>NC_142886.1:46504705-46812941 GCF_051225735.1 Oryctolagus cuniculus | reverse complement strand
CCCATTATCTGCATCAGAAAGACCCTGTCTAGCATATTTATTTCTCCTGGCCTTCCCCAGGCCACCATCAGAGCAAACGCTTTCTTGCTCTCCATCCCCGGTGCCTGCCAGGCTCCACACCCGTCTTTGGAACGGAGACCTGAGTTTGAAACAGAATGGACATTTCACCCAGAGCGGACAGTGCCCGGCCCTGCGTTGTGTGAGTCTTGGGCTCCGTGGAAGAGCATCAGCTGCCATGTCTACTCCCACTTTCTGCTTGGAGGGCAACTGGATGCCCCCGAGACGCAAGGAGAGAGGCCTGGGGAGACAGAGAGAAGGGCTGAGTCCGAAGATCACAGACAGAGGTGCACACCCAAGAAGGCAGAGCTGGAGAGACGCCCAGAGACGTGGACAGAGGAGAGCAGAGACAAGAGAAAGACACCTGAGGAGGCGGGGGGAGGGGGCGGGAATCGGCCCCTCCAGGAGCATGGAAGGTGGAGCCATGGGAGCTCCGGCCACACTCCCAGAGCCCAGGTGCACCTGCGTGCAGGGAGCGTCTTCTTGCATCATCACCCGGGGGCCCTGGGAAGGCAAAGTGCATCCTATTTACTTAGTTCTCGTGGTCAGGGCTGCGCTCCTCTGTGAGCGCTGACATCCCTGTGTGCTCCCCAGAGGCTCACGCGGCCCCTGCAGCACCAGGCCAGGGACAGCTAATTAATAGCGAAAAGGTCTTGGTGGCTGCCACTAATTGTCATGGCCTCAGCAGGTCTTAGAGCACTGTAACTGCCTCCCCAGCCCCAGGCTCCCAGGGGCCACCTCCTGGTCCGTGCGGGGCACCAAACCCGGACAAGAAAAGTTGTGCTCTCGGCACTGAGCCTGGAGATCGTCACCAGGAGCAGAGGAGAGGATGGAACCCCCCCCGACCAGGAGGGTTGCAGGTGGTCTTGCATGAATACTCCCAGTACGCTGACACCTGTGCCCGGCTCGCTGCAGCCCTGCAAGATGAAGACACAGGCGGCGCCGCCCTTTGAGAGAGGGCAGCCTGAGACTCTGGTGAGTCCCAGGCCGGCGGAGGAAGCTACAAGGCTCAGCTGCATCAACCAGAATTGAGGTCAAGGTCAATTGATGTCTGCCTTACCCAAGGCTGGGTGTGGGGCGCAGCTCTTAAGTGGGCCTGCGGACTGGGTCTACGGGCTCCCAGCCCCTTGTCTGAAGCCCCGGGGGCAGGTGCTCCTGCTGGGAAGGACCTGGGTCTCCTAATCCCACGCTCTGTAAGGCCCCCGGCACCCAGCGAGAGTGTATGGCGGTGTCTCACAGCAAGGTGGTGGCCACTCTAAGTGGGGAAACCAGACTGTCCGTGGCCTTCCACAGCTTCTGTCCACTCCTGGCAGCTTCTGCCACCAGGGAAGCCATGGGGATGACTTCATTAGGCAAATCGCTTTCAGCACTGAGGGATGCAGAGGAGTGACAAGGTCTCCAGTTGCTTCTGTAAGACCTGGCAACCACAGGCACACACGGGGTCGGTGTGAGAACAACGCAGGAGCAGAGCAGGGCCAGCCGCCATGACGCTGGGGTTTCACCTGGATCACTTGGGGCGATGCCCTCCTGGTGTCTCCACCCTGCTAACCCCCTCCCCACCCTGTCCGAGCCTCCGCTGTGAGCTGGGGAGGGAGCTGGGCTGAGTCGACACCTGCAGCGTCCCAGGCACAGCAACTGCTCTGGGAACCACACTTGGCTTTGTGGCTTCCCGGAAGAGCCTCTGTGGTGATGGCGTTAACTCAACACGAAATCAGTAGACACCCCGACCTCAGGCACTGTTTCTCCCATGAGGGTCTGGGCAGCACTGTGCGTGCGCCTCCGATCCACGTGAGCTGTGTCTTCCCTCCCTGCAGCCGTCAGCACTCAGGCGCTGCCTTCTCGGAGACACCCCAGGGTACCCCACCAAGACATACAATTTTGAAGTGTCGATTAAAAATAAATATTCATGAGCTACAATCAGAAGAGAAAAGGAAAGGCAGAGAGTGGAGGAGCTCAGAGGAGAGGGGCCTGTCTCGAAGGCTGGAGCCTGCCAGAATATTCTCCCCAGAGTCGGGGGGCCCTTGCAGCCACTCACGAGGGGGAAGGAAGGATCCATTCACGTCCTGCCGGGCGCCCTGGCCGCAGGCGGCCGCTCTCTCGCGTGGGGCTGTTTTCTCAAGGCCCCACGGTCTGACCCTCCTCCCGGCACTGGGGCTGCCACTTCCTTTACAGTGTGAGCTCAGATCTCCCATCCCCCTGCACTGCGGCAGAGGCAGAGGGCGAAAACCAGGCCGGCTTTTCACAAAGGAAGAGCAGAGGCTGCGATGAGCAAGGAGGTACAGTGCACACGGGGCTGGGGCAGGCAGGCAGGAAGCCAGGCAGGGCCCCACCTGCCCCTGGCCTGATGCTGGCAGCTGGAAGCCAAAAAAAATAAATAAATAAAATAAAACAAAACAGCCCAGCTTCCTGCACAGTGAGCGTCCCTGTGACCTCTGAGTTGGGGTGGGAGTGGAGTCCCAGCTCAGGAAGGGTCACTACCTCCCGTTCTCATCTGGATCGTGGGCTGTTGGTGGCCGCCCAGCAAGGCTGCCAGGACACGGGAGAGGCCGTCCCCCCAGGGCCAGGGAGCTGCAAGCATACAGCTGCACAGCTCCAAGTTTTGCACACGCCCTCTCATTGCCTCCTTTCCAACCTGTGTTGTGGATTTTTTTTTTCTCCACTAAACCAATATACAGACTAAGACGCAGCGTGCCGTAGCCACTTACCCAAGATCAAGGAGGCAGTCGGGGCATAAAACCAAGGCCGACATTTGACTCTCACTTTGCGTTAATCCCACTCCCTCGGCTCCTTTGACAACAACCAATGAGCCCACACCATTAGCAGTTACTGTTCCGTCAAAGTGTCCGATGCTACTGCGGCCCCAATGTTAAGCAAATATTCGATGTTCGTATTTTTAAAAGCGTGCAGCTTTTCCAGCCCTGCATAGGGGTCTAGCCCGGGGCTTCTGGCCTCATCTACATCTAGATTATACCTGTCCAAGGGCAAAGATGGACACCTGAGAGGTTACTTGGGGCCTGGAGGAGAACAGGTTCACCTCTGGCAGCTGAGAATGGGGAGCTGTGTCTTTAAGGGATCTGCCTGCAGCTGTCTTGCCAGGGCAGGGCACGGCAGCTGGGCTGCCCCCCAGGCCCAGGCCGCCTGTTTTGCACAGCTCTGAAGCCAGCTTGGCTGCTGCCCTGGGAGTCTCCCGGCCACAGGTGAGGTTCAGCGGCCCCAGCAATGCCCAGGGGGCCAATCAGGCTGGGCCAGCATGAGGTAAGAGGGAGAGTCGCCCCGTGTGCTCTGGGCTCGCTCAGAAATCTCAGCAGATCAATGTCACCGCGGCTTTAATTACCCTCCCAAGCCTCATCATTATTTCATGGCCTCTAATACGCCCAGCAGGCAGCCCTGGGCGCACAGACAAACAGCCGCCCAGCACGGCCTGGCCTCTCGGGTGGCGCCCAGGCAGCCTTCCCGCCCAGGGGACAGCGGCCGGCCAGGGCCCGGTCCTCGCCGAGTGCGGGCGTGCTGACACCCAGGATGGCCCTAAAGGAAGGCCTGGGGTCCCTTGACTAAGGAACGAACGACTGGTGCTGGGTCTTGGCCCTGCAACCCCAAGTGCCGAGGGGGCTCCCCCAGTGCCCCCGTGACTTCTCCTGGCTTGTTGCCTGCTGAGGTCCCACTGCCTCCAGCTGAGAGCACTGTCTCCGTCCAGGCTGATTTCGCCCCCCCACCCCCAACTGACAATGCCTGGAGGGGGTTCAGCCATCCCAGCTGGAGAAGGACTGCTACCAGCACCGGTGGGCGAGGCAGGTTCCACCAACATCCTCCAGTGTGCAGGGCAACCCCACACGGGCAGGGCCAAGGGTCACACACAGGCTGGAGGGAACACACAGCTGCCCCGGCGTGGCACCCACCAGGCCACGTCCGCCCTGGGACCTTCTAGATCCTTCTCTGACCCCCATTTCTTTCTTCCCTCGTGGTCTCCCCTGCTCCACATCAGCCGCTGCTTGCCCCTGGCTCGTCCTGTTCCTTCCCACATTCTACTGCTTTCTCCTCACTGCCTGACACCCCCTGGCCTCAGTCACCCCTCCCTCGATAAGCCTGCCGGGCTGGCCATGGCTCACTCGGCAATTTGCCCTTGGCCCTAGGCAATCCCTGGTTTACACCCTTCCCCCACCTGCACGCTCCACGAGAACCGAATCAACGCTTGAAACTTGGGAGCCGTCGGCACCTTTAGGTGAGATAGGAACACCGGGCCCGCCTTTTAGGGCACCGTCGCTACTGCAGGCCTCACTGGGCTGCTTTGCCCAGGCGAAGGCAGGACCTGCCTGAGGGAAGCGCCCTCCCAGGCACCCCATCCTCTCTGTCTGCTGGTCCCACAGTTCCATGTGCTTAGGACAAGCAGGTGCTCCAGAAATTCCCACCGTGCAGGTGCATCTGTGCCGTGTTCCTTGAAGGAACAGATGTCTGCCAAGTGGGTCCCGCCCCGCCCCGCCCTCAGGGGTCTCACGGGCCCCCCGACAGGCCCACGTGGAAGCATTCTGACCTTGAGGATGACCCGAAATGACCTCAGAAGCCTTCCCTGAGCAAAGGCCCTTCTTCTACTCTTCTACAACAGAAGGGAAGACTCGGCAGCTGGCCCCAGGCACCGGCTAAGACGCCCACCCGTGACTCGCCAGCACCACCCACAGCAGTCCAGTCCTCGGACAGAGCTTCCTTCAGTCTCTTGCTATTGTTTTATGTACTTGAGAGGCAGACACCTGCGTGTGCACACACACACACACACACACAGACTGATTCACTCCCCAAATGCTCACAGCAGCTGCGGCTGGGCCAGGAACTCCAGGGACCCAAACACCCGAGCCCCCCAGGGTCGCTTTAGTGGCAGCCGGAAGCTGGAGCCAGACCTGGGGTTCAAAGCCAGGGGCTCCAGTGTGGACAGGGATGTATTGGAACCACCAGGCACAGTGCTGGCTCTGACAGGACTACGTTTGTGTGGAGGGCAGTTCAGTAAACGTTAACTACCCACCACTGCGGCCAGGACCAGTTCCGAGCTGTGGTGCACCACACTAACCTTGCCTGATGTCCCTGAGGTCAGCTGCCGCAGCCCCCAGGGAAGCAGGCCCGAGGCCCAGACAGACCATGACCCAGGTAGAAGCTGGGCAGAGCCTGTGCCTTGGACATCCCAGGCCAGCCTTGGTCCCCTGGCATGGGCCCCAACAATGAGAAGATGATGGCAAACTCACCGGAGCCACACCTCAATCTCCAGGCACCCACGACTCTTCCTCCTAACTTCCCGGTTCTGTGAGTCGCTGGACGGAAGTCGGGTGTCTTGCTGTAGCTCCTACAGCTCAGGCACACACACCTCCAATTGTTGCGGTTTGCTGTCTGCACTTGAACCCCTGCACAGGGTCCAGGGTCTCTCGCAGGGGATTTTTATGCCCTGGCTTCTGGGCCCAGCCTCAGGAAGCCCTGTAGTGCCAGCTGGGCAGCCGTGAGCTCCGCACCCAGTAAGGTCTCCCAGAAGTGCCAGTGGGAGCCAGTTACTCCTCTCAGCCACAGAGTCGGAGAAACTGGGGAAAATGACAGGACATACCTACAGGGCCAGTGTGAGCGTCCCTGACTCCAGGCGTGCGGGGTCCCTGGCTCCAGGCATGCGGGGATGGCGTGGGGCACAGTGCCTGGAGCAGGCCAAGGGCTCCATCTCTCCAGAACCAGACAGACTGCGTTGGCTCCACATGTTTGCACCCGATGAACTCCTGGCTGAGATGTGTCGAGGAAAGAAGCAGAGGTACATGGAAGAACCTTCTAGGGTTCCTGTCACCCCAGCCCAGAGCATAAATGGAGAGATTAGAGCCAAATTAGGAGCTGTGGCTCCTGCAGGAGCTGCCGCTTGGGGATACGTACAGACTGCCTGGACAAACAGTGGCTGCGGGAGACAAACTCGGACACATCCATGCCTCCTGGCTAGTAGCGTCTCTTTCCTCCTCCTTATATGGTCGACGGGGAAGACAGAACCAGCCCCCCAGCTTCAAATGATCAGGACACCATTGTCGTGGGGTTGTATGATTTTTGGAAATGGAACCCATAATATGTCCATCGGGTTGGCAAACTACTGGGTTACCTGGCTGATCTTTTACTAGAGTTACAGAAATAAGAAAAATAAAAAAGAAATCACTTGTGTTTGCTTGGGAGAGACTTGGTCTGTAAACCCCTTATCACGAATGTAGCTTCACTCTGAGTTTATCCAAGAGAAAGAATTTTCTAGGTCAAAAAAATTCTGAAAAATTTAGGGAGAAAACAGTGCATGAATGTAAATGCGGCACAGACGTTTTCGCCCTCCCGTTCCTTTCCTGCATTCTGGAATATTCCATGGACGCTCAACAGCGGCCTGTGGGGTACGTAGGGGGGAAGGGATTCTCCTTTGTTGGACTAATTTTCCCCAGTGCGCAGCCAGGGAGCTCAGGTGTCCGGAAATGCCACCCCCGTCAGCGGTCAGCGGTCAGCGGTCAGCGGTCAGCGGTGCTTCAGGGGAGAGCAGTGTTCTCGCGTTGCGGATTTTCTGCTTCCCCACGGGAATGGCGGGTTCTGGAGCTGCGTTTCCACCCAGGACCGTCTGACTTCAAAACCAGCGGGAGGCGCTCAGAGCTGATCAGCTCACGGGGTACCCAGGCTGCTCGGGCCGCCAGGAGATGGCCGTGCGCTCGCTGCCAGCTGTCCACGCCCAGCTTCAGAGCAGGCATCTCTGTGCGGAGTGCGCGTTGTTCCTGGGCGGGGAAAGAACGTTCTGGAAGACTTCTCAGAATGGGGAGGGGGGGGTGTTTGATGCTGGATGACAGAACCCTTAGACGTTCCTTATGCTTTCTGCAAACGCAAAGTAGATTATTTCCTGCAAAGCAAAAGGCAGCGACAACCGAACCTAGGCGTGCTGGGCTGACCCCCGGGTGTCTTTGCTGAACTTGGGGCATTTTGTTTTCGTTTTTAATCTTTGTTTTCTAAGAGAAAGAGCTCTCATCCTCTGGTTCATTCCCCAGATGGCTCAGGCACCAGCACTAGAATAGGCTGAAACGGGGAGCCAGGAACCCAACCCAGACCAGCCTGGTGAGAGGAAGGGAACCTGCTCCCGGAGCCTTCGCGGCCACAGCCCGGGTCTGCACTGGGAGGAAGCTGGAGTTGGTACCTAGGGCCTGGACCCTGCTACACGGGCCACGGTGTCCTACCTGGCATCCGACCTGCTAGGCCTGAGGCCTGCTCCCCCATCCTGGGTCTTTGCCTGTGTGCTCCATGTCCCTGACAGAAGTTTGGCGTCTCCACACTGGAAGCATCTCTGAGTAGATGCTGGTGTTTCTGCTTCAGCTCTGGGAGTGTCTCTGAGCAACTGGGTGTCTCTGAACAACTGGGTGTGTCTCTGAACAACTGGGTGTCTGTGAACAACTGGGTGTCTCTGAACAAATGGGTGTCTCTGACTGATGTCCAAGTGTTTTGACCAAACTCTGGATGTTGTTGATATCTGGGAGGCCAAACTCTGGGTGTTTCTGACAGAATCCGGTTGTGTGTGACTCAACCTGAGTGTATCTGACTGAACTCTGGGTGTCGTTGATACTTGGGAGTCCAAACTCTGGCTGTTTCTGACTAGAATCTGGTTGTCTGTAACTCAACTTGAGTGTGTCTGACTGAACTCTGGGTGTCTCTGACTGGTGTCCAGGTGTTTCTCAAAGAAATCTGGTGTCTTTGATATCTGAGAGTCCAAACTCTGGGTGTTTCTGACTAGAATCTGGTGTCTGTAACTCAACCTGAGTGTGTCTGACTAAACTCTGGACATCTCTGATTGATGTCCAGGTGTCCCTGACTGAACTCTGGGTGTCTCCGACTGACATCCAGGTGACTGAACTCCGGGTGTCTCTGACTGATGTCCAGGTGTCTCTGACTGAACTCCGGGTGTCTCAGACTGATGTCCAGGTGTCTCCGACTGAACTCTGAGTGTCTCTGACTGACATCCAGGTGACTGAACTCCGGGTGTCTCTGACTGATGTCCAGGTGAGTGAACTCCGGGTGTCTCAGACTGATGTCCGGTGTCTCTGACTGAACTCCGGGTGTCTCTGACTGATGTCCAGGTGTCTCCGACTGAACTCCGGGTGTCTCAGACTGATGTCCAGGTGTCTCCGACTGAACTCTGGGTGTCTCTGACTGACATCCAGGTGACTGAACTCCGGGTGTCTCTGACTGACATCCAGGTGAGTGAACTCCGGGTGTCTCTGACTGATGTCCAGGTGTCTCTGACTGAACTCCGGGTGTCTCTGACTGATGTCCAGGTGTCTCTGACTGAACTCCGGGTGTCTCTGACTGATGTCCAGGTGTCTCTGATTGAACTCCAGGTGTCTCTGACTGACATCCAGGTGACTGAACTCCTGGTGTCCCTGACTGATTTCTGGGAGTCTCTGACTGAACTCCAGGCCTCTTTGACTTCCTCTTCCCAGAGTGGCGGGCACAGCCTATGGCTTGAAGCCATCTCTGGGGACCTGCATGGGGCTGACTGCGTCTCCTCCTTCCTGTCACAGCCTCTCTTGTGTGTTTTGTTCACACCTAATCCTAACCCCTCGCACCCTCCCAGCACCCCGCCATGTAGTCATGCTCACACTTCTTTCCCACGCCCAGCCGCTTCCTCGCAGACGTAAGTAGACTCAGGGGCTCTGGGTCACCCCCTTTTCCCCGGGTGGGGCCTGCAGCCCCTCAGACAGCTCTCCCTCTTCCACTCACCCACACACAGTCATCTCGCTTTGTTTGGATGTTTTTTAAAAAGTAATAGAGGGAGTGTGGGATCCAAAAGCATCTCACCAAGCAACTTCTGAACAATGTACCCCCCCCAGTCCTGGGGACACCCCACAGTTCTAAGGCCTTCCAGAGAAACGCTTCCGTTCCTCACACCCGGAGCCGACAGAAGTGCTCGGGCCTGTCCTGTTTGAAGCTCCCCTGCAACACCGGCTCTGGGGCAGAGGCCTCCGCAGAGCAAACCACAGCCTTGGTGTGGCCCCGGGGGGACTGGGGAGGAGGCTCGGGGCAGCCCCTCGCACACCTGCTCCCACAGGGCTGGGAGTCGCTGGGCCTGGGGACAGAGGGAGGGGAAGGGGCTGACAGTCACCAAGCTTCCTCCCGTCCTGACCGCGATGCCATCGAGTGAAGATGGCATTTTTAAAAACTATGTTTTCTTGAATTGCTATTATTATTGGTTTATTTGAAAGGCAGAGAGACAAAGACAGGGAGATAGACAGAGATCTTATCTCCCATCTGCTGGTTCAGTCTCCAAACACCCACAATGGTCAGGGCTGCCAGTCCCGGCCAACGCCCAGGCACAGGAACTCAACCCGAGTCTCCCATGCAGGTGCCAGGGACCCCACTACTTGAGCCATAACCGCTGGGTTCCACAATGTGCATAGCTGGGAGCTGGGATCGAGAGTGGGGCCAGATCTTGAACCCAGGAGTTCAAGTTGGTTCTATGGGATGCAGGTGACCCAAACGTTGTCTTAAGGCCACTGCTCCAAGCACCTGCCCCAGAGCTTGCATTTTAAACATAAATCACTTTAAGGTAGCTTCCGAAGGGCAGTGTGGTTGCAGAAGTACGTGCGTTTAAATAGCACCGTTTGCCAAGGGACTTTGTAAAGAAGACACATCCACGAGTCCTCCCTGGGACGAACAGTGCGGTACACAGGCCAAGGCACTGACCCTCGGTCTCTCCTGTTTGATGGGGAAGGGCTCCTGGCTGGCAGAGCCAGGGTGAGGATGAGGAGGGAGGCGGGAAGATGGGAGGCGTCTTCCAAGGCAGAGCAGATGTGCAGTGAGGAAGACAAGAAGGAGCAAGTGCCATCCTCATAGCTGGAGTTTCTGGGGAAGGTGTCTGGAGCATTGGACAGGAAGTTCTCTCTCTCTGGCTGAATTTGCTGGAAAATTCTCTGTCCACGTAAGGTCCAAGAAACAAAGGCTCATGGGCAGCATCCGTGGGCTGGCTTCGGGGTGGAGCCAGGAGGGCCAGAGGGTGACCACTGCCCCATCCCCAAAACCCAGCACCCCAGTCCCCTTGGGGTGAAGGGACGGAACCGTGCCAGTGGCAGGTCTGCTTGTCGGGGTCTCTGGTGGAAACTCGTGGGGAAGAGAGTAGCTTTTCTACCGAAGGAAGGCGGCAAATGTGGCAACTCCAGGTCCTGAATCACCGGGGTCCCTGGAAGACCCCAGAGCCAGTGCAGGCCGTACGGAGGCTGGCCTGCAGAGTGCCTTGCTCAGCCCGCGTCCGAAGCTCTGCCTCCCACCGGCTCCCACCCATTCTGAATAATTAGGCTGACATCCGGGGATGATTTATAACCTCAGTTTATCTGATGCAACAATAAAACTCCAGAGTTTGGCAAGGCGACGAAGGCCGCCAAGGCCGAAATGTGAACGTGATATTGTTAAGCTACAGAAAATGCATCTATAAATCACATTACATGTCCTTATGGGGATTGCAGATTAATGTTCTCACGTTGACAGGATTTTGGACTCCAAAATCAATTTTGTGAAATGGTCAGGGGAAAAAGAAAAAAAGAGCCACATCACACAAACACAACCAACTTGTAAAACTTGTGTGAGGCTGAGGGCAAAGGAAGCTTGGTGGAGGTCCTCACATCTGCTGGGTGACTTCGGCAGTGACGCCATAGGCTGCCCTGGCGAGGAGGCCATGAGTGCCCTGGGGGGCCAGATGCAAGAGCTCTATTGCATGCTTGCACTAACGCCCAGGGACCCCGGTCCAGAGGCGTTAACTGAAGGGCAGGGAAGTAAGGCACAGCGGGGATCCCCGGGTCTCCCGGCTCAGCCTGGTTGAAATGAGAGGCCCACCCAGCAGGCTGGCCCAGAGCCCCAGCATGTGCCTTCCACCCCCGGGGGAGCTGGCAGATGCGAAGGAAGCACTGCACGTGGTGGGGCTGAGAGCCCCCCGCCTGCCTCCTCCACTGCCTCCCGCTGGGCCTCGGTGCCTGCATTTCTAGAGCAGGAATGGCGATGCCTACCAGGTGGGGTGTCACTGGTGTAACCTGAAAACAATGGTGGTGTGCAAGTGTGCGTAGGCCCTATCTCCAGCCTCCTAGTTCTCCTTTTCTTCCTCCTTAGACAGTAAAGTGACTCAGGGCGCAGTGGCGTAGCAGGTAAAGCTGCCGTCTACACCGCCAGCATCCCACAAGGGCACTGAATTGAGTCGCAACTGTACCACTTTCGACCCAGCTCCCTGCTAAAGCGCCTGCGAATGCAATGGAAGATGACTGAAGTCCTTGGGCCCCTGCAGCCACGTGACAGTCCTGGAAGAACCTCCTGGTTCCTGGCTTCAGATTGGCTCAGCTCCGGCCATTGTGGCCATTTGGGGAGTGAACCAGCAGATGGAAGATCTCTTCTTCTCTCACTCACTCTCTCTCTCTCTCTGTGTAACTCTGCCTTTCAAATAAGTCAATACATTTTAAAATTAAAAGAAAGTAAAGTGAATCATGGGGGAATGGAGCCAGCAGGCTTGAAGTTTGTTTCAGCAGGATGGATATGACTCAGTGCACACAGGCTGGCTACAAGGGCTACCAGGAAGTGGTTGACACCAGGTTAGCAGCCGGTGCTGATGAGAGACACTCAGAGAACATTCACACTGTGGGTAACCAGCAAGGACTAGGCTGATGGCCCGATCGGCGGGGGAACCGTGGTCCTAACCAAGGGCTCGCTGAGCTGCTGAGAAAACGCACAGAAAAGATGCCCATGCCGCGGGAGGACAGGGCTGCAGCCGTGTGTCTCCTCCTGCAGAACTGGCCCAGCCTGGCAGCGTCCCAGTCCGTGTCCCTGGGTGTTTGACATGCGTTGAGCCTGCTTTCCACAAACCCCACGGTTTTGCACACCCGCGCTGCCAGCGCTACCTTAGGACAGGCCTTCAGGCTTAGTAGCACACTTTTAGTTTGTTTATGCTTTCTTGCAAACACATTAAAACTGACTAACATCCCTGTCTGAAAACCCTAAATCTAAAATGCTCCAAAAGCTGAAATATCTTGAGCACCGATGTGCTGATGCTGCAATGGAAGTGCCACGCTGGGTCTCAGGCACAGCACAGGTGCAGAGGAACCCTGTACAGAATTACCTTCAGGCCACGTGTGGAGACGTGTGGGAAACACAAACGAACTTCACATTCAGTCTTGTGTCCAATCCCCAAAATATGCCTTTATATTCCAAATATTCCAGCATTTCAGATGAGGGATACTCAGTCCATACATTCATACACATACACTTCAGAATACTCAGACCAAATCAAATGAATCTAGAAAGAAACATCTCAGGGCCGGCGCTCTGGCGTAGTAGATAAAGCTGCCGCCTGCAGGGCCGGCATCCCATATGGGCACTGGTTAGAGACCCGGCTGCTCCACTTCCGATCCAGCTCTCTGCTGTGGCCTGGGACAGGAGATGTCCCAAGTTCTTGGACCCCTGCGCCTGCATGGGAGACCTGGGAGAAGCTCCTGGGTCCTGGTTTCGGATTGGCACAGCTCTGGCTGTTGCGGCCAGAGCGCTCTCTCTCTCTCTCTCTTTCCTTCTCTCTCTCTGCCTTTCCTTCTCTCTCTGTGTAACTCTGATTTCCAAGTCAATAAATAAATCTTAAAAAAAAAGAACATCTCTCTGGCTGCAGGAATGACCGCTGTCAATGGTTTCTCTATGCGTTCGGGAGTGGTCCCCGCGCTGTGTCCCTCCTGTGACTCACTACTCTGGCCTCTTGGTTTGTTTGTTGACTGTTTTCTGTGCAAGTACATCTGGATTATCACACTCAATGACTTCTGTGCAGCTAAACATTCTGGCAATTTTCGTATTTTTCCCTATAACCAATGTGTCCATAACCATAGTCTGAGCTATTTTGCATATTGCTATGATGATACCGATGAATGAAACCCAACGCTCTGTTCAGTTTCAGTGTTGATAATGTCTTATTGAACTTCTCTTTAGAAAGGCTGGGCAAATTCAAGCTTCCTTGGGACAGGGCCTGTTCCCCACACCCTTGCAAACCCCGTTAAACCCCTGGCCTTCTGGATCTGATCAGTGGTTGTTTTGTTTTGTTTTAATCTCCTGGTCATGTGGATTTGAGTTGCTTTACCTCTTGGTGAGAATCAGCATCTCTCAGTGCCCCCAGCAATTGTCCTTTCCCGTTACATCAGCTGCCTGACCACTGTCAAGTCTTCCGCTGCACGGAACAACTTCTCCTGATGAACTTAACCGCGCTCGCTCGCGGCATCACCGTGATGTGATGTGCCTTTCGCGCACCTGCTGTGATGGTGCAGAAACTCCACACTTGCAGACTTCCAGGTACATCGGCCCGTGCCTCTGTGGATTTTCCGTGGGCTGTGTCTCTTGGCAGCACGGCCCACTCCACAGCGAGGTGATGAGCAAATGTGTTCGCCAACTGTAGCCCTGTGCTCTGCTACTCAGTTATCTGTGCGGATTTTGAACAATTAGGTTTTACTGAGTTTTTTCACTTCAGCCCTCCCCTACTCAAACATCGTAGTGGTATTAGGTTCTTGTGAGGCCGAGTGTAACTGAGAAAGGGCTCTGTCAGTGCTTCTGGGTCAGGAGGCTCCGAGTGGACCAGCTTCCCCCTCCGCTGGCTGCGGCAGGAGCCACAGTGAGAACATTCTGTGGGACAGAATCGGGCCAGCTCAGTCCAGCCCGGCCTTCCCTCTCCTGCACCCCCACACCCCTGTCTTCCAAGACCTTGCACCTGCGAGTACCTTGATGTCCGCCTTTTGCAGGATCGATATTGTGTCAGTTGGCTCACAAAAGCATCTTCTCCTCTTCCCGTCCCGGATTTAATCCAAGAGTTACCCTGGCCAAGCTCTAAGCAGATCTGCCGAGTTCAGGAGAGAGGAATGGCTGGAGATGGAGTTTGACAAGAATAGGGTGAGCTGCGGAAAACTGAAACAGGAGCACCCTGGGGTGACTTAAAGGGCTGTCGATGTCAGGGGAAGAAGGGCTGCCGGAGGACTGCAGAGCGGGGGCCACAGCCCCGACAGGCTGGGCACACAGCAAGGCCTTCCCAGCGACGCCGAGCCGGGCCTTGGGAGGAGGTCTCCAGGAGCAAAGCTGGGGAGGTGTGTGTGTGTGGTCCTGAGCTTAGGTCTGTGGATGAAGAGCTGGCCCCCAAAGATCGTCCCTTGAGCTCACTGCAGGCAGCCATGGGGATAGATGGCTCCAAGGTGTGGCTTTTGGAAACCATGGAAAAGCAACATCAACCTCCAGGTCCCAGCCCCTGATCCCGGGCAGCGCTCAGGTCCTGAGCCCTCCACGGAGCACGGTGCTTCAGAACACAGATGGCTACACCCTTGTGCAAACCCACACCCAGCCCTCCCTGCACCGGAAACCAAGTCATCCACAGGATTGGGAAGCAGCATAGGGCAGACAGCAAATGGCAAATAGCAAACTGCTCCGGGTACAGAATGAGGCAGAGCTGTCGCTTGTAGCTGTCGTCAGGGTCGCGAGACTCAGCGTGTGCCGAGTGCTGGGTTCTGGTTCCTGGGATGCTGACGTGTAAGTGGGGTGACTCAGTGAGTGCCGCGACCGAGCACACGGAACAGCTGTGGGGATCTTGCCGGGAGGAGGTCACACCAAAGCAGATTTCCCAGGAGGACAAAGGTTTCGGAGGATGAGTGGGAATTTGCCCCCTCCTCCCAAAAATGAACAGAAGGAATTTCAGGATTCCGAGTGGGGGGATGCCGCAGGCAGAGAGGAGAGTTCTTAGGGAGAACACGAAATATGTGTGTGTGCGTGTGCAGGGCAGGTAGCAAAAGGGAGGAGGTTAAAGGAAACCTGGGCCCAACCCCCACTGCACCTGCAGGGGACCCTTTGGTGGTGCTGGGTGGTGACAGGGACACTGAGACAACCGAGCTGCCCGAGGCACTGCTGTGCTCAGAAATCATTTCAAAGCCTTCCCTGCTTCCCCCTTTCTGTGCACCTCCACCCTCCACGGAACAGCAATGTGCTAATGCACACTCACAGGCGGCTGAGTGCAATCCCCAGAGCTGCCCTTTGACGGCCCGGAGACTCTGGCACGGTTCTCGACGGCTCCGTCTGGCTGGTTTCATCCACACACAAACTTTGGAACCCAGGCATGCGTGCCCACAAGGTCACGGCCATCACCCTCTTCGCAGCCACGGTGAAGTCTAACAAGCACTAGGGTTCTGGATAAAGGACGAAGGGACTGAGCAGGACGGGGACGGCCAGCGGAGACCCCCGGCAGAGAAGTGCTCCTTGTGGGCAGGCAGGGCGGGGACAGGACGGGACGATGGCGTGGAGAAACAGGGGCCACTCCCCAAGGAAGTGGTTAGATCTGACTCTTACAGAAGATCAAGGCTTTGCCAGGCCTGAGCAAGAGAACCGTGGGGCCAAGTCCCTTCTAGATCTTTCTATTCTCTCCCACAAGGCAAGGTAGCGCGAGCATTCACAACCAGCGTGTGCTCCAATCCATGACGCCACCTTCACCTTAACTGGTGCTTAAAGAATGGAGCTTTGGCCAGAGGTGGGTGAGTCCTGGGAAACCACGTCCCTGTCGCTGTCCTCTCTGGACGCACGCGTAATGATATGGGTTGGCTCGGAAGAAGGCAACTTGGTTCAAAATGTATGAGTTCATTTTTATGTTCTACTGAGAAAATTTATTCAGTGTGACTGCTCAGTAGCGAGCGTCGTAAAACACCTTAATCCCAGGCTGAAGAAAGGTAATGCCTTGACAGATGTGCGCCTCCTACTTCCCTCCCGGCCATGTTTCAACAACAAACCTTTATTTCTGGTTCTCGGCTGTAGCCGGCGAGAGAAAAAAATGAGGAGAGCAATAAAGCAGTCAGAAATCTCAGGAGCCAGGCGGCGATGCAATCGTAATGACAGATTTTTAATGTGGCGGGAGAGATTGACAGAGAAATGTCTTCGGAGCAAACGTTCACCAGATGGAACGCAAACGGTTTATTGGAGTAGAGAGGTGCAGCTGAACCGAGGCGAGGGTGGGCGGAAGGTGGTCTTTCTGGCTGCTGCAAGTAAACACAGCAGAGAGGGGCGAGGGCGGAGGAGGCAGGAAAACATGCGGAGGTGGCCGAGACTCTGGGCCCGACCCCACAGAGGCCCAGGGAAAAGGGCTTGGGGGCTCCTCAAGCCCCCGGTGGGAACCCAGCCTCGGGCCCTTGAAGACCGAGATGGGACCGGGAGCACCTCTGGAGGTGGGAAGACCTGGCCCCCAGACGGGTGCTGGTTCCACCGGCGGTGTCTACTGCGACGTGAAGCTCAGAGGTTGTTCTGTGGTGGCCAGCAGAGGTCACAGATGTTGGTTTTATGCTAAGTTCTTGGTGTCTCCCTGGACCACAGGCTGCTGTATCTCTGCTGAGTTCAGTGAGAGGCATGTAGACCTCAGTGGCGTTTTGTAATAGGCTACTATAAGGAATAAGATAATTAATAACTAAAATGATACACGCCTGTGTGGATATGTAGATGTATACCTATCTAACCACCTATTCACATATCCATACCACCCATCACACGTCTCTCCTTCCATCCATCATCCATCTTCATCCATCCACCATCCTTCCGTCTATCCTTGTATCCATTAATCACTCCATCCATTCTTCCATTTATCCCAACTATTCACCCATCCATCTGTCCATCTCTCCATCCATCCATCCATCCATCCATTCATCTTTCTCTGCATCCCTTCATTCACCCATCCATCTCTCCATCTGTCCATCCGTCCATCATCCGTCATCCAGCCAGCCAGCCTGTTCCCTTATTTGAAGACTGCTTCGCTGTGCACAGGTCACAGTTTGGGCCACTTCAAGTGTCCCGAAGATGTGATGGTATCTTGCAGTTCAGAAATCTACAAAAGCACAGGATGGTGTTTAAATGAATGGGCGAGCTGTATTATGAAAACTCTGAAAAATACTTCCACATTAATAATATGTATTAGTCCAGAGAGATGGTCTTGCATTTATGGGTCACATGTTTTTACATACAAACAGCTGTGCTAGCGGAGACAGTTGAAATGACTAAAGCAGAAACTAATGAGGAGTGAGGATTCTGAAGTCCCTGTGGATGGTGTCAGCCATCGGGGATAGCTCCAACGTTGCCATGACCTTGAGCGTGAACACCCATTTCTCTCTCTGGCCTCAGTTTCCCCGGCTTGCAGCATCAGGCGCCCCATTTTACTCGCCACTTCCTTTTGTTTCTAGCATTTCTGGGTGCTCAGTGCAGGCTGCCCGGGCCTGTTCTCAGCGAAGCCCAGAACTGCAGAAGCAGAAGGTGCTTCCGCCACACGTGATCCAAAAAACAAGAGTGTTCCGAATCCAGCTTCTCTTCAGAGAAAAGTAGAATCCAGCACAAGGATGCCGCCTCCCAGCCCTGGGAACTGCAGCCTCCTCGTCTGCAGGACACACAAGGGGAGCCCGGTGTCTCAGCGAAGGCAAGCCCAGTGAAGCCTGTGGCCCAGCCCTGCGGAACACACACGTCCAAGGGCGCTCACGCCAGGCACTGGGTGCCAGACTTCCGACTGCGGCGAGGCTTGGAGGGAAGCATGGCACAGCAGGACACCCAGCTCCTCCCTAGCCGCTCCTCTGCCTTCTCCCATGACCCTGACTTCTGCCAGGACAGGCCGTGGGGAGAGGGACCCCGTGGGGCACCGGGGCCCTGCGCCAGCGCCGGCTCGGTGCAGAAGCGCCTTGTGTTCTCCAGCTCCACAGCGTGCTGGGGGCTTCGGCTCCTGGTGCAAAGAGAGGAAGAGCCCAATCAGTGTGCCCGGAAAGTTGCACTTGGTCCGTGTGCGCCCTGCACGCTTTCAGTCACGTCCCATCCTGCCCGGCCTCCACGCTCTCAGAAGACACGGCCCGAAGCCTGTCTCAGCTCAGCCCGGGATTTCTACTTTTGTCTGAAAACAAACGGCCGAGTAAACACACGGCGTGTTTCTCCTGGCCGCGGTTCCTGGGCCCTCCCCTGTTGTCTTGCTCAAATTTACTTCTTAAAAAAGGAAAACCTTGCTTGGCCTGAGAATCCGGCTGAGTAAGACTATTTTGGTCCAGAAACACAATAGGGAGACAGGCTAATAGGCCCCTGGATTTTTGAAGTTCTTGTAATAGGTTTCATTGGGTTCTTAAAAAAAATTGAAATAACTTTCTGATTTGAGTGTGCACCACCTTGATAGATTCCTCACAAGATTGTTTTTCACTAAAACTTTGTAAAAAGCCTGTTTTCCATTGTGGGTTACTAGGGCCTCAACACGTTCACCTATACACTGGGCACGAGGCCCCCAGCAGGATTCCCGGGAGAATCTGTGACCAATGCATGAGAGCGAGATCTGGAAACCAGAGTGCCCTGTCCTAAGCAATTGTCCTAGCCACGTGGGTGATGATGGGGCTTTCCTGGTCACTCGAGGCCCATTTACAACTGGGTCAAAGTAGGCTTAAGTGATTTTGGTTCTGAAATAAAAATTCATTTATTTCTCATCCAGACCTGATGCCACGTCTCACTGCTTTGCCTGTATGCAAGACAGAGACGCTTTGTCTACCTTAAGGGGCTTTCGTAGTAGCTAATTTCACTCATTCGGCTTTCGTTTGGAGGTCGAATCTATGATGGAATGACTCAGAATTGCTGGTGGTATTTCCACTCTGCTCCCCTCATCTGCCATTTCAGATACGGAGCAGACAGGAAGACACGGAGGCCTAAGCTGGGGTCAGAGGAAGATCCTCCGGCTGTGCGCCGGCCACACTGCAAAGCAAGGTCAGGCTGACCTCCAAAGCTTCTTCATGTGACTTGAGGCTTGGGTCAAAGATGGTTTCCAAGGTCCTTGGCATCTTTCAGAGCCTAGCGCCCAACTCTTCTCTGTTATGGAACGCAAACCTGGTCAACGGCCCCAAACTGGCTATTTTATTGACCCTAGTTATCAAGGAATCAAATCTGGAAGCTGCTACAACGTGGAAATCAACTGATTTTTGCCCTACCACGTACGTTGGCGGTCTCTTTGCCTTCAATTGGACAAATGCAGAAAATTTAGAAGATAAAAGTGAAGACGCCACGCCCCAGAGGTCGATGCGCGCCATTGCAATACTGCAGACACGCTGGCTCCCACGTGTCCTTGTCTGCGTGCACCAGTGGCTCCACATGGCCCCGGCTGTCCCGTGGGCCTCGGCAAGAATCAGGCCGCGGTTCTCCCCACCTCCTGGCACACCTCTCCACACCACGGTGCTTGGTTGTATGTCTCCCTGCTGCCTCTCTGTAGTGTGAACTTGGTGCACGGCTGTAGCCTTTGGATGTAGAGCAGAGATGGGAAGGCAGGAGGCGCTCGGCCAACATTTCGAGTCAATACGTCTGCAATATTCCGTCACCGACTCCTGCCTAACATGTCCACCTGGGCCTGCTCCTGTTGCAATGAGAGTCCGCGAGGGTGGACTCCGGTCGATTCTGTTCTGTTCTCGGCTCCGTGGCAGCACTGGGCCCGGGCCTTGACCAGGAACAGCTCCAGGAATGCACCACGTCTGGGCATGGCCTCCACTGCCTTCAACATCCTGCTATTGTAAACAACAATGTGCTGAACATCTTCACTGCCGATAGTTTCGAGTATCCCCCAGCGGCTACCGGCTGCATTCCGGGGAGTGCAGCTCTCGAGTCCGTTACGTGCAGACTTTTGATGTGGACTGGAGATTTGCCTTCCAGAAAGCATTTTTTTCACCTTTTACCAATTTTCTTGCCCAAAGCAATGTAGACAACACTGCGGTGAACCCCGAGCACCAGAGACGGTCATTTCTAAACCTTATTAACTTGATGGATGAAAAGTCCTAGCCCCTCAGTGTCATTTTGCATTTCTTTGACAACCGGGAAGTTTAGCGTTTTTTTATATTATTTTAGTGTTTGTTTCTTCACTTGTTTATTTTCATTTGAGTGAGTTTCCTTTTTTTTTTTTGGTACATGCATTAAGACATGTAAAGATTTTAGGTTACGCTTGGCACGCTGTTCACTGCTATTTATATAAAAATTAGCTCCCTATTTTTCTTTTTTGCCAATTTGTAAAAAAATGCATGTTACATAGAATATAAACCTATTTACATATTATCTGATACATACTCTGACAATATTTTGTCCAATTAATTTACTTGAGACATATTTTATACTTATATTGCCCTGTCTACCCAGTGTTTCCCTTCTGCTTGCTACTTTTGCAGCTAATTTGCCTTTTGAACCACCAGGGTAACATTTAAAATACTTTTCAGCCTCATGCAATATTTACAGGACCGACTGAGTTTAGGAAATACACCAGTAGGTGAAATTATATTACAATATTTACAGGACGGACTGAGTTTAGGAAATACACCAGTAGGTGAAATTATATTATGAAATAAAATCCCGCTTCATTTGTGATTTGCAGTCTCCAGAGCGGTTTAATACACATTTCTTTTGAGTCTTTGGTAACCCTCGCCACGGCGTATGACGTCCATACACCCATCTGAACAGGCAACGTTCGCTGGGGTGCGGCCCCCAGGGAGCACACACGTGGATGAGCAGGGGAACAGGGACTGGCGTGTGCTCTCAATATGTTACCAGGAGTGCATTTCGGCTTTTTTATCTTTTTCTCAGAAACCTGAAGGAAACAATGATGTCACCAATGACCAGGACTAAGGCTGACCCGCGCAGGCGCTCTGGGTCACCACACTTTTCCTGAGCCCCACGCTGAGGGGTGGGGGAGGACATACGGTTTCCTGAGTGTCCGTGATGGACGAGGTGGTTCCACAGTTGATGGGTGCGCACACCTTGGCAGCGTGAGTTATACAATTCCAGGGGTCTGTGTTCCTTTCCTCGTTCAGGGACAGGACTCTCAGACACCCAGGCCGTCCCAGGTGCCCTGGGACCCACTGCGAACGAAGAGGAAGGCAGGATCCCTGCCTATGTGGTGCAAGGCCGGAGCTCCCCCAACCCCCTGCGCATCCCCCTGCCCCTCCCACTCAGCAGCATGAAGACTGACAACACCAGCCCCTGAGTTTGAGTGGCAAATTATAGCCTGGTTGTATAATAGCTCTCGATCTTATTTATTCATTTTTTTTTGAATTCCTAAAAATTCACGGCAAGTCGACCAGCATGGCCCCCTGCCCCCGGCCGTGTGCGAGTTTGATAACGTATGTCCTAACTGCTTAATTGATTGATTACCTCACCGCAGCTTCCTGAGGTACCGAATTTATCTCTAATAGCCAGAGCCAGGCTCTGCAGGCAACCGTGGGGGGGCCGGGGGTCCCTTGGTGTCGATTTGCTCTTAACTGGAAAGTCATTACCACTTAATACATGTAGATTGTGTTGAAAGAAAATTATGTGTAATGAAATGAGGGAAAAATTAGTGGAGTGTTATGGGCGAAAGCAGATGTTAGGGAGAAATTATGCTGGCAAAGATAATCACCTTCGCTGTATTGTGTGTGCTGGGGTGTTAACCGAGGCAGTGGCTGCGAGCGAGCTAAATGAATGCATTGATCGCCATGGATTCACCCCTAGAACCGGCGGCGGCGAAGAACGGCCCCCCCAGGACTCAGCGGCTGGGCCGCCGCAGCTGGCCTCACCCAGATCTCTGGCTCTTTGTCCCTTCGGGCTCCTAAGATGCCTGGACAGGACACGTGTACCTGCTGGTGCCACGGAAGACCACGGGGGCATCACCAAGCCCAGCTCTTACTCCATTTGAACTTGGGAACCAAACCAAACCAAAGCAAACCAAATCAAACGGCCTCTTTCTTCCACACACCGAAAATGAAATAAACAACAAATCAACAACCGAAAGAAGCTGAGGATGTGAGCGAACAAGGCTGCCTGATCTCCTTACGGAGAGACTTGCCGCACATGTAGGCTTCTAGGTGGCTGCACCCACGTAGGCGATGCCAGGGAGACAAAGAACTCCCGGGCACGTGTTGCAGGATCCTGGCGTCCCAGAGCCGGGTATTCCCAGGCCATGCTTCCTGCTCCATCCATTTGCTGCCCACACTCTCAGAGGCAGAGCCCAAGGGACAGCCAGGCCACGCCTGTGGGCACAGGGCGTGTGTAGGTGTCGCAAAGCGGCCAGCTATGTTTACATTTGCAGGAAGCCCGCAGGTATCTGCACATCTCACAGAGCTGTCCGAGGTCTGGGTTGAGGCCTCAGATTCCTATCCCTTGGTCCCCCCATCTGGAGGAAGCATCTTTGTATACCCACCGGTGTCCACAATCACTCTTGAAGAATTCCACTAAGATCCCAGGGGCACGAACACCGATGACCACGAATTTAGCAGACTTTGGAGTCAGACTCAAACATGACAGTGGGTTCTCTCCATTTTCTGTGTGATCTTTAGTTTTTTTTTTTTTTAATTTTTGATAGGCAGAGTGGACAGTAAGAGAGAGAGAGAGACAGAGAGAAAGGTCTTCCTTTGCCGTTAGTTCACCCTCCAATGGCCGCTGCGGCCGGTGCACTGTGCTGATCCGATGGCAGGAGCCAGGTACTTATCCTGGTCTCCCATGGGGTGCAGGGCCCAAGTACTTGGGCCATCCTCCACTGCACTCCCTGGCCACAGCAGAGAGCTGGCCTGGAAAAAAAGATTTATTTATTTATTTGAAAGTCAGAGTTACACAGCAAGAAGAGAGGCAGAGAGAGAGAGAGGTCTTCCATCCGATGGTTCACTCCCCTGATGATCACAACGGCCTAAGCTGCGCCGATCCAAAGCCAGGAGCCAGGAGCTTCCTCCAGGTCTCCCATGTGGGTTCAAGGGCCCAAGGACTTGGGCCATCTTCTACTGCTTTCCCAGGCCATAGCAGAGAGCTGGATTGGAAGAGGAGCAGCCAGGATTAGAACCGGTGCCCATGTGGGATGCCGGCGGCACTTCAGGCCAGGGCGTTAACCCGCTGCGCCACAGCGCCGGCCCCAATCTTTAGTTCTTTATTCCACTTCCTGCAGTCTCTTCATTTCATAATCGACGTGTTCTAAATTCCCGAGAGAATTCCAAGGACTCACGTGTGTACAGAGCCTGGCATGGCTGTTTTCAGTGGTAGCTCTCATTCATACGGTGACAACTCACCTTGGAATTTTGTGATCCACTGAGGGGTCTTAGACAAGCCCACGTTTAAATCCCAGCTGAATGTGTGACCTTGGCGAAGTGGCTCTCACTCTCCCACCCCAACCCCCCAACGTGAGAGAGACCTGCCTCGCTGGGCTTTTGTGGCCAATAACGGCTTCTCAGACTCACGCACACGGTACGGACTCGCAGTAGGAACAAAGCTTCCACTTTTCAACTATGAATAACAGAAAGAGAAAATACACTGCGGGAGGATGGGACCTTCTTGCCCCAGAGTCACAGGTGAGCAGAATTTGCAAGGGAGGGAGTGCTCACTCCCCATTCACTTCCCTGTTGATGACATCAAGAGGCAAACTGACTTTCCAGGAATTCTGGGAAAATCATGATGAATGTTTCAGTGACTCAAAGGAGAATTAAACTGTTCAGAGCTGGATGCCGTTATGTGAAATGTGCTGCATCGGTGACACGTTGCTGTTATTATAGATAAACACACAACGTCTTGTGAATGCTTGGCTCTGCCTGCTGCAGATCCCTCGCACGGGCAATGCACACGTGGTGTCCAGCCTTCCCAGGGAGGCAGTGAGGGGAAGGCCCAGGCTCTGTGGGTGGTTTTGCCGCTGACTTTGGGCAAACTGCTACCAACTCTGCCTCCTCCAAGTCGCTGTCATTCATACCAGGACCCCAGGCCGACTTAAGTGAGATGGAAAGGAAGCGCCACCTGCGAGTTACCCAGACACCTCCACAGCGCGGCCTGTGGAAGACTCACAGTGGGATCTTTAGACCGAGGGGCCCTTAAACCTACGTCTTCATTGGCCAAATTGAGACAAAACGCATCTGAAAGGTTTGCTTGTGCGTGCTAGAACGAGCCTGTACAATCTTAGGCATATGGTCGGGCCTCGGGCCCACTCGCCCTGCAAAGGCGAACCTGCTCCTGTTGTCTCCTGTCTAATTGTGGGCCTTTCCCACTTCAGTACCGGCAAAACTTCTTCAGCCTGCGCTCAGACTTGGGAAAGCATTCATGGTCCTGAGATGCCTCAGACCAAATGCCCCTGCTTTGTCTCTCTCTCTCTCTCTCTTCCTCTATGTCCTGATTTTTTTTAAAGAACAATTTTGGTTTTTTCTTTGTCTCTTCCTGGCTGACCTGCTGTCAGCCAATTCTCCAAGTAACAAAACTTGTATCAGCTACCTCAGTGGTCTGTCTTTCGCACAAGCCTCAGACCAAGTAATTGCTACCACAGAGATGGGCCTGGAGCTGAGACCACAGTGTAGGAGCCAGGCCTCCTAGTCTGCTTTCTGTTGCTAAGAACACAATGCCACAGGCTAGATAAATTATGGAGAAAGGAGGTTTATGTTGGCTCCTGCTTCTGGACCGAGGCCAAGGGCTTGCATCTGGTGATGGTCATGTTACTGCAGAACCCCGAGGTGGTGCAGGGGGTCACATGACAAGAAACCAGGAGGCTGCGAGAGAGCTAGCCAAGCTGGCTTTTAGAGCAGATCCATGGTACCGATAATCCATTAATCTGTAAATCCACTGATTAACCCATCCATGAACGGTCTCACCTGGCCCCGCCACTCCACATCTCACCGTGGGATGATGCTTACCCTGAGTTCAAGGGGACCCACGTGCAGAGCCTAGGACACTCTCACATGGCAGGGCTTGGCCCTCGAGAAGACTTTGCAGTTTCTTGCTGTGTTGTGAAGAGCTGAGGACTCTGGTGGGGGACTTAGAGATAAGGACGGGGAATCAGCACAAGGCATTCAAAGTCACTCACATCTTAAAGTTGAAGGAGTTGGCCGGTGCCGCGGCTCACTAGGCTAATCCTCTGCCTTGCGGCGCTGGCACATCAGGTTCTAGTCCCGGTCGGGGCGCCGGATTTTGTCCCGGTTGCCCCTCTTCCAGGCCAGCTCTCTGCTGTGGCTTGGGAGTGCAGTGGAGGATGGCCCAAGTGCTTGGGCCCTGCACCCCATGGAAGACCAGGAGAAGCACCTGGCTCCTGCCATTGGCGGCCATTGGAGGGTGAACCAAGAGCAAAAGGAAGACCTTTCTCTCTGTCTCTCTCTCACTGTCCACTCTGCCTGACAAAAAAAAAAAAAAGTTGAAGGAGTCACAGGACCAGGTTATTACCTTAAAATTGATGCCAAGCTAATGCCTTCACTTGAATTTTGGAAGCCAAATTTGCGGAGATCTACCAGAGCGCTCACCAAACTTCCAAAGATTACATCACACATGGTTTTAGATCTCGGTGCCGGTGGTTGGGCTCAGCCTTGCACTAAAGGCCCTCCAGCGCTGCCTAGAGTAGAAATGGGTCTTCCCCGAACCCAGGGTCATCTCAGGTCGGATTGACCTTTGCAGAGACCCGAGTGCTTTTGGGTGGCCCTGCAGGGTTGGCCAGAGGTAGAGACCTATCTGTCGCCTCTTTCTAATCACTCACGCGTCTGCTGCTTTGCATGGTGACACACAGGTAAAGCATTTCACACGTGTGCTGCAATGTGGCAAAGTCAGGTGAGGCTGGAGACAACCTCTCCTTTCCACGTGGGTCTGCTGCTGATTTCCTTGGTGAAGATGCCCTTGCACACTCTGGCTTCATGTTTGCATCTCCTTGGAAGAGCAAAACATCAAAGGACAACCATCCGAGCTAGTCTCACAGCTCGTCATTTAAGGTCTCCCTGCCCGACTCCTGCTTAACCCATTTGCCAGTTGCTTCATCGAGTTTCCCGAAGGAGAAGAGGCTGAGGATCAGTGTGGCTCCCGGGTTACCCTCAGAAGGCTGCAGGCCACACACCTGGGCGGGATTCACAGCCTGCCACTTCCCAGCTGCTGCGGCCCCTGGCAATCACCTTTGCTGGGTTCAGTCTTGTTTACTCCTCTGTAAAATGGCGCTACTGAAGGAAAGATGTGCTTGTGTGCCTATGTGTGTGCATGTGTGTGCACATGTGTGTGTGCATGCGCATGTGTGCGTGTGTGCGTGTGTGTGTGTATGTGTGAGGTGGGGAGATTAGAAAGGTTAAATTTTGATGCCATTTGACTGTTTCAGAAGGTGCCATTTGATATTATCAGTCCTTCATAAATGAAACTAAAGGTCTATCCAAATAGAAAGCCAGCCCCCCATGTACTTATACTGTGTTTTGAAATGAGAGAGGAGACCAGTGTGTGTTTATGTAGACAGACAACACAACAGGTGAGGCTGTTCATCTGTAAATATTCATTTATCCCACTTTTGCCATTCTGAGAAGAGGATTCACTTTGTGTTTCCTTGACTGAGGTTGACCAGATATTTCTTTTGACTAAGGTTGACCAGATAGTTCTCTTGACTGAGGTTGACCAGATGTTTCTCTTGACTGAGGTTGACCAGATGTTTTGCTTTGGTCCATGGGCTGTAAACTGATATACAGCAAGTGTTCTGACAGACAGTGAGAATTTCAGCCACATCTCCTGTTCCTGACCTCTGCCATTAGCAAATCACACGCAGCTGACAGGGCCCCTCCGTTAGCCTGGGGCCCCGCCTGGGACGATGCAGGGAGGGGGTCCACATCCCACCCACACACTGGGTGGAGACCGAGCACCAACTTCTGCAGTAACTTGTGTTGCTGACGTGGCACGCTCCGTGTCAGGTGGATTAGATGCACTTTCAGCCCATGGTGTTTCAGCTTCCCATGGACTTGTCGGGAAGTAATCCCACTGGAAGTGGAGGTGCAAATGTGTTTAGATCTATCCTGAGCTAACAAGGGAGATACAACAGGGAGGCCACATTTGAAGTGTGGGTCAAGGGTGACGCCGTGAAGTGTGGGCTGGTTTAAATGGCAGGGACTTACTTGCTGAAACAGCAACTCCGTTACCAATGAAGAGAACACAAGTGGCTTGGATGGAGGGTCAAGTAGAAGACGTGTTCAACGAACGCGTCCCCTCGTGCGTGGCTGCGGAGTTCAGATGAGTGAGGACCTCACCCTGGCCTTGAATTCCTTGGACTTCATTCACAAATATGGCTTTTTGTGGACAGATTTTTTTCCTTGGATAGGTTATGTTTGTACATTTGAACATGAAATACAATGCTCACAATACATGCTCGTAAGTCTATGCATAGAGCGCCTTAGCTTTATACAAAGGGCCCTCAGTTCATGGACAATGTGTACTATGAAAAAACTATGCACAGACTTAGAAATTTGCTTGTAGCAAAATGGGCTTAGCTTTTAATTTCATGTTCCAGAAATTTTCTGAAATAACATCAAATAATTTTGGGGAAATCTTTTCACTTCTTTGAGGTGTAGTAGTCACATCCCCAAAATGGCTCAATTATTCCATGTTATTTTCCCAATTATTGCATGTTATTTTTACTGTTGTTGTTGTTATTTAAATATTTATTCTTTATTTTAAAGGCCAATTGATAGGTAGAAATGAAGAGACAAGAGAAGGAGACCTTTTTCCTGCCAGTTCACTCCCCCAATGGCCCCAACAGCCAAGTCTGTGCCAGGTGGAAGCCAGGAGCCAGGAGCTCCACGCTGCTCTCCCACGTGGGTGGCAGGACCCCAGCACTTGGGCTGTTTTCAGGGAACAGAGCTGCTGGGACTTGAGCACGCACTCCAACACGGGGTGGGGGCCTCTCCAGTGACAGCTCCACCTGCTGCACCCCGATGCCAGCCCTCAGGCTATTACTGTTAGCGTAAGTGAGATACCATCTATAAAAGCACCTCCCATGAAAGTAACACTTCTTATACTCCTTCCACCCTTCCCTCACACACATGCATACGGCCTGTATGCAGATTATCTGATTAAATAATGATAGGTGCTCAAAGTCCAGCCCAAATTCACAACTTCGGGAGCAAATGACCGTCTGTCCATAACAAAGAAACATGTGTTCACCGTCAGGAACTGTTTCCCCATCTGAGGGGTCCCTCTCTCCACAACACAAACTTCAGACATACACCCAGATTTCACACACCTTTGTCCCAAGCCAGTGATGACCACTTGAGACGCTGTGGATGGGAGGCAGGGCGGACAGGCCCAGTGGACAGTCCTGTGTAGGTCTGCAGCATTGGTAGAGTTCTGGAAGGTTCTTCTGTAAACAAATGTTTGTAGTAGAAGGGAGGTTTGGTATCGCAGTTGTGGGATGCCAGCAGCTGCGGGGTCTGGATCTTGTTCTGTAGCCAATGGGATCCACTGACTGTTTGGATCTACAGTAGCATTTCTTTAAGAGAGGCTCATAGGTTTGATCACAAAGACGGGTCTTGGGTCACATGTGTCTGGCAAAATTCTAAGGTAAGCACAGAATTCTCTGTGGCAGGAAATCTCCGAGTTTGTAAAAGCCAGCGTCTTGCCTGGTTTATTGAGTCTCTCTTTGGCCCCGAGGTCTCACTTTTGCTGCATGACTTGAAACGACCACATGACCTCTGTGAAGGCCCCTCTGAACAGCTGGCATCGGTCTGCACGGGTTTATTCCTGTGGATGAGGGAGCCAGCTTGTAGGAAATGGTTGGGTAAATGGCTCAACGTCCGAGGGTTAATAAAACATAAACTCATATTTGAACTCATCAGAGAGATTTGAACCACTACAATTTTATCTAATTTCAAAATTTTCAATTATTTACACTACAATTATTTCGTTTACTCTAAAATTATTTTATCTTCTTTATCATCAAATAGAAGAACTGCTGTTCCCAACCCCCGTCCCCCCGCCCCGTGTGGATCCTGGGAATCCGTTTTCCCCTTCTGTTGCCTGGTCCCCCAGAACAGCAGACACGGATTGAGAAGCGGGAGCGCTAGTGTTGACTGGGACGGCAGCATGGCAGCCTGTGGTGGGCACCTGAACCAACACCCACGCGGGTCCTCACCGGGGACGCGAGACGCAGCGTCTGCATCATCAATGTGTAGGCTGCGTTTCCACCGACGAAACTGGAAGCAACAGCAGCCAGGGTGTCTTCTCGCAGAAGGCCTTCAGCTGGCAGAGTTCGCTCTCGGGGTTTGATCTGCTCTGCCATGTCCACACGGAGCTCCACCCAGGGAAAGTGAGGAGACCTCCTGTTCAGGCGTGAGTCGTGTGGCCTTTGGAACCGAGCGCCAGCTTTGCTTTAATGATTCTCTTAAGAGGGATTCATCCAGGATCCTCGCCCGGGTCCCTTTGTGCCTGGGTACAGATGTGCACCCAGAACACATTCAGTTCTGTAATTTCAAAGAGTGGACGCCCACTTTCTGCATATGATTAATTCTGCATGCAGCTAATTACACCCACAATTGGCTAATTGTAGATGCAATTAGCCAATTGCAGGCCCAATTGGCCACTTGTCCCATAATTTGAAGGTGCAAGTGGACAACTGAAGGAACAATTAGACGCAGGCAAAGCTTTCCATATTTAAAGAGGAGACTGCGGATGAACGGCAGGTGAATGAAGCCTCGCGTGCAAAGCGGAAAATCCATATGTGTGCATCTTTGAGAAAAAAATCACAGGGCTTGGACATCTTACCCTCATGTAATTTTCAAAGTCAGCGTTTTTTCTAAAAAAAAAAGGGGGGGGGCAAGAAAAACCACAAGGATTTCCAGGACAGAGTCCAGAGCCAACGGACACCACACTTTAACTTCGTGAGAACTGACGCCCCGATGTGAGAGCCCAGCGAAGGTGGCTCCTCCGGAGAGAGCAGTCGACGTCGCCAGGCTTCCGGCCAGGCCTCTGTGGCTTGTCTCACCCCTTCTCCGGGCAGTCAGATGCTCTCCGTCAGGAAAGAGCCCGTGAATTGGTGACGAGCTGGCTGCTGACCCTGTGTGGTCACGCTCAGGGATGGGGCTGTTGTTGGAAGTCATTGTCAAATGCAGCTGTCTGATTCCACGGCATCCAAGCCTGCAAATACTAGTTCTACGCAGGCCTCCTTCTCGGCGCCTTAGCCCAGGAAGCCCAGTAAAATAGCCAGAAGTCGTGTGAGAAGTGGCGCGCTGTAGGCACGTAGTCACAGGCGGTCAGAGACAAATGCCACCCACCAGCGGCTGTGGGTTGAGAAGGAGGGTTTGAATGATCTCCCGCAGTGGGGTTCAGCCCCTTCTAACGTCACTGGGAGTGAAACTGGAGTAAGATGGCCATGGCTTCCCCAGACCGGCGGCTGCGATTCCCCAGGCTTCAGCCTTCTGTGACTTGGTCTTGGGCTCAGAGGCAAACCCGGTGGACTTGGCAGGTTTAGGAACCCCTGCTACAAAGGACGGCGCTGTAGGCCCGGGGAGGAGGCCACTGCACCCATGTTTCCCAGCCTGCGGGAGCTGATCAATGCGAGTCTCAAGGGATCTTCTTTCTTGATCAAAAATCATTTATTTGTTTATTCATTCATTCATTCATTCATTTGTTTATGAGAGAGAGAGAGAGAGAAAGGAGAGGGAACTCCCGCCTGCTGGCTCATCCCCCAACTCCGCTGGGGCTGGCCACCGCTGGGAGCCAAGAACTCAATCCAAGTCTCCCACGTGAGTGGCAGGAACCCCATGAGTCATCGCGGCTGCCTCCCAGGTCTTTCCAGCTGATAGACCTCCCGGGGTCTGCATTTGCAGGAGACTGGAGCCAGGGGCCAGATCCAGGAGCTGAACCGAGGCATTCCGCGGTGGGATCTGTGTGGCTCCAGCTCAACACCCACCGCCACTCAGTGGATTCTCTGAGGACAAAGAATTTCATGGTCAAAGACAGATGAGCAGGCAGGAAAGGAGCTCATGTGTTAACTCAGTGTATTTCAGATGTAACTGACCGAGGCATCCTGTTTTTTATGTAATCGCTTATACTGTGTTTCAGAATTGGAGTTGCCCAGACATGCGTCCTGGGGGCAGGCAGCGCTGGACCATGCTGCAGGCTGAATCAAGAATCTGGCACACACATTGAGGATATTTGCTTACCTGGTTCTCAGTTCACAGGGAATTTTAGTAAAGGTCACGTCCAGGGCCCAGGAGTAATCCCTGGAAGGGAACTCTGAGATCAAACTCGGTTTGGGATTTGCGTCACATCTCTGCTCGTCGGCAGGGAAGCCTACACGTCTCCTGGGCTCAGTGCCATCATTTCTGTGACAACCGAGTTGGATGCCGTGGCCCCCACAGGCCTCCGGCCGTAGTATCCTCCAGTAACAGTTGAGCCAAACTGTGTTTTATTTAAGGAATTTTGTTCTCCTCTCTCTACTGAATCTCCAAGGTTTCCTATACTAGTCATAAGAAGGCGGAATTTCTAATTGCAGATTGTCTACACGGTTCATGATCAGAGAAGAGAATCTGAACTTTGCAAACCTCAGTTTCCCTGAAGAAAAACTGGATACTAAAAAGCCCAGGACACGTGGGCGAGCCGGGGATGCAGAGTCGCCTGAGAACTACAAAGCAGTCCCTGTTTCTGTTGTGTTTTCATTACATAGTACACTGGCAGCTTAGAACAATATAACTGGTAATTATATTAATGACTATAACACAGATTCAGTCATTATTAATAATAATTGCCTTATAACTACTACTAATACACTAATCGTGATAATGAACCAATGCTGCGCTTCATCCATTTCAGCAGCAGATTTTGTTCTGCTAAACTTGGGGCTTCGCTTGGAGGGAGGAGAGCAGGGCTGGCCTTCGGGCCGTGCCAGGAACATGTGTGGGCCAGATGGCACTCCAAGTTGGTCTGATAGAACATTTCTATTTCGGTGGAGTCTCAAAAATGAACTGACAGGCACGAAGCGAAGTGGTGACTCATAGCCTTCAGGTCCCGGACTTACAGATTCGGAGCTGTGCTTCCCAAACGTCCGGGGAAATTCATTGACGCGGTGACGCAGCCCAGAGCGTCCACAGCCACGGTCATCGGCATCGTCAGCAGCTTCACGGCTGTGCTTCTCCAAGTGCTTGGCGTGTGTGGGGTTCCAGTGCGCTCTATAGCGGGCGCGATCTTAGTCTCTTTTCCCCCCATTCGTTCTGAGGACCCCGTGAGTCCAGGAGATTAGGGGACTCGTCCCCAGCGAAGACGCTGTGGGTAGACTTGAGACCCAAATCCAGGCTGTCTGCTTTTCTCCCAGATATCGTCTTTCCAATTGACAGTATTCCAGATATCCTAACCTGTCTGCAGACAGCTACCGCTGTCCGGGAACACACACACGCCGTGTGACTTCATGGCTGTCCATTTCGATCCCACGCCCCAGAAAGACCGCAACGCTGACCTGAGGCAGAATGTTCATTAGGTAACTGGTGGCTGGCTTGGATTTCTAAGAGGTCTAGAAGTTGGTCCACAGCCAGACTTTTTATAATTGTAAACTGATAAAAGATTAATGCTAGTCCCAGAGCCTCATTATATAAATGCACAGAGCACGCACGCGCAGGGCAGCCACCGGGCAGGAGGCGGCTCAGGACGGACGGCTTCTGGCCTCGACACGTCCCATCTCGGAGGAGTGGAGACGTCCACGGCTTCTCTTCAGTCTCCTCCTGGTGCTGAGCGACGCGCAAGGACGTCAGGCACGGAAGGCGAACCTGGAAATCGCAGTCCTCATTGTCGTTATCAAGGACGTCGGCGCTGGGAGGATTCCGAGGTTCCGAGCTGTGTTTGGGTGTGGGTCGGAGCTGCAGTGAGCATCGCTTCTGCAGGAAGTGTGGCATGGATGCAGGGCTCTGGCTGGGCTTCCGTCTGGGGTGGGCATTGTGACCGCAGACTAGAGAAGACATCACCAGCGGCCACCAGACACGTGGGGTGGGCATCCCGGCACAGAGATAGGGATGCACGCTGTGGGGCCACATTCTTGCCAGGGTCGGATTAGATTTTATTTTTATTTATTTGAAAGACAGAGTTACAGAGAGAGGTAGAGACAGAGAGAGAGAGGTCTTCCATTTGCTGGTTCACTCCCAAACTGGCCACAATGGCTGGAACTGTGCCGATCCAAAGCCAGGAGCCAGGAGCTTCTTCCAGGTCTCCCACGCAGGTGCAGGGGCCCAAGTCCTTGGGCCTCCTTCCACTGCTTTCCTAGGCCACAGCAGAGAGCTGGATCAGAAGAGGAGCAGCTGGGACTAGAACTCGCGCCCATGTGGGATGCTGGTGGTTCATGCCAGGGCTTTAACCCACTGTGCCACAGCACTGGCCCTGACGGACTTTTTTAAAATCCACACTGAGTTGTCTTTACCAAGTGAACATTCCGTTAAAAAAAAAAAAAGAAAGAAAAAGAAAAAGAAAAAGCATGATCAAATTAATGGCATAACAAGTTTTCAGGGGAGGTTTATTAGAGTCAAATATTTTAAAAGCTGTCATTTAAACAGAAACAGTTGTTAAATTGAAGGGATAATTAGGTACCTGAAATTAATCAAAGTATGTTTTTAAAAATAAAATCCATATTTGACTCATTGCAAATATAGCTCAGCCTTGTCTGTTTCCCTGTAATATATTGGAAGTTACTAATTTTACAAACTAATCTGAAAATCACCTTTGGCCATTAAAATCCTGCTCTGCCCTCATCATAGTGGATTCAGTAAAATTAAAATTCAAGCTGTAAGACACGGAGCAGACAAACGTCAGCGTAGAGTGTAAACGATGGTAACGCCGGGTGGAACACCTTACTCTCCTTTCTCGGTTTTTCTTCCTGTCCCTCTTATGGGTTGCCTTTGCCTAATGACTGGACACATCCGCATCCTAGCTGCTCTGTGGTCCAGGAGACTTTGAGAGAGAGAAAGAAGTGAGTTCAAACTTCTCTACTCAAAAATACGTACCGAGCACGTGTTATTTGGCAGCTAAGGGGATAGGCCGTGAGTAAAGATGCTGTATAGCAAAGAAGGGGCAAAAGACACACAACAGCCAGAGAAGCCAACAATGAAAGGATGGGGCCGGCGGGAAGGAGCCACGTAACCACGTGGAGCCTGGCAGGAGGACGAGGGGTGACTGGGGCGGTGGAGGACACAGAAGGGCTAAGCCCACCCCGCGGGGACAGACAATTATGCAGTGTGTGACCACTAACACTTCGACCCTTCATTGTCATTTCTTTGAATACACTCACAGTTTTGTAAGCGCTGGGTGGTAACCAGCACCCACCTTTCTGCTTAGAACACTGACGATTCCGTGGCACAGGCAGAGTTTCAGGGCTTTGGGTAAGCAGGCAGGGGGCGTAACGGCACTCACCTCCCCAAGCCCGTGGGACTCAGACTCAGGGCCACCGTCAGCCACGCCTGGAGGAAATCAGACCTCATCCACGCAGGAGGCAGTCACAGCAGAAAATCTCAGGTCTACCCTGTCTTTATCTCTGCTGATCGCGTGGGTGTTTTCCTAACCCCATTGGTCAGATCGGCTCTGCGTAAACGTATGTATGGTGGGCTCCCTCGGCTTGGCTCCGTTTTCTCTCGCTGGGTAAGCTCTTCACCAGTTCTTTATGCTCTTGTCTTCTCCGCATAGGCCTAGCCGCTCTGCATCCAACGTCTTTGCCACATGGCCACGATTTGGGAGACACGACTGGATGTCAGAGACATAGAAATAGGATGGAAATATTGGAGCCCAACCATGTTCCCAGACCAGCCCGGGCTGGATCAGTTGACCCACATTAGCAACCCTAGGAAGAAAGACCATCCCTCCGTTAGCAATGGGCTAGGGAGAGCATTCGCTCTGAGGCTCTTAGAGTGCACTTGGCTGTGGAATCAGAGCTGCGCCCGCACGGCCTGGGGCTGTGTGTTCACGATGCAGGTTCCTCGTCTGCAAGTCCAGAGCGGTCGGATCGTCTGAATCTCTGGGTGAGCCTGGGATTCGACACAGTATAAAACATCAAAGCAACACACACACTCATACACACTCACACTCATACACACACTCGCACACACACACTCACACACACTCACTCACAGACTCACACACTCACACACACTCACACACACTCACTCATACACACTCACACTCATACACACACTCACTCACAGACTCACACTCACACACTCTCACACTCACACACACATTCACACACTCTCACACACTCACACACACTCACACACACTCAAACACACACTCACACAGTCACACACATACACACACACACACACTGCTTAGGGAGTCTTCAGAGAAGCTAAATTTGAATGCTTGGGGACCTTTGATTGGATTCAACTTCCTCTTCTACAGTCACACACCATGAGGCCCAGAGGGGACAGACCTCCCCAGGACAGGTCTGGATTTGCTTTCCACGGAGCGCTGAGCCTGACGTGGCCCTCCTTCTCCCAGACCCCTCTCTGCTGCGTGCAGGCCTTCCGCAGGCTGGGGGCCTCGCGCTGTCAGCGCAGCTCCACCCCGGCTACCACGCAGCTTCCGCTGTCAGCAGTGACTTTGTTTCACTCCTGGGCTCCGAGCACCCAGAGCCACGGCTGCCCCCGAGTGAGAGCTCCACAAATCTTTGCGGAGTGAATTATAGCCTGCCTTGATTCTCCATCACAGCCACGTGTTACCCCTACTGGGTGCCTTCTTCTGGCTGGGACTGTCTCGCTGTCCAGGGTCTGGCGCCCCCTTTCGTCAGTGCCCGTCGGATGGATCGGTGGTTCCGACAACGACCTTTCCTCTCAGTGCCGGGCTCTAATCTTTTCCATAACGAGTGCATCCTATACCGGCTGGGGGGTGACGGCAGACCTGCCCCCCCGAGGCCAGCTGGCTCAGCAAACTGACAGCCAGGACTGCTCCTGCCTGGAGTCCAGTGACCTTGGGGAGTGGGGCACCCCTTCCCGCTCCCAGCCCTCAGAGCCTTGGTGCTCTCCTCCATTAAGGGGCAACGCTGGCTGTGCGGAAACGTCTATGCAGCTCGCCAGATCAGAACGCTTAGACATAAAAGGCCGCGGAGACCAGGCAGGCAGGGGCCGACAGTTGCTGGCAGCAGGCAGAGGCCAGACCCGGCTTGAATCACAGAGCTGTGTGCCGGCTGCGTGGCTCAGAGCAACTTCTTCAACTCCCTGAGCTTAGGTTTCTTCCGCTGCCGCATGAGAACATGAGAACGAGAGCCCTTATCTCGCACAGCTGGTAAAGCCGAGCCTCTGATGCAGACACGCTGGGGCCCGGGTCTGCCGCGGGCTCTGTCCCCGTCCTGCCGCTGTTTCCTTACCCTGCCTTGGTGATCGCAATCAGTCCTTGGTAAAGACTAACTCGCGGGACAGGGGGAGCAGCCACTGGGTCCAGCTGACCCTATGGGGTCCCAGATTGCAGAAGACCCTCGGATTCCTTTGTCTCCTCTATGGTGCCATCTTCTGGTTAGGGTCTGTCCTGACCCTAGGTTCCCGTTACCACAACCCCAGGCCCCTAGCAAGCAAAACAATGACTGGCCCAAGCCCACTTTTCCTTGGCCAAATGTCTACAGGGATAGAGTGGTCCTCCTGTTGCTAGGAAGTTTAAGTGGGGCCAGGGGCACTGAGGACCACCCAGACCCCCGAGAGCCGCACATGAGTTGTACACATTCCCCTCAACCCCAGCCTCAACCCAAACAGCCCTTGCCCTTGACCGTCAGCCGGGGGAGCTGGGATCTGGCCACAGCTGCCCACACTCCTTCCTCTGGGTTTTGCAAGATGAACATCTATTTTCTTCCACCACCCGCCCATCCATGATTGGTTTGCTGTGCACGGGGTGAGCGAATTCAGATCTGGGGGAGGGTTCCACAGCAATATGAAAGAGCTAGAGCAAGATAAGATGTAGAAGTCTGGCGACTAAGCCATTTTTTTGGAAAAAATAGTGCAGTGATGAAAACATCATGTAGCTACGTGCCCACAAATAGGCACAACCTCCATCATTTTAGATATGTATATGATTTAAAAATAAACTCTGGTGATTTAACGAGGAGATGACATTCATGTGCGGGTGGACTGCTGGCCGGAGCTCCATCCTGAGCCCCGCACACTCCCCCATGAGTGTACGACAGAGGTGTGTGGACGGAACGACACACAGTCCTCTGGCCATGCCCAGCAACCACTGGGCATGCTGCGGGTCACAAGAGAGCAGATGCGAAAGGTTCGCTGTATTTCCATCTGTCCCACTGGCCAGAGCCAGAGGCACCGTGAGAAGCAGCAGCTGGCCTTGCTCGCCCACATCCAGTACAACCAGTGCAGGCCAAGGAGAAGGTACAGCCGGCGTCACCTTGGGTAGCGCCGGTAGAGACTTCCAGCCAGAGGATCCGGCATTATTACCAGCTGCAATAAAGAAGCACTTCTCTGAATGTTTTTTTTTCCTACCTAATTGTCAAAACTGAATAATATTATCAGCTTTTTTATCCTTTGAGTATTTTTCTAATAAGAAAGCACAGAGATGCCTGGCAAATAAAAGCGGAAGATCTGAGGATGCAAAGCAATCATGCAAAATGACTTTCATATCAGTTTGATAAGCAGCTGAAATTTAATAACTACACCTCTCCTATGGTGCTGGAGGAAACTTTAATACTTTCTGCTTTGGCTGCTTTCTTCTGCAAGACGCTTATTCGAAACTGTAGCTTCTCCTTTTATAGTCGCGTAAATGAGCGGTGCAGTGGATTAACCAAAGCCTTGAGAGGCTGGGCCCAGCCCCAGCCCAGGCCAAAGCACGGAGCTCTAGACTCTGAACTAAGCCAAGCCCAAGGCTATCCGCGAGCGCTGGGGAGATGGGTCAAGCTTTGCAAGTATCTCACGGCACAGGTAAAATGTCACTCACGGTGGAAGACGCACATCTCATTAAAACAATGAACTACCTTTAAGTCTCAAAAATCTCAAAAATCTCTTCCTGCTTTGGTTAAGGGCGAATTATACAACCCCCCCCCCCAAAAAAAAAAAAGAAGAAAGAAAATCACTTGGAATTGAACCGAGATCCCATATTTTAAAAAAATAAAAAGAACAAATGAACCCAAGAACACGATTGCTCTGTCCCACCAGACGACCCTGTGTGGATCAGTGTGCACGCAGTGCAGAACGGAGGTGTGGGTTCCTAAACTCGGTTGTCCGGAAGGGTTCTGAGATGGTAGCCAGTCTGACCTCCTCATCTCAGAGCCTGGGAAATTGCCACACAGGAAGGAAGAGGTGTTCATGGCCAAATCCCCACAGCAAGTCCACGAGTGAGCACAGGTCCTTAGGAGCTGGCTGTGCAGACACCATCGCCCCTAGTGAGTGTCTCCAGGTCCTGATGTCGCCCGTTCCCAGGGCTGCCCACGTGAACACAGCAGAGAATTTGCCCAGTGCCCCCTACCTGGCTGACAATGACCCACTTTGAAAAGAGAGGGAGGAGCCACCGATCAGAGGTTACCAGACAGAACTGGGGGGCCGACTCAAAGCCCCACGGATCTTTCTAGCTCAGTGTTGAAATGCGGGCCAGGGACGATGGGTATCCCAGAGCTGGTGGTCTTGCCCCTGCTTCGGGGCCGCCCCAAATGGAGTTCAGCTGGCTTGCTCTTCTACTGCCCCCTACTGGGGAGTTTCTGGCCAAGAAAGGAAGCCAGCTGCTTCTAAGTGGTTTTTCACAATGGGGACCATGGCAGTCAATGGGGGATTCTCCCCCAGGTGTGGAAACCAAAGATCACTGGGAACAGGGGCAGCAAGACGCAGAAGGGTGCGTGAGCCTGCCAGAGGTTGTCGCCGACTCTGCGACTTCCAGCGCCTCCTGGGTGAGTCTGTGGAGGGCAAGCCGGCACTTGGCTTCCCGGCCCTGCTCCACCTATGCATCCATGCAGGTGCAGGCTGGGTTCAGGGCTTTGCTTTTTTCTTTTTCTTTTTTAATAAAGGTACAAACAGAGGAGAATACAATACAGGAACATCTGATCCAGCCATCAGATCTAACTACCGCCTTTTAAAAGAAAATGCAACTCCAGATGTCGTCTTAAGAAAATGAATCAATTAGGCAAATGAGGAATCCCCTCATAAATCAGAGGGCCAGAGGGTGAGAAGCTGAAGTCCAGTATCTGCCCCGGGGGAGTGAGCGAGGGACAGGGGCTGCCAGGGAGGCTGGGCCCGTGTCCTGTAGCTGGTGCTCACGGCCAGGTAACCCCACGGCCTCCCGCTCGCCTCGAGCTGTGTTTGCCTCATTGACGGCTGGTTAATGTGGAAAGAGCACTCTGAATGTGCCAAACCTTTTACCCCAAAGAGAATCAAGCCCCAGCCTTCCGGAGTGGGGCCCAGCATAAGCTGGTGTCACTATTCATAAAATAATTGAGTTTACACAAAAAGTGATTTCAGTAATAGCTGCCTTCTTATAAGTATGTACATTTTATTTAAAATTACTGACTCAAAAGGCAAGGTAGAAAAAAAATCACCTCCAACAACTTCCTGTAATTGCGAATTATTGTGAGGGAAACAGAAGGAAAAGATTTCGAAATTATGAGCCATTATGCTGGAGAGAGAGAGAGAGAGGGAGAGAGAGGGAGAGAGAGAGAGGCAGGGGAAAAAAAAAGACAGCTCGGCTTCATGAAGCACAGCTGACAAGCTCGACTAAATTACCCCGGACCATTACAAAAATCACTTAATTGCCAAGCATTTTGTTAGGTCAATTGACTCTAATTGAAAAAATAACAAAAAGCTTATTATGCTGCAAATGCGGCCGTGGAAAATGAGTCTTCTGTTAGGAGGAAACAATAATTCTAAATTTCAGCTGCTGCTAACACTACAAAGTTCAGTGTTCCTTCGGAGAGGAGAGGATCCACCGTGCAGGAGAGAGGGAAGGCGCATCCGGGAACCTTTCTCCCTGTCCCCCTGCCTTGCTCTACCAGACACTGCCTCCCCCCGCCCTTCCCACCCCAAGACCCCCCCTGCCTCGTCCCCCGGAGCATCAGAGACTCCCACCCCTTCCATCAGCGAACACATCCCACTGCTGGCTCCTTCTGGTCTCCAGGAAGGACAAAGGGCTGGGCAAGCTTGGGGCCCTGCACCCGCGGGGGTGACCCTCTGCCGGCCAGACACCAGCTCCTGCCTTGGCAGGAGGCTCACGTGGATAAAATACCCCCCCAAACAGCTTCTTTACCCCTCTCCTAACAGTGAATTTATCTCCTATGCCCTTTAAGATATAGAGGATAGGATAAAACCCGTAGCTCACGCCCGCAATGCTTCTCTGAAGTTGTCCCTAACATGTGCTTTGCAAAAAAGTCATTATTTGCCCTTGAAATCAGGAGGCCTGAGGATAGGCAAGGCTGATGGCAGAGGTTTTGGTGGGACAGTCATGGGGAGAAAGTATGTCTGTATGTGCATAGGTCTCTCTATGTATGGGTGCCTGTACCACGTGTGTACACATATGTGTGCAGAGGTGTGTCTGTGCGTCTGTGTAGGGATGTGGTGCCTGTATGTGTGTGTGTCTGTGTGTATGGGTGCCTGCGCCACGTGTGTACACATACATGTGACTGCATGTGCAGAGGTGTGTCTGTGTGTCTGTGTAGGGATGTGGTGCCTGTATGTGTGTGTGTATCTGTGTGCATGGGTGCCTGCGCCACGTGTGTGCTCATGTGTGCACCTACGTGTGCACAGGGGTGCTGAAGGAGAGTCATGGCGTGAAGCCTCTCCCTACCCAGGGTCAAACTCACAAGCCATTTGCCTGCTTTCTTGATTTTAAATACAAAAATCATTCTCTGCGTCAAACACAAGACAATCAGATGTGGCGTCACAGACCCGGCTGCCAGGGGAGGAACTGCCAGGGGAGCTGGGGGAGCCCGGACGGGCACGGGGGGACTGGGCAGCCTCTCACACTCGCCCCTTGGGGACAGCAGGGTGTTGTGCACCACTGGCCCCGTGCCCTTGGAGGCCGCTCTGAGACACACACTCTGCCGGGTGCCTGTATCAGAGCCTGGTGTCACTTACCCAGGGGCACAGGCAGCGGCACCAGGCTGAGCAAAGCAGTGTGACTTCTGGGGTCCCCCCACCCCTACAGCTGCAGACAATGGCGGGAGTGGCCTGGAGCCTGGGTGTCACCTGGTGTTTTGGCAGGCAGCTGGGCCTAGGAGTAAAAGGAGCCATTTGGGGCGCTACAGGTGTTAAAGGCACCAGGGAGCCAGGCAAGAAAGTCAGGTACAGGAGAAGGGGGAGCACCCGGAAGCTTCTCCTGGAGAGGAAGGGGTCCCCACTGGGTTTCAGCTGTGCCTGGGCCAAGGCAGCAGACCCCGGGGTTGGGAGGGGCTACTGCAGGAAGGCAGGGCGCAAGGTACCCCGCTGACCTGTGAATCCAGGGTCCGGCTTGGGCTCCCAAGACTGGTGCCTGCCCCCCCAGCAAGCTCCAGAGCCCTTGCACACAGACAGGCTAGCCTTTCCCACCAAGTGGCCGAGCCCTCCGGAGACGGACGGGAGGGAGGGCAGCTGATTCGGTACCATTGCTGGACCGGTGGGGCTTCATCAATTAATCACAGCCCAATCATCATGCCTGCATTAAAGAATCACACATGAAAAGGACAGGGCCCTGCTGTAACTTATTCAGAAAGGGCTGCCTCCCTAATCCCTCTGAGTCCTGACATGTTAACTGGGTAGCGACTAATTAGATGTCAAAAATTCATAAGCGCTCTTTAATATTGCATATATCTGCAGCCGACATTTCAATATGAGAGCTGTATACACAGACGTCACTGTAGCATTAAAACACAGCGGGGTGGGAGAAATAAAAGGGAACCAATAAAAACAATGTCCCTTAAAAACCCCAGAGAGTGCCGCCTTTGCAAGTGTGTACTTTCTTATTCAGAAAAGGTATCACCTTAATAAGAATTATAGGCAGAGGGGTTTCGCAGCTCCGTGCTGCGTGGACAGAAAGAGAGAGAGAGGAGATGGGCTTATCAAAGGCACTGCCAGGTAAATAGTAATTTATTGTGCATCCACAATGAACATTACCCAGTGTCCTGACACCGGGTGATAATGAAAGACATGTTATGGTGGCATCCACGGAGGGAATCTCCACTCCCCCTCCTCCCTCCTCCTCTTGTCTCTCTTGAGCAAGGCTGCCGTGATGGGCCCTGGCAGCTCCTGCCTGTTTCAAGCCATTTCACATAATATAGGAAGCACCTGAAGTTTAGTGGATTAAGTAAGTGAGTTAGTTTGCCGGCTCGGTGATATATATGTTGCCTGCTTGTGAACTTATATTTCAAATGCTGGGGACTATATTTTTATGAAACAAGCCTTTTCCTGTCGGAAGAATTATAGGAATGTGATATAATACAAGGCAGTGAGATTAAAAACAATGCATCATAGCAGGGAGAAAATGCACTGTTTTATGGCTTGCATCCCTTAATTGAACCTCTCAGGAATAAAGAGGAGGGCTCGGCAGCAACCTGCTGGAAAATCACTCTTTTCTGACTTGCAGGGAGTGTGTGTTTTTGCTGTTGTTTTATGTTTATTTTTTCACATACATATAAATATAAATATATACACCCGTGTATAATGCATGCACACATATGAGGCGCACACACAAATATATCATGCAAGCATATAATGCACACACATATATAATACACACAAGTATTGTGCATGCACGTACATAATGCACGCACACACATAGGATGCACACATATACATGATGTGTGCATGCCAAGATCACGCATGCACACGTGCATACCCAGAGCAAGGCCCTGAATGACAGGCACACCTTGCTTTCTGTACTGTGCAGCACTGCTTGTTAGCAAAAGCTGTTTCTTTCCTTTCTGTTCAGAGCTGACACAGAGCAGAGAGAAGAGACTTGAAAAGAAGCTCTCTGGATTCCGTGCTGGTGGCAGGGCCAAGGTCCGGCCAACATTCTGGGCCTCAGTTTCCTCTTTTGTGAAACGGGTGGAGGCAGCACACGGTAAGGGAGGCTCAGGCCTCTGTAGGAATTGGTGAAGACTCTGGGGAACTGGAACGGAGACTACAGCGGGCCTGCTCCTTGACATACATGTTGTAACAATGACACCGACTACGGGGTCCTCTATGATCGCAAGGATACAAGCCCCATGGTCATGATGGATGAGTAGGCTCACGGTCCAGGGGAGACCCCTTACAAGACAGCCTGTGCGCCATCTCTGACGATGTCTGTGCAGACTCAACCTCTACCCGCATGGCCAGCCCCAGGCCTGTCCCTGGAATGTTAAATCCATCCGGGGGAAGGCTGCCCAAGAAAGAGGGTGAGACACATCCGAGTCTCCGGCCTGGTGCCGGATCAGTGTGCAGGCTTGATCTGATGACACAGGATCTTCAATCTGGGGTTCACTGTACAAATTCAGGCTGAAAAAGCCCTTCCTGGTCAATGCTTAAATCATCATGAACCCCATTTAGTTGCTATTTTAGGAGCTCTGTTTTTTTCTTTTTTAAAAGATTTTATTTATTTATTTGACAGGTAGAGTTACAGACAGTGAGAGAGAGAGAGACACAGAGAAAGGTCTTCCTTCCGTTGGTTCACTCCCCAAGTGGCCACAACGGCCGGAGCTGTGCCAGTCAGAAGCCAGGAGCCGGGAGCTTCCTCCCGATCTCTCATGCAGGTGCAGATGCCAAGCACCCGGGCCATCCTCTACTGTCTTCACGGGCCACAGCAGAGCGCTGGACTGGAAGGGGAGCAGCCGGGACTAGAACCGGTGGCCATATGGGATGCCGGCGCTGCAGGCGGAGGATTAACCTACTGCGCTGCGGCACTGGCCCCGAGCTCTGTTTTTTCCTTACGAGGTTCCACTGGGTTCTTCCCTGGTCGCTGACTGGCACAGGGAGAACAAGGGCTTCCCAGGATCGGTAAAGACTCACTGTGCTCATTCATCTCCGTCGCCGTCCTTCACCCGGCGTCCATCCATCCTGCCTCGCCTCCACCGTTCTTGAGCGTGGTTAAAGTGTCTGGGTCTGCGTTTCCCCCGCAGCACTGTGAACAAACAGCTCAGTCCTAGGTGAGGGGCAAACAGGTGACCAAATGCAGTGGTCGACGAGCCAGGGAGCGGCTGGCCCAGGTACGGTGTGCTTGGGGGCTGCACAACAGCGGCTCCTACAGGTGAGTGAAATTTAGAAGGTCTGCGGAAGACGGAATTAAAACATAAAAATAAAAAGCACATTTTTTTCCTCAACCAACAGCAAGACACTTCTCTAAGCAATGTCAAATAGTCTTTTTTATGTTACTGACCAAATAAAAATGTTTGCTTTTAAAAGATATTTATTTTGGGGCCCGCGCTATGGCGTAGCAGGTAAAGCCGCAGCCTGCAGTGCCAGCATCCCATATGGGTGCTGGTTCTAGTCCCGGCTGCTCCACTTCCTATCTAGCTCTCTGCTGTGGCCTGGGAAAGCAGTAGAAGGTGGCCCAAGTCCTTAGGCCCCTGCATCCGTGGGGGAGACCTGGAAGAAGCTCCTGGCTCCTGGCTTTGGATCAGTGCAGTTCTGGCCGTTGCGGCCATCTGGGGAGTGAACCAGTGGATGGAAAACCTCCCTCTCTCTGCCTCTGCTTCTCTCTGTGTAATTCTGACTTTCAAATAAATAAATAAATAAATCTTTTAAAAAGATATTTATTTTGTTTTGCTTTTATTTATCTATGGAGAGAAAGAGACAGAAAGGCAGAGAGAGAATGAGAGAGAGATTTTCCATCCACTGAGTCACTCTCCAAAGGCCAGCTTCTGGGGTTGGGCTAAGCCAAGGACATGAGTCTGGAACTCCAACTCCGTCTCCGACGTAGGTTGTGGAAACCCAACTACTTGAGGCATCACCACTTGCTCCCAGGGTGTGCCAGGAAGCTGGAATTGGAAGCACATCTGGGACTTAAGGCAAAGCACTCTGATAGAGGTTACGGTTTTCCCACTCGGTGTCTTAGCCACCACATCAAACGCCGCCCTAAGGACTTTTTGACATTGGGAAGCTGGATGGAGCTAAAGCAGGACTGTAAGGTGGACGACTAACGACTGCCCGTGGGAACTCGCAAAGTTGCTCCCGTTGGAGGGGAATGAGTAGAAACCTCATGAGAGTGGAGAAGGACTCCCAGGAGGCTTTCCCAGCAGTGCTCCTGTGTCAAGCTTCCACTGACGTTCTCAAAGCACTCTCAGAATGAGCAGGTTTTGTCATTCTTTGGCCTTCTAGAGAGTCAGCAAGCACGGTGCTTGAACACCCCAGAGAGCTGTTGCCATAACCTTTGCTCCTGACCAGAGCACTCGCACCTCTCGGTAGCCACTGCTCTGATTATGCTTTGTCTTCAGGATTGTATGGGAAAGCCATGTTCCATGCCCTGGCACAATCCCTTGAAGACATGCTTCAAGATCCCATTCCTACTTGTTTAAATTTCCCAATGGAAGCTCTGTGCTTATCCTCAGCTGACCTGGGCACAGCAGGGTGGACGCCCACTGAGCAGAAATTAGCTCCATCTCAATTTGTCATTGTGAGTTGATCCAGTTGAGGCACCTGTGCTGTTTCTGCTGTTAGCCATTGGTCCTCTCAATTAGGTTATGAACAGGTCAATTATTTCCTCACAAATACAAGGGAATGGTAGCCACTAGAGGCCTCATCTTCAACGTTGTCTCACCCCTCCTCTTTATTTTAAGGAATGGAATTTACATTTTTAGATTCAATGATTGTTTTCAACCCTTGTCTCTACTGTTGAGGAGCAGTGCAATTTTCTTACTATTTGTTGTAAATTTCTTATTATTTGTTGAACTCTCAGTGTAGGGTTCATCTTATGAGCATAAAGTAAACTGAAAGTACATCATCGTAAAAATTAAGAGCAGGAACAAGCGAGGAAGGAGGAGGAAGCGTGGGAGCATGGCTGGGGGGGGGGGTGGTCAGAGGCATCACAATGTTCCCAAATCTGTCTACATGAAATATACAGCTTGTACACCTTAAATTAAAAAGGAAAACAAAACAAGAAAGGCCTCACCCTTCTTAAAACCGTTATCTGTAACCTGCTGATCTCCCTGCGGCTTCATTCCCATAAACTTCTCAAAAACCATCAGAGACTTCACCACTCTCCCACTCAGGCTTCTCTGGAAACGTGGCGTTTGCTTTTGCGTCTTGTTCCTGTTCCTCGAACGTGGGGTCATTTCTAAGGGTTGTCTGCTTGACTGGCCTGCAGTCACGGCTGCTTCACTCACGGAAAGTCCTGCACAGCGTGTTCCCCTGCCTCTGTTCTGGGGACACAGAGAGGCTCAACATACGTGTGTGTGTGTGTGTGTGTGTGTGTGACTACATGTGAGACTCATACTGTGGTCTGTACAGAAAGACTACGTAGGCACACAGATTTAACCAGCTCAAAACCGAGATTCAAATGCGGCCGTCTTAGACTTGTCATGGGAGCTTGATAAAGGCTCCCAAAGATCATTCTGGAGAAAGAATACAGACATAAAACAGAATGCAAATGACGATTATTGGAAGAAGACAAAATAGGGGGCACCTAGCTGCCCAGGTTACAAAAAAAATTGTATTTCTATAATGATGAGGGCAGTAGATAGTGCCTATGATGGGATATTTCAATAGTAGGTCATAATATATATGACACAAATGAAATATAGTAATGTAAGCTGTCAACATTGCATCAGAAATGAACTATAGTAACATGTGATAAAGGCGCTAACAAAAATGAGCATTCAGCAACATTTGACAAAGAGGTGATGAAGAAATGGACAAAAATCCCGTGCTGACACCCACGATTTGTGTGTCTTGCTGCACCTGCCCGGCATAGCCTCCCCCTCCCCCACAGGGAGTGCGCATCAGGAGTGGTGAACCCCAGGATCGGCACCTCCCTTGGGGAGCTTCCCTGTACTGGGAAGGTGAGGGACTGTCCCGGTGTAATTAAGGTTCCCAATGAATTGGCTCAGAGTTCATACGAAGTGAGATTACTCAGGATAGATCGGACCTAGTGAGGGGTGACCTTAAACATGAGTTCTTCCAGAAAATTCCCATGGCAGAGGGATGATGGAGGGGGCCTACGAGCAGGCTCTAGGAGCTGAGAGAGATCCCCAGCCAGCCAGCCCTGAGCAAGAGAGTGGGGAACAGGATCTGCCAGGGACCCGAGGGAGCCGGCAGCACAGTCTCCCCGGTCAGACTTCCAGATGCAGACACAGCCACGCATGCCTCACCCCCGTCCTGATGAGCAGGGCCCAGGACACTGCACCTGGACCTCCTAACTATGGAGCAGGGGCTCGCAGGTGGCTGAGTCTGTGGATTTGGTCTCCAGAAACAGACAACTGGCGCCGAGGGGACCAGAGCGACGGTTCAGAACACATCAGCAGGGTGGTTTGGTAAGGACTTTGCAGCGTTTAGTGTGCCTCTTACTAAAACGCCGCAGTAGAGTGAGCCCCAGAAGGGTGAGGTCATTTGACGAGACATGGGAAAGCAGGCTGTCCTACTTGGCTGGGGACCGCTAGAAGGACAATGGCGAGCGCTGTCAAAGCATGGACACAGTCGCGGAGGCTGAAGTCCAAGAGCAAGGCGCCGGCACGGTCAGTTCCTGGGGAGGGCGTTCCTCCTGGCTGGCAAGCAGAGGCCCCCTTGCCATCTCCTCGCATGGCCGGGAAGGAGGGTAAGGCTCTACTCTCTCTTCTTGAATATCCACCCGCTTATCACCGAATTGCCTCCCCACGCTCCCTCTCCAAACCCCTCTGGATTGGGCAGTAGGGTTTCCATGTAGGAATTTCAGAGGGATGCAAGCCTGCAACCCACAACACGCACAGTGTCTGTGGGAATACTCACCTGCTGTGGGGACACAGGCATAACTTGGGAGCATGACAGTGATAAGAAAACGCCTCACACGATTCAATAGGTTTGAATACACAAAAATTAAAACTTCCTCAAGTGAAAATGACAACTGGAATCTGGGAAAATATTGACCTCAGAGACGACTGGTGAAGAGGTAGTATCTTACAGAATTATGTATTGAACGTTCATCAGCATCGATATACGTCTGTGTGCACTCCTGCAGAGAACGGAAGTCCTGACCCGAAGCGTCCACGTCCAATATCATCTGCATGACGAAACCACGACTACCTGAAAGTTTCCATAGAGTGTACTTCCTTTCTGCATATGTTTTACAGAAGGACTTCATTAATGTTATGATTGTCAAAAAGTAGTTATTACACATATAATACTATTTTCATATATTACTATAAGGTATAAAATTTAATAGGATTATTTGTATTTTTAAAATTTTGTAAGTTTTTAAGTAACGAAAGCAAGGGAAAGCATTAGAACATAATTGCCTGCGTGGGCTATGATTACAACTGTGTACAAGAATTGTAAGCTTGTAGTCGGGTCAGAATTGGAAGCCAGCACATTGACATTAAAGGTGGTGTTGTTTTGGAGTGATGAGAAAGGGAGCACTACGTTCCTCCAGATCCTCTTGTATTTGAATTAAGGACATGTCTGTATCTACTAAACCTGAAGTCAGACAGGTGGTCAATGATAGATAGAGATGGGGATCTATAGATGATCTACTGGTGGAGGGACAGACGCAGAAGCATACAGGTAGACAGAGATGGAAGATAGATAGATGATAGATAGATAATAGATAGAAGATAGATAGATGATAGATACATAATAGATAGATAATAGAAGATAGATGATAGATAGATAATAGATAGATAATAGATAGATAGATAGATAGATAGATAGATAGATAGATAATAGAGAGGTAATCTTGTCATATAAATTAGCTCCCTGTGTCTGCTGTAACAAAGTGTCTCAGACTCAGTGACGTAAACAACACAAAGTTATTTCCTAGCAGTTTTGGTAGCTGGGAGTCCAAGTTCAGGGTGTTGGCCACATTAGTCTGCTGTGGTCTCTCCTAGCTTGGGGAAGGCTGTCTCCTTCCTCTGTCTTCATATGGTTTTCCTTCTGAGTGTGTCTGTCTCCAAATCTCCTCTTCTTATAAGCACACCAGTCATATTTTTCCAGGACTCACCTTAACAACTTCATTTTTTCTTTCTTTGTAAAAAGATTCGTTTAATTATTTGAAAGGCAGACTTATAGAGAGAGGAGAGACAAAGAGAGATAGACTTCTGATGCACTCCCAGATGACGACAATGACCAGGTCTGGGCAGGCCGAAGCCAGGTAAAGCCAGCTTTCCCTGGGTCTCCCATCTGGGTGCAGGGGTCCAGGCACTTGGGCCATCTGCTGCTGCTCTCCCAGGTGCACTGGCATGCGCTGGATCAGAAGTGGAGCAGCCGGGATAAGAACCGGCACTCGTATGGGACGCCGGCATTATGGTAGTGACTTAACCCTTGGCACAGCAAAGCTCGCCCAACCTCATTTTTTCTTAATCCCCCCTGAAAGGTCCCATCTCCAAACACGGTCACGATTTGTGTGGAGGATAAAATTCAGCCCATACGTTGTGCAAGGACACTCCTTTTTAAGTGAAGAGAGCGGCACTCAGCACGGGATTTTGTCTCTAAGATGTGGCCTTAGCAAAATTACTTAATACGACAGCAGTGGCACGTCTGTCCTGAATTTGTGTCCTTTCACCCTGCATTGCTCAAAGGGTAAACATTACCGTGGCTTCACGTTATGAAGTCTGAGGGAGATCAGGCACGCAGCTGGGGGGTGGTCACTTCTCGTGGACTGACGGTGCTTCATAAATTATTTTGAACGTGGTTGGACTTTCTGGGACCAGGGGCAGGGCTCAATCACGCTTGACACGCTTGTCAGCCTCTGCCTCCTCCTGGCTCCTGCGCGTGATCCACCCAGACACCTGCTTCAGACGCCCACCTGCTTGCTGGTGACCTTGGTGGGATGTGAGCAACTTGACTTGCTCCCAAGACCCCCACAGCCTGCATGGGCTGCTCTGGGGCAACATCGCAACCACCTCTCATTCACAGAACTCGCTCCTGCTTGCTGGTAGAACCTGCCAAGGAAAGCCTGCTTGGCTATGCCCTGGGCCCCAGTAAGGGATCATTCGGCTCCCAGCCCCCGCTATCTCTCTGGCTCAGGCCCACCATCTGGCTGAGTGTGATGTGTCCTGGACAGTGCCCACTGACCCTGTAAGGTGTGCTGGTCTGGTCACTCTGGGATCTGGGAGTAATTAACAGCTTTGCTTTGTCCTGTGTCCTGTGGCATGGCCTCCTCTGCATCTCATCTGATCCTCTCTCCCCTCCTGCCCAAGGCTGTCCCAGACAGAGGCTATGGTAGAAGGAACAAACTGGACACAGGTCACCCAGAGCCACAAGGACATCTGCCAATATTAGCACACGTCCTGGGAGGTGAGAGAGTCAGGTGGTAGGTCATTGGATGGGACAGAGAAAGGTACACCATGAACACCCCCGGTCACGTCCCTGAATTCCCAACTGAGCTGAGCCGAATCTCATGGTCTTTCCACTGGAATCCTCTACCGCACAGGAGAGAGAACTTGCGGCAAATTGAAAAAAAACCCAAATCATTGCCCTGTTCTAGAATAGGTCCACACTGATTATATACTTCAACTGCTTGTGATGGAAACTCGCTGTGGGAAAACAGGCCACAGGTACACCGTGGCTTCCACGCAAATGTTGTCTGCCTCATACAGACACAAGCTCTCAGAGAAACAGAACTCCATGTTTCCCTCTAGTTCTAGAATTTCTCACAGCGCCTCTGCAGTATGGGATGAAGACATACAAGTCACGTGGGGACATGGTATCGCAAAATTACCAAGAAGGAACGGGAACCATAGAAACTGGGCAGGCAACAATGCCAGCAGGACGGATGACAGATGGACAAACAGAACTGGAAAGTCAACGCCAAGGACTAGAGGCGGCAGTGACTGAGTTGGACAACATTATTAGAGAAGATTGCAAAACAGCCAGATTCAGCCGATGGGAACTCCTGCAGGGCTTCTACCTGCAAAGATGAAACCCAGGGCCGCACAAGAGCTTCTTCAAGGAGACGGATGCACCTGCTGGTTCTGTTTGCTGTCTTGTAACGGAGCTCAGAAAGCTGGGATTTCAGCTTTACTAACTGGCAAAATGGACCCGTCTGAGGACTAACCTGCAGCGGGATTTTCTGTAAGAACTGCCAGCATCTGTGTCATCCAGATACTCGCAACCACGGTGGGTCAGTGCGCTCCTCAATCGTGGAACTCACCACTGACCATCACGGATCCAGGCCAGTGCTACGATCATCCCAGCACCAAGCCTCTGCCAGACACCTGCACCAGAAGCCCTTTGCTGTTTTGCAGTGTGGCTCATCAATATTTGCTCATGTGAAGCCAGAATCACCCCTCCCTTCAGGAGTTGGCTGCACTAGCTTGAAGTCTCTGGCAATGACTAAGTCCGCTGCACTGGTGATCCGAGTAGATGCATCACTGCCTGTGCCACTGGTGTGGACCAGTTAGAGAGGACCAGACGACACAGGGATGTAACGAGTGCATGAATGCTTGCAGAGCCCCAGCGAGAAGACGACACCTGCGGAAAGGGTGGACTTGAGCTTCTTCAGGAATAAGGGTAGATGCAGATCTCCACAAGGAAAACAAACTGACACTGTAGGACAGGGTTTTTTTTTTAATATTTATTTATTTATTTGAAAGTCAAAGTTACACAGAGAGAGCAGAGGCAGAGAGAGAGAGAGAGAGAGATCTTCCGTCCAATGGTTCACTCCTCATTTGGCCACAACAGCTGGAGCTGTGCCTATCCAAAGCCAGGAGCCAGGAGCTTCTTCCAGGTCTCCCACGTGAGTGCAGGGTCCCAAGGACTTGGGCCATCTTCCACTGCTTTCCCAGGCCATAGCAGAGAGCTGGATTGGAAGTGGAGCAGCCGGATCTTGAACCAGCACCCATATGGGATGCCGGTGCTTCAGGCCAAGGCATTAACCCACTACGCCACAGCGCCAGCCCCTGTAGGACAGGGATTGGCCAACTGCTCAGTGGCCACACATGACCATGACATTTTCTTTGGACAGAGAGACAGAGAAAGAAACAAAAGGACCTCTCATCTGCTGGTTCATTCCCCAAGTGCCTACAATGGCCCAAGTCTTTATCCCAGCTGCTGGGATAAAGAGAACTTGCATAGACAAGTTCTCAGCGCCGCCCCATCTCCTGCAGTTGTCTATAATCTTGAGAGTAGTGATCCTGAATTTCCTACGAGTCTCTCCTTGTCCTCCCTATTGGTGATGTGTGGCTTCCTGGTGGGGAAGTGTCTCAGAAGAGTGAGATGATGACAGGCTGGGCTGCCTGATTTCTTCACGTGCCCAAGACAAAACAGAGTGTTACGTGGGTGAACCCACCGAGGCCTCCCAACAACCCTTTGTACTCAGTTTATCTTTTCTTAAGGGGAGAAAATTGAGCACTGGGGAGGCTGGATGACTTGTCATAGACACACAAGGAGTCAGCCGTGGGAACTGGGATTTGGAGCAGGGCCATTGATGGCCACGGGTGTCTGAAGATGGGCGAGTCAGGACAGGGTAATTCAGGCTGCAACAACAAATCCCTAGGGCTCCTGTGCGGCTCTTGGCGAGGAAGGCTCATCCTGTGCTCACTACGCGTCCGGCATGGGTGGGCTCTGATTCTGTTCCAGGAGTCCTTGTCTCTGGGCCCCGGGGCGACGGCACAACCTCTCTCTAGAACGCTGCACTCGTGCCGTGCTGGCTCTTCAAGCGCCTGCCTGCGTGTGTCCTGTGCCTGCTGACCACACGGCACCGGGCAGAGCGGGTCAAGTGGTCAGATGAGATCAGCGGACAGGAAAGTGCCACCTCCCCCAGCAGGGACGATGGATGCCTGAGCCCCACGGTGCTGTCTGCCACAGAGCGAGACGTAGGCCTCCAGCCCGGGTCCCAGGGTCCCAGGACTGGCTGCGGCCACCTGAGTCCCTCTCTCTGCTCTGCACTACGATTTACAGAAATGAGTGAGCCGCTCAGTTAGAAGGATCTGACTCCTTCAGGTGCCCGAAGCACCACTCTGTCTCCACTCTCCATCTCTCTCCTCCTCTGTGTCTGTGTGTGTGCGTGCACGTGTGTGTATGTGTGTGTCTCACTCCCACAAGCTGATAGATGGATAAAGAGATGGCAGATGACTTATAGATAGGTAAAGGCAGACGATAGATTAGGTAGATATAGACAGATAGATGATCACAATAGATGATAGAGAGAGAGACAGATAGATGAGGATAGATACATCCGTAGGGACAGATAGATGATAGATAAAGATAGATGATGATGGTGATGGTGATGAAGATAGGTAGGTAGGTAGACAGATAGATAGAAGCAGAGATTGATCGATTGATTTTAAGGCATTGGCTCACTCCATTGTAGGGTCTGGCACGTCGGAGATTCACAGGAGAAGCCAGCAGGCTGCAGTTGAGTGGGAGCTGCTGCTTCGCTCTTCAGTCCAAAGACTGACGTCTGGTGCTGTCATTCCCTCTTCTTTGGAAAACCTTGCCTTTTCCCCTTAAGTCCTGCAGCTGACTGGATGAGAGGGGTAATTTGCTCCACTTGGAGTTGACAGATCTAAGCGCTGACCACATACTAAAGAACCTTTACAACTTATAGCTTCGCATTTGGTTAAACTGGACAGCATAGCCTACCGTAGCTGCCACATGACGGTAACTGTCAGGTTTAAGGGCCTGCTTACAGCAAGCCTCACCCCACCCTCCTGGCACTCTGGAGTCAGCCCTCGATGTGGTAACAGCTCCCAGGCATTTCAGCGATCTTATTGATTAATCAATTAATTGCCATATAAAGTCCAAAACGAATTTCCCAGTTGGAGAGCCGTGATTCAGGGACCCAGGCACCTGCCACCTTGTGGCTCCTGCACTGCTGCCCTGGGACTGTCAGAACTGCTGAGCTCACGGCCATTGAGCCTTTGGATGGAGGAAGAGGGAGAGAAATTGCTGTGGGAATACTTCACAGAGCCAAGAAGGAATTATGATAAATCACCCCTACTTCCAGCCAGGAGCTGGGACTCAGATCCTTGTCCAGATCTGCCTCAGGAGAACCCTGGAAAAACAATCAAACTTGGACCAAAACTTGTAGTTGTAGCAAAAGAATGGGCTTGGTGACGTTCACGCCAGCCTTGCCTCCATTTGCACCCTGAATTCTCCACGGTGATCTTAAATGCTAACAAAGAGGGCACTTTAAGAAGTTCATGGAAAGTATGTCTTATGAAAAAACTATGTGTGGATTTTAAAAGATTTTTGCACCCAAATGAAGTCATCTTTCGATTCCATTTTTCCAAGAACTTTTTTTTTGGACAGGCTGAGTTAGACAGAGAGAGAGAGAGAGAGAGAGAGAGAGGGAGAGACCAAGGTCTTCCTTCCATTGGTTCACTTCCCAAATGGCCCCCAGGACCAGCATGCTGCCCTGATCCGAAGCCAGGAGCCAGGTGCTTCCTCCTGGTCTTGGGCCATCCTCCACTGCACTCCTGGGCCACAGCAAAGAGCTGGACTGGAAGAGGAGCAACCGGGACAGAACCCGGTTCCCCAACCGGGACTAGAACCCGGGGTACTGGTGCCGCAGGTGGAGGATTAGCCTAGTGAGCCACAGCACTGACCCAAGAACTTTTTGAAGTACCTTTGTAGATGTGGGGAAAAGAGATGACAGCACACCAGGAGAGCTTCCCGTGTGTTGGGGTCTCCGCTTCTCAATGGTGATGCTCTCCTGCCTCTGACTCGACTGGGGCAAAGGCACTGTGGCAGGGACAGCGCTGACACCACCCACACGTGCGACACTCACTGTCTGAAGCACCAGAGACAGAGCTGTGCCTCCCCAGACAGTGGGGGTTCCCAACCTCACATTGTTCTTCGCCGAACCTAGAAGGAAAAGCAAAGAGTTAAGTGTCTCAAAGAAGAAAAAAAACCTACACTTTTTAGAGTCCGCTTCTAAAATGCCTCTGAACATCTCCACGGCTAAGATCCCCAGAACGGAGTCGCACACCCAAGAAACCAGCTCATCTTTGCTCAAATGGGCTTCGTTTCTTAGTGACCCTGTCAACAGCTCTGCCAAGCTAATTTGCTAGTTCAGTGGCTCATCATCAGCTCCTCTTACATGAAACTGACAAAGGTCAAGTGTGCGAAAAAAAATTTGATTTTGGTCCTTAATCTAAGGAGTTGCAATGTGTCTCCGCTCCTCGACTGAATTAACGAGAAACTCATCTAATTGCTTATTACGCACTGAGGAGCGAGGATGTCCTTGCGGCTCTGTATCCCTACCTGAATGACACCGGAGGCCCTGTTTATGCTAATTTCATCAGAAGCACCTATGATGTGTCTGTGCATCCATCTGATGTGTTGGTCCCCGGATCCGGAGGCCACGTGACACGGGTCACCTCTATCATTCTTGAGGGAGTAACCCAACATTCTCTCGCTTTCAACACGCTGACCTGCTTGGAGCTGGTTCTAATGCATCCTACATTGACAATCCTGGCCAAATCGCCTGCATGGGCTAAGCCTCAGTTTATCCCTCTGTGAAGTGGACCTTCTAAATTTACCTTCCACTCAGGGCATTTAGGATTAAATGAACATTTCTCTAGCAGACTCATCTGTCCACATGGTTTGCCGACTCATTTCTAGCTGCCCTTTCTCTCTGTCCAGGTATATGTCAGCTGCTTTTTCCTACACATAGAGCATTTTGTTTTCTAGCAAAGGAAGCCGACTGCTATGGCTGGAATGTGGTTGGTTTCCACCACAACTCAAGCTGGACTTCGGTGGCCAGTGGCAGTGTGGGAGGTGAGGTGTGACTGCAGGTGTCTGGACTGTGGCACGGAGCCCTCCTCTACAGTGTGATGCTCACGAGAACGGGGCAGCCACCGTGGGGCTTCAGCCTCCTCCTCCTTCTTGCCCTGGTTCGCTCTGTCCTCCAACTTTCCACCGTGAGACAATGCAGTCCCAAGAAGCCGAGCAGATGTTGGTACCATTCTATTGAACCTCCAGAACCGGAACCAAAATGCACCTCTTTTCTTTACAAAGTATCCAGTCCCACGTAGTGTATTACAACCATGGAAAACAGACTGGACACCCACGTGAGCTGAATGCGATACAGCTGAGTATTTCATTTAAGTACAGGGCCTTCCACCCACAGCCGCAGAGCAGAGCACAGCCAGTCCTTGGACAGGGCCTGGGCAGCGGCCTCCCAGCCCTGGGCATCGGCCTCTTCTGCTTCTCCTGAGTCGGCTGTAGATCTGCTTTCCCGTTTCTACTGTCTACCTGCTGGGGGACGCCCCAGGCTTAGCTCTGAACTTTTAAAGAACCCGCAACACGCACACACACACACACACACACACACAGGCTTGCCTTTCTGACATGTGTCAGATGGGTTTCAATTCCAAACATGATTGGCCAGCTTGTGTCGCTGTTCCCATCTTGCCCTTGCGCTGCTGTTTGCATCCTGAGGTCCCCCAGGTGTGGGCCAGGGAGGAAGCTAAGGGGGCGTTGGGAGTTTGTAAAAGACACCACAAGGAATGTCTGCTAGGAGGGGAATTGGGGGCCGATTTTGTCTGGATCGGAAGTAAGGGAATCTTTTGCCTCCTCCTCCTTTTGCTAGGACTCCAGGGAAGGAGGGAACGCCTCTTGTTTTGAGCGCAGGTTGCTATGGGGTTGAGGGAACCGATCATGGAACCTGCAGCCAGCACCATCGGGAAGCCCTGGGAAGCACAAAGGCTGGTGCAGAGGTGGCCTCCTGGCTGCTGTGGACAGGGGGAGCAACAGACCAGCGTGGGCTGCAGCTCTCCCTGCCACTGACGCAGGAGCAGGGGGCCTCTTCCCAGGGCCGTGGGCAGCTCTGTCCCTGCGGCCCTGTGGGACCCAGACCCCGTCACTGCCGCCCGTGGTGCCTTCCAGAGAACACCAGCAGGTCCCTGGAGAAGAGGCCCTCTCCCTGATTCCCGAGGACTGGGCTTGTTTTTCCGTATGAACAATTTTGATTTTGTTTATGTGCAAAAATGAGTGCTATCCACGCATACACACACGCACACACACACACTGAATTTCAAATCAATATTTAATTTCTTCCTGTTTTAGGGATAAGTTGTTATTAGAGGAATTCAAAGAAAGATGTTCAGGATGGCATTCCCTTGTCAAGAGACGGCCTTTCACAGGTCCTTCTTTATGCAAATTGAAATAAAGATAGAGAGAGATGGATAGCCAGCAAGCTAGACAGATTCAGAAAAGGAAACTGTAGTCGGCTTTAAGACAATGAATAGGGGCCAGCGCTGTGGTGCAGAGGGTTAACTCCCTGGCCTGAGGCGCTGGCATCCCATATGGGCACCAGTTCTAGTCCCGGCTGCTCCTCTTCCGATCCAGCTCTCTGCTGTGGCCTGGGGTAGCAGTGGAGGATGGCCCAAGTCCTTGGCCCCTGTGCCTGCGTTGGAGACCCAGAAGAACCTTTCGCTCGGCTCCTGGCTCCTGGCTTCAGATCAGCACAGCTTCAGCCATTGGGGCCATCTGGGGAGTGAACCAGCAGATGGAAGACCTCTCTCTCTGTCTCTACCTCTCACTGTAACTCTGTATTTCAAATAAATAAAATAAATCTTTAAAATAAAAACACAATGAATGAATCCATACATTTTAGCATCTATAACTTTTAAATGTCTTTATTGAGACAACTATGTTCTGGATATTTCTTATTGAAAGATATATTATGCAAACAAACATGTATTCTAACTTAATAATTGTAAGTCCATTCAGTAGGTAAAGAATTTCCATCTCACAGATTTTGAGATGTTAAGGGTAGAGAGTTCAGGTAATTTGGCAGACGATGCCTATGCAAAAGACAATCTGAGAACAACCTACTGGTCGAGAGCTGGTTGAGAGTTGTGGTCCCTAGACTAGAGGTAGAATGGACCATGACTCCTTAAGAATATGAAGATTATTTGTCAGCAAATATAGTTCTCCAAGGTCTTCTCAGTGATTCTAATTACAGGAGTCGTTTTTACAACAGAAAATTAAACCCGGCTTCCACGTATGACCGGGGCGAGCAGCGGAGACAGCACGTGTTCTCACACACGCAACAGCATGAAGAGAGGGGACGGCTGGGACAGCGTTCCCCGGGAGGGGCATGCGGGAATGAAGGACAAGGAATCCTGAGAGACGGGGAGCAGGCGAAGCGGAGCCCAGGGATGTGCGTTTACTGCTTGCAAAGTCCAGCAGTCTCCCTGGGCTGAGGGCAGACTGGGGGGCACCACTGTAGGGCCGGGCGGGATGCAGAGGGAGAGCTAAGGGAGAAAGAACTCGGAGGTCTGCAGGGGCTCCCGTCAGCTCCTCACTGTGCCGACGTGCACAGGTGTGTGAGGGCCCTCACTGTGCCGACGTGCACAGGTGTGTGAGGTCCTCAGCTGTGTTCCGACGTGCACAGGTGTGTGAGGGCCTCAGCTGTGTGCATACGTGCACAGGTATGTGAGGCCATCACTGTGTGACGTGCACAGGTGTGTGAGGGCCTCAGCTGTGTGCATACGTGCACAGGTATGTGAGGCCATCACTGTGCTGACGTGCACAGGTGTGTAAGAGACCTCAGCTGTGCCGACGTGCACAGGTGTGTGAGGCCCTCACTGTGCCGACGTGCACAGGTGTGTGAGGGCCTCAGCTGTGCCGACGTGCACAGGTGTGTGAGGGACTCAGCTGTGCCGACGTGCACAGGTGTGTGAGGCCCTCAGCTGTGCTGACGTGCACAGGTGTGTGAGGACCCTCAGCTGTGCCGACGTGCACAGGTGTGTGAGGATCTCACTGTGCTGACATGCACAGGTGTGTGAGGGCCCTCACTGTGCCAACGTGCACAGGTGTGTGAGGCCCTCAGCCGTGCCGATGTGCACAGGTGTGTGAGGCCCTCAGCCGTGCCGACGTGCACAGGTGTGTGAGGCCCTCAGCTGTGCTGACGTGCACAGGTGTGTAAGAGACCTCAGCTGTGTGACGTGCACAAGTGTGTGAGGCCATCACTGTGCCGATGTGTACAGGTGTGTGAGGTCCTCAGCTGTGCCGACGTGCACAGGTTTGTGAGGGGCTGAGCTGTGCCGACGTGCACAGGTGTGTAAGAGACCTCAGCTGTGCCGACGTGCACAGGTGTGTAAGAGACCTCAGCTGTGCCGACGTGCACAGGTGTGTGAGGCCCTCACTGTGCCGACGTGCACAGGTGTGTAAGAGACCACAGCTGTGTGACGTGCACAGGTGTGTGAGGAACCTGCCCGGGCCAGGACAGAACCTCCTCCTGGAGTCAGAGGGGCAGACACTGGGGCGGGGCGGGGGGGGTCCCTCTTCCCTCCAGCCAGTGCATCCCGATGCGCCTTCCTTTAGTGGGAGGGGGAAATGTTGTTTATAAGATAGAGTTTACTCATTGGATAGGAGGAGTGACAGAGGTGACAGAGTGAGATGGAGAGACAAAGAGACAAAGAAACCTTCCAGCTACTGCTTCATCCTCCAAACGGCTGCGACCCCGGAGCCTGGGCCTCCAGCTCAGTCCCCCAGGGGTGCGGAAGGGGACCAAGCCCTCGGCCATGCTCCCCGGCCTTGCTGGTGCATTAGCAGGAAGCTGGACCAGAAGGGGAGCAGCCAGAACTCAGACTGCTGCTCCCACAGGAGCCGCCAGCATCTCAGGCAGCAGCTTAACCTGCTGTCGGGCCACAGTGCGGAGCCCAGCAGGACCAAAATGAAGTGCAGCCTCAGTGTGGCTCTGGCCTTATCTGACAAACTGTGAAGGCAGGATCCAAAAGCATCCAAGGGCTTCCACGTTTCTCATCTACATCCCAGAACGACACTTAATAACATTTATGAGAATACAAACTATCTGGCACTAGCAAAGAAAAATTCATTATCTTTAACTTCTCATCAAAACAGCATCCAACATGCAAAGAAGGAAAACCTGAGTTGTAACGAAGAGAAAAATCAATCGATTCAAACTGACTCAGAAAAGGCACGGCTGATCAAGTAATAGCGGAGACTGTTGAAGCAGCCACAGCTGTTTTCCACGTGCTTCCCACGCGCAATGATCATGTTCAGGAAAGAGTATACCGAGGCCGGGGCATAGATGAGCGATCCAGATACAACCTCTAGACGTGGAGACTGGAACTCCTGTGGTGGAGAGCGCACTGGGCGCTGGGTTTAATGCAGACCAGGCATTGCAGAGAGCTTGCGATAGTGAGCTTGCCCACAGAATAGAAACTGTCCGGTGGGATCCAGAGAGAAAACTCGCGCACACACACAAACACAGGACCAGTGGCCCATGAGGCCACTTCGGCTTGCCTCGCATGCGTGAGATCGGAGTCCTTCAAAAGGAAAAAGCAAAAATATATTTGAAAAACCAAATAGTTTTTTAAAAATGGTAGAAAACTATGTTCTATAGGCCCAAGACCGTCCATGAACATCAGACAGAAGGAATACAGGACAGAGACTAGAAATGAGAACACAACGTGTCCACGTGTAGGATGTGGCTAAGGCCGTGCAGAGAGGGGAATTCATAGCGTGAAACATCAATATGAGCAGCAAGAAATGTCGCAAGGCGTTGACCTCAGCTCCCCTCTTCAAAAACTGGAAGCATAAATCATGTCCAGTGTATTCACAGCTACACAACCTACATGAACAACCTTGGGCTCAGCTGCACACAGCTCCTCTGTCTCCACCCTTAGGCAGCCACAACCAGAGATGTGAGCCATCCTGGCTCGCCCTGGCACCGATGGCACCTCCATGACGCTGCACAGAGAACGCCCTCTCTGGATCTCCACTTTCTCTTTCATAAAACAGGATAACAGAGCCAGCCTTACACACTGGGGAAGAGTTCTGGAAACGAGCAGAGGGTAGGAATAACACGTTACACGAAGGGGAACTATATGAAGGTACTTCTAAACAGTGACGGAAAAACTGCATGGATTTCAAAACAGCTGTGCATCAAAGCAAACTTGCTGTTTAATTCCACCTTCTACCAACTTATTGGCAGTGTACTTGTTTACAAAGCTCTGAAGTTACCCAGAAGCCTGGTGCCCGAGGGGAAAGGGTCCTTAGGGGTGCAGGGAGGCTGCGGTGTGGGGATCCCAGACCTGATCTTCAAGGAGACAATGCAGAGCAGCCCCCGGCCTGAACTCGGTCAGTGACACCCACGGAGACCCTGCGTCCCAAGACCACAGCCATGGGCTTCGGAGAGTTGCAGTCTCATGCTTCAGTTTGTCATGAGCCCAGAGTGCAATGGTCAGTGAATAGTTAGAGAACTTGTTGCCTGACACTCAACTGACTACAAGGAAAGTAGCAGGGAATACATCTGTTCTTAGCAGGAGTGGGCCCACGCCAGTTCACTATGTTGGTACTGATTAGCTGAATTGTGTCTTTAAAGATTTATTCATTTATTTGAGAGGCAGAGTTACAGGCAGAGAGAGGGAGAGACAGAGAGAGAGGTTGTCCATCTGCTGACTCACTCCCCAAACAGCTACAAACGTCTGCAGCTGAGCTGATCCGAAGCCAGGAGCCAGGAGCCTCTTCCAGGTCTCCCACGTGGGTGCAGGGGCCCAAGGACTTGGGCCATCTTCTACTGCTTTCCCAGGCAGGAGCAGAGAGCTGGATTGGAAGTGGAGCAGCCAGGACTTGAACCGGTGCCCATATGGGATGCTGGCACTGCAGGCGGCAGCTTAACCTACTACTCAATAGTGCCAGGCCCTAAGTGAATTAATCTTCCCTGTAAAGTCTATCCATAAAGTCTCTAACAAGACCAAACTCTGACATGTGGATTCTTTTTTGGAAAGATTCTTTTAAAAAGATTTATGTATTTGAAAAGTAGAGTAACAGACTGAAAGGAAGATACACACAGAGAGAGAGAAAGAGAGAAAGAGAGAGAGAGAGAGAGAGAGAGAGAGAGAGAGAGAGAGAGAGAGATTTTCCATTCATTGTTTCACTCCTAGAAGAGCTACCAGCACCCAGTTCTGGGCCAGGCTGAAGTCAGGAGCCAGGACCTCCATACAGACCTCCCACACGGAGCCCAAGGACTTGGGCCACCTTCCGCTGCCTTCCCAGGCGCTTTCAGCAGGGAGCTGGTTTGGAAGCCAGCGCTCTGATAGGGGGACATGAACCAGCACTCTGATAGGGGACGCTGGGTTGCCAGCAGCAGCTGTCCCACTGGGCCAGCACTGGCCACCTTGGAAAGACTCCCAAAGTACTTCCGGAACGTGCTTCTCTTTTTTCTTCCCATTAGCTCTGATTCATTAGAATCTGAAACAAGAATGATTGACATGGAAGTGTGGAAAGAAACACACATGGGCGTCCCGCCCAGATGAGCCCGGGCGCGGTGCTCAGCGGGCTGTTGGCTGAGCCGAGTCAGTGAAATGCTCCAGGTGCTCCCCTACCTTCCTGCAGGAAGTGGCAAATGCCCGCCCTGCTCACTGGAGCACAGAATTAGCTGAGTGCGTCCGGGGCCAGGCAGCCTGGGAAGAGGTGAACGGGAATCGGAGGTCCTGACCCCTGTGGGGACACAGCAGAGACGCCTGGGAACGAGACTGCCTGGGGTGGGCGTCGTCGCGCTGGCCATGGGGCCGGGCCCGCCTGCGTCCTTGGTGGTCTCAGGATGTCCCCTGTCGCAGAGCGTGGTGGGGAGCAGGGCTGACGGAAGCGGACATGGTCGGGCTGCTGATTTAGAAAGTCCAGGAAATGCACCGTGCGCTGTGCCTTGTTCCACCCGCGAGCGGTGCCGTCCGATGGCAAAGGCAGAGGGCTCTGAGCTCTTCCCTGTTCAAGCTCCCTACATGAGTCGGCACCGGCCACCAGCTGGGAATGACCGAGGCTTTGATAGAGTCATTCCTTTTCCTCGTGCCGGAGGTCCAGAGCCTCGCGGTCTGGGATGGCAGGGTGAAGTCCAGTGTCCCCAGGGACCCAGCTCCCCCCGCAGACCATCATTCGACTCCAGCACACTTTACTGACTTCCACTCCCAAGAAAACTCGAAGCCCAGGGTGGCCGTTGCAGCGCCTGCCTTTCTGGCAACATTCCAAGAACAAGGGACAGAGGCAAAGGAGATCTCTGATTTTAGTTTACCTGGAAACCCCATATAACATTCTTTATGTCTCATTTGTAGGAGCTGATTTACACAATTCCCTTCCAGGCAGGGGTGGAGGCTGACAGGGAGATAGTCTTTTGCTCAGTGCTTCGCACACCTAGAATAAATTTGGAATTGGAATTGTCCTAGAGAAGAAGGTAGGCGACCAGTAGCTGACTTTTTTTAAGATTTATTTATTATTTATTTGAAAGTCAGAGTTACATAGAGAGAGAAGGAGAGGCAGAGAGAGAGAGAGAGAGAGAGAGAGAGAGAGGTCTTCCATCTGCTGGTTCACTCCTCCACAGATGGCCACAACGGCTGGAGCTATGCCGATCCAAAGCCAGGAGCCAGGAGCTTCTTCCGGGTCTCCCAGATAGGTGCAGGGGCCCAAGCATCTGAGCCATCTTCTACTGCTTTCCTAGGCCATGGCAGAGAGCTGGATCGGAAGTGGAACAGCCAGGACTAGAACCAGTGCCCATATGGGATGCTGGCACTGCAGGCGGCAGCTTTACCCACTAAGCCACAGTGCGGCTCCTAGCTGACATTTTGACTTGCAACTAACCGTATGATCCCCACTGGTGGGTAGAAGCTGCTTTTAGGGGAAAAAAATATCCCGGGGTCAGGCATTGGGTGTGCGGGTCAAGGATGTCCGAGAGGACGCTTGTGTCCCACAGCAAAGCACCTGGTTTCATCCCCACGTCCTGCTCCTGACTCCAGCTTCCTGCAAACGCAGACCCCGGGAGGCAGAGTGGGGGCTCAAAAGCTGGGCTCCTGCCACCCACACGGGGAGCCTGGACTGGGTTCCTGGCTTCTGCCTTCAGCCTCAGCGAAGGGGCCTTTGTAAGCAATCAGGTAGCAAACGAGCCGATGGGAGCTCTCTCTCTGTTTCCGTCTCTGCCTCTCAAATAAAGGAATGTGTTATTTTAAAAGCTCATTGGTTTGAGAAATTTCAGGAAAGAAAGAACAAGTAAAGGAGAAAGAAAACCAGAAACCACCGTCCTGTTTCAGAAGTAAGTGACATTCATGTTTGTCCCTTTCCTGCCCCTCGTGTTTGTGCATTTTATTTTTTATCATATGGCATATGCTATGCAAAACAGAATATATTATGTTAAGATGCACTACTGAATTCAATATTAACATTGGTTTATTAAAAACGAGAATCAATTATGAATAAACTGAGACCAGTTATTGAGACTTAAAATCCAAGCACAAAATTCAACATGAGTTTTTCAGGGTATTTTAAGGTTGTCTTGTCATTCGATTTTCTACATTGTTGATGACATATTGTATATAAACTGATCTTACTTTTTAAAAAAATATTTATTTGAAAGACGGCAAAGAGATCTATAATCTGCTAGTTCTGGCCCCAAAATGCCTGCGACCGTCAGGGCTGGGCCTGGTCAAAACCAAGAGCCAGGAACTCCATCTGAGTCTCCCAGGTACCTGGGCATCACCTGCTGCCTCCCTAGCATATTAGCAGGAAGCTGGGGTAGAAACGGAGAAGCCGGGACTTGAACCAGCGCTCTGACATGGGACGTGGGTTTCCCTGGTGATGTCTTAGCCTGCTGCACCACAACTCCCATCCCAAGCTGGGTGTAAATGAGGAGCATTCTGAAGTCATAGGTCTTACATGAAACAAGATTTGATATGAAGAATTATAATAATAGGCTCCGGATTTCATTGATCCTAGGACATATTTTTCACATGTTAACATCTCTGAAATTGGAATGCAACCTATGATTAATGGCACATCCTAGTTTAATTGGCATCTTTTCTTTCTTAGTGGTACATAAAACAATGCTACCTCTTATGAGTGATAACGAATTAAGTTTGATGAAAGCAGTACTATCTGTCACTAAGTGGTTTATTAGTCATTCAAATTAACTGAAGTCATTCAGTGTAAAACATAAAGAAGCAAAAAGTTAGGCAGCAAATCCTCTAGCGAGAAAATGTGCCCGTTATTCTGCTCTAACTTGTTTTTCAGAGAGAGGAGAGTGCGCTGGTGACACGGCCAGTGTGACAGCCGCAGCTGGGAGTCGGTGATCACGGTTGGCATAAGGCTTCGGAGCTCGGGCCATTCAGCAGCCGCCCCGCGTGTAGTCCCACCTCGCGCTTCCCCTTCGGTCTGCATGGGGACTGGCTGCTCTTCTAGGTGTGCACGCCCCTCCTTGTAGGAAGACCTCGCACCCCTGCTGCCATGGTCGGGAGTGCTTCATCTGTTGGAAACTTGATTCCCAAAGTCCCCCAGAGTCCCACGTTCGTTCATGGGACATGCAGATGAGGGCATGGGAGGCCATCACGTGGATGGGATCCCACGGTATCCTCCGTGGCTGCATAAGAAGAATAGAAGACTCGCGATGGAGACCTCCCGGCGTCTCCACGTGAGGGCCTCTGCCCTGCTGAGATGCCGAGCGGATGCTGGAGCTGGGATCCTGGACTTTCCGGTCTCCAGAGCTTTGAGCCAAATCAGCCTCAGTTCTTTACAAACCTGGTCTCAGCTGTTGCTTTAGCAACGAGATACGCATCAGGACATCTGGACAGTGCCCTCTAACATACCTAATGCAGACATGTGGTATATCCAAGCAGAAGCTGAGGCAATGGGTCTCATTTGTGTCTTACCCTTTTCCCTCTGCTATGAGAAGAATGCATCCCCGTAGGAGCAGACAAAACACCCCGGCCAGCGTACAAGCAGGCACAGGGGCACCTGCCACGCAGACCTGGGCCGCCCGGCAGCCCCCGAAGGTGAGGAGCACCATGAGCAGACACAAGTCTTCGTTGTGCGTTTTTGCCCCTGAGGTCTGGGGTCATTTGTTGCCGCCACAAAGCTGACAAACACAAGACGCCATCAATGTTGGCGAGAGAAGTGGAGTCTGAGCGACTCGGACAGGAAACACATCTCCTGGATCAGCACAGACTTCCCCCTCCAGGCGCCGCACCTGCCTGGCGGCACGTGACCTGATAGATGACGGGTTTGAGGGTCTCAGCTGGGGAAGAGAAAATCCAGAAGTATTTCTGCTTCAAAACAGAACCGGACCGGGGCTGGCGCTGTAGCTCAGTGGGGTAAGCTGCCTCCTGGGACGCCGGCATCCCTTATGAGCACGGGTTCAAGTCCTGGATTCTGCCTGGCCCAGCCCTGGCTGTTGAAGCCATCTGGGGAGTGAAACACAGCATGGAAGATTCTCTCTCTCTGTCTCTGTCTCTCTCTCTCTCTCTCTCTCTCTCCTCTCTTGCTCTCATTCTCACTTTCACTCTCATTCTCACTCTCTGTTTCTGAAACTCTGTCTTTCAAATAAATAAATAAATAAAAAATAAATCTTTTAAAAAGTAATAATAAAACAGACTTTGATCAGCTGCTGCTGATTAAGGTTTCTTCGCCGTATTTCCCACAGCCATGATGTTCCCGTCTTGAGTAGTTTAAGCTGAGTTCATCGTTTAGGAACCCTGAGTTCCTCTGCATTTTCTTCCCCTAAGAAGAGTGAATGAGTGATGCCCTAAAGCGGCTCAACAGACGACGATGTCTTTCCCTTGCTTCCCCCCATGGAGGGAGGCACCCCCGGCCGTACAGGAAGAGGCCGCGACTGCTGCTGTCCTTCTCAAGACTTTAGATAACAATCGCAGCATTTAGAGAGGGAAGCAGAGGGCCGAGCCGGCAGGATTTTGTTCACACTCACCTCTCCAACCCTGTGCTCCCTGCAGCTGTAGCCTTGGCCCCTCCTGCACGGAAAAGTGTAGTTAAGCCTGCAAGGGTTGCGACTGCACTGAACGTGGGCAGGCTTCCTCCCCTGGTCATTATTCCCTGAACAATGCAGTGAAATTCCTGCTTATAAGGCATTTACCTCGTGTTAGCATTGTGAGAAACCTGGAGGTGATGCGCAGCCAGTGGACAGTGTGCGTGGGCTTCAAGCACTCAGTGATTCCCATTTTATTTGACAGACAGAGTTAGACAGTGAGAGAGAGAGACAGACAGAGAGAAAGGTCTTCCTTCCATTGGTTCACCCCCCAAGTGGCCGCTTCGGCCAGAGCTACACCGATCCGAAGCCAGGAGCCAGGTGCTTCTCCTGGTCTCCCATGGGGTGCAGGGCCCAAGCACTTGGGCCATCCTCCACTGCTCTCCTGGGCCACAGCAGAGAGCTGGACTGGAAGAGGAGCAACTGGGACAGAACCCAGCGCCCCAACCAGGACTAGAACCTGGGTTACCGGTGCCGCAGGCGGAGGATCAGCCTAGTGAGCTGTGGTGCTGGCCTGTCATTTCCTTTGAGGGACTGGAGCATCTTCAGCTTTTGGTACCCCTGCTGGGATCTGGAGTGAGAGATACTGAGAGCACTGGTATTTCTAGGCAAACTATTTATCAGCCAGAAACCCACTGACCTGGTTTGCATTCACTTAATAATTTTGTCAGGATAGCTTTAGGCTTACATTGATGCTTTATCTGAATTGTAGCCTCCATTCTCAAGTGTGTATCAAGTTAGGAACTAGGGACTTTTTGTTCGGTCTAAACAAAGTGTAGCCCAGTGTTTGGAAGCATGCACTTGGCGGTAGGATGACGTCAGGTTTCATTCATTGGTTTAATGCTCCACAGAGAGTTATTGGTTCTCTATTTTTCCAGGAAAATATTCTGCATGGTGTGAAGAGGTGGGCATGGCTTTTTTTAAAGATTTATTTATTCATTTGAAAGTCAGAGTTACACAGAGATAGAAGAGGAGGCAGAGAGAGAGAGGTCTTCTATCTGCTGGTTCACTCCCCAGATGGCTGCAATGGCCAGAGCTGTGCTGAACTGAAGCCAGGAGCCGGGAGCTTCTTCTGGGTCTCCCACACAGGTGCAGGGGCCCAAGGACTTGGGCCATCCTCTGTTGCCTTCCTAGGCCACAGCAGAGAGCTGGATCAGAGGTGGAGCATCCAACACTTGAACCAGCACTGCAGGCTGGGGCTTTACCCACCATGCCACAGCACTGGCCCCGGGCATGGCTGTTATGGCACTGAGAGTCCCATGGAGGACAAGGCACCAAACCAATGAATCAGACACAGGCAGACAGGAGAAGCCAGGGAGTCTGAGCTCGTCCCGCTGGGTCTTTGGAGCAGAGCATGCCCCACGCTGTGGGTAGGGCTCCGTGTGTGTGTGAGCATCTGCCGTCTCCCAGGATGGGCGGCTGCTCCTTTCGCATAAGGAATGGGAGCCTGGCGGCTGGAAGCCTGGGTGTGTGTTAGGTCATCTCTGACAGGTGAGGTTTGCACTCTGGTCCTCTTAGATGCGGTGCCACTTTATCCCAGGGAGACGGCATCCTCTCTCCTCCCACCCCGCGAGGAAGGCTGCCACTCCCGCGGGTCCTCTGGAAAACTCCGGAATCCTCTACTTGGAAAACGGCTCCTTCTCTTTTCTGAGCATTATCTTCCCGTCTCCTTGTAAACGTTTCTCCTCCTTAAGAAACGAGAGCCGAGGCAGCTCACACACCACGCAGGGGGTTTCTGCCATGCAGCTCTGCTCACTGCCTCCTGTGAGGACGGAGCCTCGTGTGGGCCTCTGGGTGGCCCTGGTCAGCGGCTGCACCCGGAATCTGACTCCTGTCTGGGCCACCTCCATCCAGAGGCACTCTGCTGCCTGTGAGGGGAGCGTCCTCCTGCCCATGCTCTGACCAACCTGAGCACGAACTGAATGAACGCAGCCCGCGGCCTGCAGTGACTCCAGGAGCTCGGTCCCCAGGTTCCACGCGTGCCTGATCCTTTGGTCACTTCATACGTTCCTTGCTTTCTCCACCTGCAATGGAAAGGCAGCCACACGGACTATTTTGTTGGCTGTACTCATATCTGGAGCATTGGAAACAAATCACACACACTAAGCTTGAGCTGAGAAGCCGGCCTCTGGGTATACCAGTTGTCCCTTCCAATCCACCCTCCACTGTCTACATGTTTTGCTGGATTTTGTAACTTTGCAATGGAGTTTGGAGCAAAAGGAGGTACAACTTGAGGAAAAGGGGAGAGTGGCCATCAAACAGAACAGAAAGGCCCCCTCTGTGCGCCGATACCTTATGTTCCTGAAGCAAAGGCAAAAAGCATGTGTCAGTTAACATGGGCAGAGCCCGGTGCGGATGGGGGCAGCTGATCTGGGGTATTGAGTGTAGACGCTTTAGAGTATATTTTGACTGCAAAACCATTAGCCTTTTGGGAAAATGTGTGTCCATCTGCCTATTGTGTTAGTGGGAGGTTTGGGTGACAGAGAAGGGGTTAATTGATAATTTCCACTCCAAGCCAGAGCAGCAGCCCAGTCCCTTTGGCAAACCCAAGGACAGAGGGCCATTGATTGCTCCAAGAGGCAAGTGAGAAGAATCTGGAACAAACCTTTTCTTTAAAAAAAAAATCGCATTTTGTGATTTAGATATTAGATAACTCACTCTTTTCAATGATTTTTTCCATACCTTCATCAAGTTGTGCAATCGCCACTATAAACCTGCTGTAGCACGTTTTTGCCGCTCTCCTAAGATGGTTCATGCACATTTACTGCTAATTCCTCTTCCTCCGCCTTCCTCATCGTCCTGCCCACCCCTCGTCAGCCCCTGCTAATCACTGCTCAACTTTAATCACTCTAACTTTGCCCCTCCGGGATGTTTGCTGTCAGTGGTAGCACGTAGATGGGGTCTCTTGTGTCTGTCTCCTTTCACTGTGAACGACGCCTGGTTCCTTTTTGTTGCTAACATTCCTCCGTAGGACTGTGTCACAAATTGGCTTTCCATTGCCCAAACGTTTTCAAGTTGAATTTACAGTTCGGCACAGCTTCAAATTATATCACAACAGAACACTGGCTCTGATACACAGGCACTTCCTCTGCTTTTGTCCCTGGAAATTTTAGGAAAACCCTAGAGCTACTTAGTGGGCTACTTAGTGGACCTCAAATCCACAAGGATCCTTCACTCCTCCCTGTCTTTGCACCTGATTCTCACTTGGATCTGAAGGTCTTGTTCAAGCCAGAATTTTCAACATTCTTTTTCCCTTCTGTTTTATGAAATCAACCTTTTGGCTATGCCTGTTCCTACCTTCAATATACGTAAATACTGAAGTGAATAGACACTGATGTACAATGAAATAAAAGAATGGAAAGAGGACTAGAGACATTACATTGTGAATTTCTCCATATTTTAGCACAAGAGCCAGGGCTGGGCCAGGCTGACCCTGGGAGGCAAGAGCCCCATCTGGGTCTCCCTTGCAGGTGCAGGGGCCCCAGCACTTGGACGATCTTCTACTGCTTTTCCTGGCGCCTTAGAGGGAGCCGGACTCAGACCGATGCTGCTGCGTGGCATGCTGGTGCCCAAGTAGCGATTTTTTTTTTGACAGGTAGAGTGGACAGTGAGAGAGAGAGACAGAGAGAAAGGTCTTCCTTTGCCGTTGGTTCACCCTCCAATGGCCGGCGCGCTGTGGCCGGCACACCGCGCTGATCCGATGGCAGGAGCCAGGTGCTTCTCCTGGTCTCCCATGGGGTGCAGGGCCCAAGCACTTGGGCCATCCTCCACTGCACTCCCAGGCCACAGCAGAGAGCTGGCCTGGAAGAGGAGCAACCGGGACAGAACCGGCGCCCCGACTGGGACTAGAACCTGGTGTGCCGGCGCCGCAAGGCGGAGGATTAGCCTAGTGAGCCAGGGCGCCGGCCCCAAGTAGTGATTTAACCTGTTGCACCCCACTGCCAGCTCCTGAATTTCTCAATTTTACTGACAGGAAAGTGGAGATTGCAAAAACGAAAGGTCTTGCTCAGCCACACAGCCAGTGCACCAAGACTCAGGCCAGGAGAGCTGGGCTCCAGTCCCCCTGGTGTTCCCACCATGATACCCGGGGAGTGTGTCGGCTGAGCAGGAGGGGTGAGGAGCCCGAGCCCCTTCCATGTCGTCTTGGAAGTGATCCTGGGGAACCGTGTGGCTGCACGTGCGGGATGCTCTTCCATCCACGGTCTCCTCCCCCATGCGTTTGGATTCTTGAATTATATGAAACAGAGATTTTTTAATAAAGGATATGGTCTTTGTCTTTCAGATAGTAGAGTTTCTGATTTAATTAAGAGTGCTGGGGGAGGGCGCATACGCCGGAATAATGAAAGCGCTTTTTCTTTTCTCTGAAGCTCTTCCAGGGCCATTTGCCAGGGTCCTTTACGAGGTGTGGTTCCGGGCTGGGACCCAGACACCTGCTGGCCGTCCCCTTATTGCATAAAAGCATCATCCAGATCCCGGAAGTGAGATGCACAAGCCCACGGGAGACCCCCCCGGCCCTCAGTCCAGTCCAGATCGAGTCGGAAAAGAACAGCTCTCCTTTATAAATCAATTAGGATTTATTGCCAGGGACTGGAAGAAGTTGGATTTATTCTCCCCTGGGACTCACAGAGCCCAGTGATAGCCTTGCTTCTATCAAGGGCTTTGGTCACAGTCCTAATGACGTTTACATATGAAGAGTTTCATTATGTGGGCTTAAGAGCACTTATTGTGGCCAGTCAGTGGCAAAAATTAAGGGACTGTAAATTCGGAAGCTGATATGAAAACAGATGATGAAGTTTGCGTTCTGTCGAGCAAGTGTAGTTTTGTGATTAATTTTATGCATTATTTACAGTGATAGTTAAACATATTGATCTTAGCAACGAGGGAAGTGTTGTTACACCAACAACTAGTTTGACTAAGAAAAAGGTAATAATTATCAATTAGCAGGAATTACTGCTAATAAGGTTGGGGGAAGTGCAGAACATTTCTGATTAGGAAGAACTGACACTTTCCCGGTGTTGTGTAAATTGCCAGGATTTTAAAAATACATCTGCCGCGTATGATATTTAAAAAGAAAAAAAATGTGTCGGGCACATAATTACTCGCTACATCCAAGATAGAAACCTTTGTGTTGCTCTTTTAATCATTGGGAAGAAGAGAAGCCATGCCTTGGAAGATTTTTTTGCCCTTTTCCGTGGGTAACAAGTAAAATTAACTAACAGCTCAATTATTCTGGTAATGAGGCGATTGCCTCCCCACTTGCATAAATTCAATTTATTTTTCTTTCCAATGTCCTTCCCGCAACCATCAATCACTTTCCTTCCAGAAGAAAAAGAATTATGCACTAAGAGGTGGGCTGGGGAGAAGAGAAGGCAACAGTGAGGCTGGTTGTGCACTATAAAGTGTAAGCAGAAACGAACATAAGAAAACACTTTACAAAGGAGCAAGGAGGCCCGCAAAGCTCACTGAGCGGCCAATGACTAGGAGAAGCCCGGAGTCCGGTCTCCCCGTGCCCGGGCCTTGCTGCTGCCCCGCCTTGAACAGAGTGAAGCACATTCCTCACCGATTGTTCTGCACAAAAGTCTGGCTGCTTGTTGATCGTCCCATTTTACTAATCAATCAGAGCCTTCGAGTTGCCCAAGGTGAGCCACACACGTGGGATGGCTCCCAGAAAAGCAAAGCGAGTGTCTCTTCCGGTAATGAGGACAGCCTCATCCCAGACAGACACCTGGTTCCCTTCCAGATTTTAAAACGCTCTGAGTCGGTCAAGAGCTGCCCCTGGTGTCTGAGCAGCCGTAAAGGTTCATGGTCCACAGGTCAGGAGTTGAGCCCATGGGTGTCCGTTTCAGCTTCACTGGGCGATGTTTGAAGTCCCTTGCTTGCACCCAAGTCAGAGCCCAAACAAACTTAGGCTACAGCTCGCACGTCCCCTGTGGCCTTGATCTCAGTCGTCTGTTTCTATCTCCTGGGTATAACCCTGCTGAAAACAAGGGCAGCACAAAGCCTGTGGCTGCTCCTCATTCTCTGTGTTTTCCAACGCCATCGTCACCCTACTTCTCAGCCAATCAATTCCAAGTGTCTTTGTCTCAGCCAATCAGCTCCAAGTGTCTTTGTTCTCAGCCTATCAGGTCCAGGTGTCTTTGTTCTCAGCCAATCAGCTTCAAGTGTCTTTGTTCTCAGCCAATCAGCTCCAAGTGTCTTTGTTGACGAGTTCCTGCCGAGTTTCATGACCCGTCAACCTGTGGTCTGCATTCTGCTCTTCCAGGACCTCAGGCGGCAGCTCCGGCTCTCCAGGCTCTGCTTCCTCTGCTGTGCATCCGCCCAGGGGTCTGGAGAGGCGTCCGGAGTCCTACTTTCTTGGGTCCTCACATCCTCCCATCTACCCTGGACACTGCTGCCAGGTGAGCTCTCTATTTTCCTTTTTACACTTTTGCATTTTATTTTTACTGACACGTGAGAACTGTTTGTCTTTGTGGAGGACGGGGGGGGCATTTCTATATGTACACACCACATGTGGCAAGCAGACCAGACTGGCTGGCGCATTTGTCAGCTCAGACTTCCATCATTTCTTCCTGCTGGGCACATTCAAAACCCTCTCTTGGAGCTAGTCTGGAAGAGTTCATCGCTGCCACCCAGAGTTGTCCCTTGTGCTGTGCAACCTCAGCAGTGATTCTTCCTACCCAGCAGCGGCCCTGGAGCCATGAGCCGTCCTCTCTCCCACCCTCCCCTACACTCTTCCTAAGCTCGTTAACCGCTGCTCCACTCTGTCGTTTTCTGAGATCAGCTTTACTCCCATGTCTAAGTGGGGCTGTGTCCGACTGATTTAACGTAACCTGCAATTCTGTCTGTGTTGCTACAGATGCCAGAATCGGCTCTTTTTTGTGGCTATGTAATACTCCATTGTGCACACACTTATGTGTGCATCACAGAAACTGCATATACACACTTCCTTGAGAGGGATACATTTCTGCAGCCACATTCCGTTCGTCTTTCTTTCAAATTGCATGAGTAAATAACACCTACAGTCTCATTGTAAAGTGTCCAAGAGTATATCAGCTACAACCAGTGAGGAGAGTTGCCCCTCATCCCCAGCAAATATTGCGCCCCGAAACACAGCCTGCTCCCCTCCCTCCAGGCTCCCAGACCATATTGGGAGCATCGCATTGCTTGATCATTCACCTATGTCTGTGTCTTATTCTTTCCACTTTACAGTAATGTAATTCCGAATCAGTTCATACAGCTACCATAGCTATTTTCACTCTGCCTTTGGTAGTTGAGACTTTGGCAATCCAGGTTTCTTTCCTTTTGTCATTTATTGTCTATTGAAGGATAACCCAGAGTTAGTTTCAATGCTGATGTTGCTGTTACAAATCACAGTGCAATGGATGCATCCTGGACATAGAAATCCCCTTACCAGCCTCCCCCTGCAAGGATTCTCTGCAAAGCTCTGTGTGGGGATCATTCTTTCTTCTTCTGGAGCAGGTGAGGAGGCCACTGACTCTGCACGTGTGATCACCAATCCACTCGTAGGTGGACACACCGGTACTGGTCATTCACAAGTCAGTCCACATAGCTACTCTCCTAGAAGGCTCCCATGTCCTCTGTAAACATTGCCTCCCATCTTCTCATCCCTGATCCTAACATGAACCCCTACTCTATCATCCTTAACCCCAACCCGAACTTACTTCTCATCCTTAAACCTAAATTTAGCATTAGCCAATTCATCCATAAGTTTAGATCTAATCTTATCCTCCCCATTTCTGACCTTAAGCCTAATTTCACTTCTCCCATCTCTATCCAAGAATCTTACCTCACGGTGCACATTTCTCTTCCTACCGGGTGAACATGATGGATAGATGAATGAGTGATTAACGGATGGGTAGGCAGGTGTATGGATGGCTGATGGATGGATGGATGGATGGGTGGATGGGTGGATGGATGGATGGATGGGTGGATGCATGGATGGATTATGGATGGATGGGTGGATGGATGGATGGATGGATGGGTGGATGGATGGATGGGTGGGTGGATGCATGGATGGATGATGGATGGATGGATGGATGGATGGATGGGTGGATGGATGGATGGATGGATGGGTGGGTGGATGCATGGATGGATGGATGGATGTACGGGTGGATGGCTGATGGATGGATGGATGGGTGGATGGGTGGATGGGTGGATGGGTGGATGGATGGGTGGATGGGTGGATGGGTGGATGGATGGGTGGATGGGTGGATGGGTGGATGGATGGATGGATGGATGGATGAATGGATGGATGGGTGGATGGGTGGATGGGTGGATGGGTGGGTGGGTGGATGGGTGGATAGGTGGATGGATGGATGGGTGGATGGGTGGATGGGTGGATGGGTGGATGGGTGGATGGGTGGGTGGGTGGACAATGAAGTTGATGTGCACTTGAGTGTGCAGGGAGTATGTGGGTGTTTGACGTCCATGATTATGATGATGACAACAGAACAAGTTACTGGATGTAGAAGATCTGAAAAACAAAATTCATGCAAGATGTCTGCACTATGGCAGTGGCAGGAGAAATGAAGACATAAACAAATTTAAAAAGGTTTTGGCTCAGCAGTTGAACTGTGGCTCACATTCCATATCAGTCCCATATCAAAGAGCTCTCCACTGCAGCTGTCTGCTAATGCACACCGTGGGAGAAAGCAGGTGATGGCTCATCTAACTGGGTCTCTGACACCCATGTAGGGGACCTGGATTGAGTCCCTAGCTCCTGGGTTTGGCCTCATCCAACCCTGGCTGTTGCATGCATTTGGGGAGTGGAGTGAATCAGCAATGGTAGTAGATCTTATCTCCCCCACCTTCTCTCTCTCACTCCCTCTCTCCTTTTATCTTCTTTTTTTAAAAGATTTATTTATTTATTTGAAAGTCAGAGTTACTCAGAGAGAGGAGAGGCAGAGAGAGAGAGAGAGAGAGAGAGAGAGAGAAAGAGAGCTTCCATCTGCTGGCTCACTCCCCAATTGGCCACAACGGCCAGAGCTGCGCTGATCCAAAGCCAGGAGCTTCTTCAGAGTCTCCCACACGGATACAGGGGCCCAAGGCCTTGGGCCATCTTCCACTGCTTTCCCAGGCCATAACAGACAGCTGGATCGGAAGTGGAGCAGCCAGGACTCAAACCGGTGCCCATATGGGATGCCGGCACTAGAGGTGGCAGCTTTACCCACTACGCCACAGCGCTGGCCCCTCTGCTTTCCAAATAATAGAAATAAGAATGATTTCCTAAGAGTCAGCGATGTCATCAGTAATGAAAAAGGAGCTGTTGACAAAGCAATTGCTGCAGCCCAGTGGGAACCAGAAGCTGTGTCTCCTTGCCGGACACAGGAGCAAAACCTCTTTCTTTCACACCTGCTGCGTGTTCCACACAGAGAGGAGGACTTAGGAGCAGTGACTGCAGGGGGTGGCCCGCGACTGGCTTCAGGGTGACAACCGTAGCTCTTGGTCCAAAGGGAAGTCATGCGGACGTCCGGGGAGTGACGCAGCTGCACCGTGTGATTCCTTAGATACCCAGCCTTCCCCATTCATCAGAATCACCTGAGTCGCTGGGGAATTATACACGAACACACACAGAATGTGTAGTGCTGCTTCTGGAGTGAGTCTAAGCATTGCCTGGGGGTTCTGTGGTGCAGAACTGCTCGTTAACAGGTTAATCGATGAAATCCAACCAGAAAATCTACTCGTATTTCCAAATGGGTGTTGGCTACGGAGTGACACTGCCTTTGCTTATAGAACCAACCCGCTCCCCGCCTCCCAATGCCTGCAACCCTCGTCCCTACCTTTATGGAACTGTGCACTGCAACAGGAGGTGCGGCAGTGTCAGGATCTGTTGCCACTCCCCTCACTGCTGCAAAAGCCAGAGATGACTGTCCAGAGGGGGCAAACACCTGGGGGCACAGAGAGCCTCAGGGAACCGAATTAGCAGAAGCACTGTGGGGTGTGCTAGGAGGAGAGGAGACTTTCCCCACCGTGATGCGTCGCCTCGCTCCTCTGGGCAGCTGCCACCTCCCTCCTGCATCTTTTCTCTGGGAGTGTGGCTGGCATGAAAGCTAACCCGACATTCAGAAGAATGAACAGACAGGCAGACATAGCTTCATCTCTCAAGTCGTTGCGGCTCGGGCTGCACTTCTCCGGAAGAGCGAATGTCATCCTGGACCAGTCCTGCGCCAGGTGTTCAATCTTGATCCAATCAGCTTCATGCAGGGTGGAGCCTGTGCTGCTTACCCCTACCCTAGGGCAGGGTCCAGAGCCTGATCTCCCGTCCTCACCCCATACATGGCTCTAGGACAGCGACCCTCCACCTGCTTGTCAATCAGGCGTTTGGTCCGGGGCTGGTACACAACAGGTGCTCAGGAAAGAGTTTCTAGTTGAATAACTAGAACAGGTGAGAGCTGAGGGCTTGACGAGTGATGACAAAACACTTTCCTCCAAGTTCCAAGGGTTACAGCATTTTCTGTTAAAACTCAGTTGAGGGGGGCCAGTGCTGTGGCGTAGCGGGTAAAGCAGCCGCCTGTAGTGCCGGCATCCCACATGGACACCAGTTCTAGTCCCCGCTGCTCCACTTCCAATCCAGCTCTTTGCTATGACTTGGGAAAGCAGTAGAAGATGGCCCAAATCCTTGGGCCTCTGCATTCACGCTGGAGACACAGAGGAAGATCCTGGCTCCTGGCCTTGGATCGGCACAGCTCCGGCTGTTGCAGCCAATTGGGGAGTGAACCATCGGATGGAAGACCTCTCTCTCTCTCTCTCTCTCTGCCTCTCCTCTCTTTGTGTAACTCTGACTTTCAAATAAATAAATATTTTTTTAAGATTTTATTCATTCATTTGACAGGTAGTTACAGACAGTGAGAGGGAGAGACAGAAAGGTCTTCCTTCTGTTGGTTCACTCCCCAAATGGCCACAATGGCCAGAGCTGCGCCGATTGAAGCCAGGAGCCAGGGGCTTCTTCCTGGTCTCCCACGCAGGTGCAGGGGCCCAAGCATCCGGGCCATCCTCTATTGCTTTCCCAGGCCATAGCAGAGAGCTGGATCAGAAGAGGAGCAACCAGGACCAGAACCGGCACCCATATGGAATGCCTGATCCGGAGGCAGGGGATTAAGCTACTGCGCCACGGCGCCGGCCCCAATAAATAAATCTTCAAAAAAACTCAGTTGAGAAGATTTTGCAAATCAGAGTTGCCCGATTGTGTGCATGCAGAAGACTTCAAGGGATTTCTTCTTGGCTGAATGTGTCGGCCCCGGGATGAGCTGTACCTCGTTGGTGATGTACAGCCACGTACGTCGGCTGACAGCTTCTTAGTGGGTCCCGCAGTGGGTTGACGAGAAGACCCTTCAAATGATACACCCACCTGGAACACAATTGTGAGTGTGACTGTGTTTGAAAACGGGGTCTTTGCTGATGATGTTAAGAATCTTGAGATAAACTCATTGAGGGCTCGCCCTAAATCCAGCTGTGTTCATAAGATAAAGGCAGAGGGAGGTTTGCGACATGTAGGAAGAGGTAGAGATCGGAGTGATGCCGCCAGTGCCGTCAACTGTCCAGAAACACGATAATCCAGAAGAAGCCAGGAAGAGCTCCCTCCTCAGGGACTCCCCACTGCAACCTTGAATTTGGACTTCTGGTCTTCAGAGCTGGCAGAGAATGAATTTCTTTTGTTTTGAGCCACCCGGTGTGTGGTGATTTGCTACAGCAGTTCTAGGAAACAGGTGCCCGAGGAGGCCCTCATTCTCCCAGGAAGAGAGAGAGCACATTTTCCATCCCAGCCGAGTCTCAGCCTACGGACCTGGGATTGTAATACTGGACAAAGCCAGCCCAGGTAGGGTGCATCCTCAAAGGTACAGTTCCGAGCAAGTCGCTGTAGGAGAGCAAACGGGGCGGGAACAATTCAGGGCTGAGACAGAAGATGTGCAAGGCAGCTGTGTTTGCATCTTTGTGGTGCAAAGCTACCAGATAAACAGAAACAGGAAGGGAGCGACCGGGTTGACGAGGCTCTGGGAGGGCCACGGTCCAGAGGCCCTCTTCTCAGTACAACCGGGTTCTGGTGCTTCGTTTTCAAGGCGTGAAGCTCTGCTAGCCATGCTCTCAAGGCGGGCGATTTTCCACGCATCTCTGCTTTCCCCGTGCCTTTCCAGGTGATCAAAAGCCAGACTCGTTTAGTGGAAAATAAATAAGTATACAAAACACGGCTGCTCTCAGACAATCATCTATTCTTCATTAGAATGTTTGGGTTACCACTGCTGATATGCACCTGTGTGTGTGTGTGTGTGTGTGTAAGTTACTACAAAAAGTCCACAGAGAGGCTCGCATTGTATGCCATGGATTAAGCTGTATTAATTCTGTATTGGAGCACTGGGTCAAGTCCCAGACGCTCTGCTTCCGACACAGCTTCCTGTTAATGTGCCTGGGAAAGCAGAGAGGATGACCCAAGTACTTGGGCCCCTGTCCACCCACATGGGAGTCCCAGATGGAGTTCTTGGATCCTGGCTTCAGCCTGGGCAGGTGGCGGCCATTTGGGGAATGAACTAGCAGGTGGAAGATTTTCTCTCTCTCTGCCTCCTTCTCTCTCTGTCTCTCTCTCTCTGCTGCTCTGCCTTTCAAAGACATGAGTAAATATTGTTAAAGCTCATGGAAAATCCTATTCAAAGATAAGGATGGGCAGACAATTGGCCTGGTGGCTAAGACGCCAGCTGGGATGCCCACCTCCTGGATCCAATGTTCCTGGGCTCAGATCCTGGCTTTCTCTCCGTTCAAGCTTCCTGCCAATGCGGACCCTGGAAGGCATCAGGCAGATGGCCATTCAGAGTTATGTCCCTGCCACCCGAGGGAGGTCCACACTGAGTTCTCGGCTCTCTCCTTTGCCCGGGCACAGACCCAGTTTGTTTGACTGGGAATGAAGCAGCAGATGGGAGCTCTTGTCTGTGTGTCTGTCCCTTCTCTCTCAACTAAAATGGATAAAATAAATAAATGAATATTAACTACATAGAAATTTTGAAAGGAGGTACAAATATTTTGGTGCAAAAAATGTGAAGTCATGCAGAGCTTTTTCATAAAACATGTTCCACGAATTGTGTGCGAAGACTCCTTGTATGCAAGGATTTCAACTTTTTGCACTAAAATAATCATCTTTTAACTCCATTTTAGCTTCCATTTTCCATGAGCTTTTTGAAGTGGGCATGCGCATGTGGGTGTGCACATGCACACACACATACACACTTGTCTCTCACTTCCCTTGCTGCCGCAAGAAAGCAGTGCAACCACTCACATCCCGCCTCATCTTCAGTCGGAAGAGGAAGGGACCCTGTCCTGAGTTCCTGACTACTGCCTCCTGCGCTGCCCCTCCCCCAGGCTCCTCCCCCCCCAGGAACCTCCTCCCTCCCCCTAGGCTCCTCCTCCCCTCCCCCCAGGCCCCTCCTCCCCTTTCTCTGTGTGCTGCCTCCCCTCCCCTGCCTTCTCCTTTACATGGAAAATGTTTCTCACTCTCTCCAGACAGTGTCTGTAGGGAACCAGTGAAATCAGATCTCTTTGCAAGCTCATCATCATTATTGTCCTTTTTTAGCATGATGCTAATTGTCCTGGTGATTAGACCAATTGGGTCTAGGATGATGGGAGTGGGGAGGGGCTCTCTCTGTTTCACACCTCAGTGAGGCAAAGCAAGCAATAGTGACAGACCTGGTAACATGGTCTACGGGGATGACACAACTGGGTGACATGGTCTACAATGGTGACATACTGGGTGACACAGTCTACAATGGTGACACAACTGGTGACGTGGTCTACAGTGGTGACAGACTGGGTAACATGGTCTACAATGGTGACACAACTGGGTGACACAGTCTACAATGGTGATGTACTGGGTGACACGGTCTATGGTGGTGACAGACTGGGTAACATTGTCGCTCCCCCTCTTCGTGGAGGAACGACACAGGACCCTGCGCTGTTCTTTTCGTCTGCTCGGCCCTCCCCGGGTTTGCTGCTGGTTCTTCCCGGGTTGGCTACTATCCCTTCCACCTCCGTGGAAGGGCAGTTCCCCCTGGCCACATTCCCCACTTCCGCAGGGGAGCGGCACACCGCCGGCCGGCTCTCTGGGGGGCTGCACGGGTGTTCCTTCAGCTAGATGTTCCCCATAGATGTTCCTGGTGCATGCCGTCTCTCTCCTCCTTTATAGTCCTCTTTACCAATCCCAACTCGGCTGCCCACACACCGAGTACGCTGCTCTCCTCCAATCAGGAGCAAGTCCTACAGTTTATTGGTTGAACTGGAGGCAGCTGGGTAGAAGCTGTTTTCTCCTCTCCCAGCGCCATATTGTAGGAGAGCAGATGCATAGAATAAGTCTTAATTCCAGTAACCCAGTCTAGTCCGAGCTGCTCCCCACAGATCCCCCTTTCTTTTTATTTTTTTGGCGTTGATACGCACCTGTCTTCGGTGTCCCGCAGCACACACTCTGCTCTACTTGCTAGAGTTGCCACAGGCTCTTACAAGTCCTATCAATCAGGCAAACCGAATCCGGGTCCTCTCTTCGCCATGTTATGAGGAGGTTTTTAGGCGCTGATGCGTGCCTGTGTTCGGTGCCCTGCAGCGCATACTCTGCTCTGCTAGAACTGCCTGCAGGTGTTTACAAAACCTATCAGGCAAACCGAATCCAAGCCTTCTCATTGTCTTTTGTGGGGGAGACTTATTAGTGTTGGTTTGTGCCTATCTTCGGTGACCTGCAGCTCACACTCTGGTCGAGCTGCTCGCTGGCGCTTACCGCCTTAAATCAGGCAGACTGAATCCAAGCTTAATATTGTTGTATTGTGGGGAAGCCTTACTGATGTTAATTCGTGCCTGTCTTCGGTGACCTGCGGCTAGCCGCCCAGGTGCTCATCGCCTCACTAATCGGGCAGACCGAATCCAAGCCTTCTAATTGGCATGTTGAGGGGAGGCCTTATTTTTCTCTATTTCTCTATCTCCGGGCATTCCTACCTCTCCCATTTCACTTCTATCTTCCAGCATTCCCATTTCTCTTTTACTTCACTTCCAAACTTCTGTTTTCTCTTATCCCCGCGGCTTCCCGGCGCCTCGCCCTGCCGGCAGCTTCACGGCTCCGCGCAGCTTCCCGGCGCCTCGCCCCGCCAGCGGGCTCTGCCCCGAGGCTGCTTCTCCGCGCCTCGCCCCGCGGCAGCTTCACGGCTCTGCGCGGCTTCCCGGCGCCTCGCCCCGCCGGCGCCCGCCCCGCGCGGCGGCTTCACAGTTCTGCGCGGCTTGGCTCCGCGCTCCGCGGTCTCCACGCCCTTCGCGTCCGCACCACGGCCTACGCCAGCCCCGTTCCCTATCTATTCACGCCCCGTGCTCTCTGCACGCGGCGGCTTCCGCGAGTAACACAGCGTAGCTTGCGTCTCCACCACTAGCATTCAATCCAAGTTCCCCGGGCTAGCCTGGCGAATTCAACCCAGCGTACGTCTCCGCCCCACGATTTGGCTTCCCGTCCTTTGCTCCCCGGGCTAATCAGACGGATCCCAATCTGGCTTACGTCTCAGCTTCTGGTTTCAACTTTTCGCCCCCTATTCCCGGGCTAACCTGAGAACCCCAAAGTGGCTTTCGTTTCCGCCTTGGCCTGCCCCCCGCGGCTTCAATTTCCCTAACAGTTTTCTCTACCCGGTATGTTTCCCCAAGCTTTCCTCCAACGATATTCCTCCCTCATTTCTCCTGGCCTCTCCCCACAGTCCGCGTCCGAGTCTGTTTGTTCTAGCTTTCACTTTCGCTTTTGACCTTAGAGATTTCTCCCAGCTTCCCCCCGTAGTCCGTATCCGAGTCTATGCCTAGGCTTTCAATAGCTTCTTCCGGCACCCTTTTTCGTCCGGCTTTTCCCTAGGCTGTTTACTAGTCTCTTTCTCCGGTAATTTCCCTAGGCTCTTTGCTAGTTTCTCTCTCCGATATTTTCCCAGTTCTTCCCGTTTCTTCCCTCCTAAGTTTGCTATCTGTCCTAGGTTTCCTATCCAAGCTAGGTTTCCTATCCGAGTCAGGTTTCCTATCCGAGTCAGGTTTCCTATCCGAGCTAGGTTTCCTAATCCGAGTCATTTCTTCCCTCCTAAGTTTGCAATCCGTCCTAGGTTTCCTATCCGAGTCACGGCACCATTATGTCGCTCCCCCTCTTCGTGGAGGAATGACACAGGACCCTGCGCTGTTCTTTTCGTCTGCTCGGCCCTCCCCGGGTTTGCTGCTGGTTCTTCCCGGGTTGGCTACTATCCCTTCCACCTCCGTGGAAGGGCAGTTCCCCCTGGCCACATTCCCCACTTCCGCAGGGGAGCGGCACACCGCCGGCCGGCTCTCTGGGGGGCTGCACGGGTGTTCCTTCAGCTAGATGTTCCCCATAGATGTTCCTGGTGCATGCCGTCTCTCTCCTCCTTTATAGTCCTCTTTACCAATCCCAACTCGGCTGCCCACACACCGAGTACGCTGCTCTCCTCCAATCAGGAGCAAGTCCTACAGTTTATTGGTTGAACTGGAGGCAGCTGGGTAGAAGCTGTTTTCTCCTCTCCCAGCGCCATATTGTAGGAGAGCAGATGCATAGAATAAGTCTTAATTCCAGTAACCCAGTCTAGTCCGAGCTGCTCCCCACAAACATGGTCTACAGTGGTGACAGATTGGGTGACATGGTCTATGGTGGTGACACAACAGGGTGACATGGTCTACTGTGGTGACAGACTGGGTGACGTGGTCTACAGTGGTGACAGACTGGGTGACATGGTCTACAATGGTGACAGACTGGGTGACATGGTCTACAATGGTGATGTACTGGTTGACATGGTCTACAGTGGTGACACAACAGGGTGACATGGTCTTCGGTGGTGACATACTGGGTAACATGGGCTACAATGGTGACACAGCAGAGTGACATACTGGGTGACACGGTCTATGGTGGTGATACAACAGGGTGACGTGGTCTACGGTGGTGACAGACTGGGTGACATGGTCTACGGTGGTGACACAATGGGGTGACACGGTCTACTGTGGTGAGAGACAGGGTAACATGGTCTACGGTGGTGACATACTGGGTGACGTGGTCTACGGTAGTGACAGACTGGGTGACAGGGTGACGTGGTCTACAGTAGTGACAGACTGGGTGACACGGTCTACGGTGCGCTCGTTTACGACCCGCGTGAATCAGTCCCGCCCCGTCCCAGCGCCTCTTCTGACACAGCCCCTGTGCTCATTGCTGTGTGAGCACAGGCTATGGAGCGAACGCTTGTCTGCGCTAAGTGCGATGGAAGCAGCCTCCATGTTCCAGAAGCAGGGAGGCTGGGCGCCTGCGAGAGCCGTTCTCCCAGCATCCACCCCTTCTCTTCTGTGCCCTCAGCCCCCGTGGTTTCTCTTGGCCACACACTTGAGCAGATGTTCCGGGCACCCCCCCAGGCCGGGTGTGTGGCTGTCCAGGGAAGACTGTAGGAGCCCCTTTCTTGTCTGGAAGGTGCCCGGAATACTCCAAAAGGTGGTGCCTCAGTGCGTCTGCATTGGCACCGAGGGTCAGCCGTGACACAGAAGGCCCCAGGGACACGGAAGGGCGTGCGGCAGAAGCCTGGGGCATCTCAGTAGCTTTGCCTCCTTCCCTGAGAGGCAGGCACTGCTTGGAACTGCAGCACAGCTTGGCTTTGGCCAGGACAGAGCACTGCAGAGAGAGCAGAGAGAGACACCCCCAGGGTCCCTGATCAGATCCCCCCTCTTCATGGCTGTGAGACCGAAGTGGGCAGTCAACCAGCTGCCCTCAGCACCCGCAGCACTAAGACGAAGATGGCCAAACCATCCCTTCAGCTCCTCCACACCCACTTGGCGCTGTTCTCACGCCACCTTCTCTGCACACCAGCGGAGGGTGGCTTCTGAGTCCCTTGGGGAGAGACCGCTGCCTGTGGAATGCAGTTGGTGCTGGCCAGCCCAGGACTGCACCCTCTGCTCTTCCACCTCCACCAGCGCCCATCTGCACCACATTCACTGAAGACACCGTCATCGCTCACCCAGACGCTTTGATTTCTGAGGTCAGATTCCAAGCCCAGCTCAGAGACTTTGCGTGCTTGGCATGGTCCACACTGCAGCCCTTTGGATCTTTCTGGCTTTGGGTCTCCCAATAGCTGCCCATTTCCCTAAGAACGGTGGCCAAAGCCCTCATGATGGTCCCCAAATCGATGCAGGACCTGGGCAGGTATCCCCCAGCCTCAGGCACACACCACGCCTGGCTCCATCGCCTGGGCTCTGCCCACTCCATTTGGTGCACCTGCTGATGACCATGGAACAAGAGCGGGACAGCAACCACCTTACAGGATCGCACATCGAATGAGTGCGGGATTTAGAAAGAGCCCAGTGAGGATGGCTCTCCTCTGCTCTGGAGGTGTGAGCCCAGGCTCGGGGCTGAGAAGAGCTGGCGCTGGGAGCCCCCTTGCCTGCTGGTGTCTTCCCTCCCAAGCCCGGAGCCTGGGTCAGGATGGCTGAGGACAGGTTAAGCTGGCGCTGTCACCACAGCGCCTGCCATGGCTAGTCCACAAAGTGAGCATTGGTCCACTAGCAGCGAGTGTTCAGAGCCAATCTGCCAGAAGCAGTGTGGCCTGGCGTGGCCTGCAGTGACCTCGCCCCTGTCGCTTTGTTTCCCAAAGCCGTCCCCAAAATCCACCCCCAAAAGGACATGGCGTCACCATTCCTTGAGGGAAGGCATGTCAAATAATCAGAGAACCACGTGTCTTTGAACTTCTGCCTTCCCTTCTTCAGTCCACGGACCACACTGCTGATTCTCCCAGCAGGCTTGTGCCAGCTCTGCCCTCTCCCTCCGCCACCCGAGGGCCCTCCCCTGGCAGCCCCCTCCTCTGCTGAGACTGCCCGCTGGCTGGCCACGCCCTCTCTTCCTGCCTGCTTCTGCAGCTTTCAGGGCCCTGGTGTTTGGCAGTTATGGGTTCATGTCCCGCTCCCTCCCCTTAGGTAACAGCTCCCCACCCCCACCCCAGGCAGCCCTAAGTGGGTGGGGGAAGCCCGGGTGAGAGGTCAGAGCTGGGACAGGCTTTGCTGGACTGCACCTGCACAGCACTCAGCGCCACAGTCTTTCTTTTCTGCGAAAAGGAAGAACATTACAGAGGAGGGGGCAGGCGAGAAAGGCCAGTTTTCGGAGCACTGGGTTGGGAGGTCTTCCAGGAGAGACCCTGAGAAACATGCTCTTGCCCTGTTTTCCTGATCACCCTGAAGGAAGGAGAAAAGCCTCCGGCCCGTGCACCTGGCACAAGGTCGTGGGATGCTGCAGCCGCGCCCGCGCCCGATCACTGGTGGGCAGGAGGGCACTGGCTGGGGAGCAGCCACAAGGCGCAGCACCTGCACAGTCTCCCCGTTCGAACCCCGGAGGCACCTGGACGCGTTCCGTAAGGGGAACACCTGGGTCCCCCACGGCCTGGATGGCTGCCACACAGCTTTGCTTCCCGCTCAACATCAGGCAGCACACAAGCTTGCGAGAGCCCCGCCGATCCCGGCACAGAGAGGGGCGCGGTGAGGACGGGGCAGGCACTGGGTCTTCAGTGCGTTGCTCCACCTTCCTGGGGAAGCCAAGCCCTGAAACTCTTCTCGCTTCTCTTGAAGACGAGTCGCTTCTCTGTGTGCAGCCCAGACACGCACACGCACACACACACACAGAGGCGTGAGCCAAGCCCCTGGATCCCAGCAGGAGGGGTCGGGCGGTTTGCTCAGTGAAATGTTCAGACGACAAGGATGCTAAAGAAGCGAGGAGACGCTCTCCTGCTCTGGTGGGAGTATGTACCAAGCCCAAGAGCTCAATACTGAAAGAAGGAAGGAACAGGGCTTGGCCATATTTTCCTGTTAAGATAAGGGAGCAACTCCTTAGCAATGCAGTCTTGTTTTATATTCTCTTCAAAACAACTTCTTTTCCTTGCATTTTCCTTTAGGTGGAGTTTCCTATTGGAACAGGGTCCCCTGGGGCTGGGAAAACCTAGCTGTATGTCGCACAATGTTCCAGTGGCATTTCCAAGGTCACTCGTGGCAGGTAGTCAGACCCACGGGGCTTGTTTCCGTTTTAGACTATTTGGTAAACCACGCCCTCGGACACACGGCCCAGGGTCTGGGGTTACGTCTTCCTGCCTCCGACTTCCGGGCTGGGCCCATCAGGCTGAGAGAGGACAGCAGCTTGGCCAGGGCCACCCAGGAGGACAGAACCAAGGCGAGAGCCACCTGCTTGCAGACCCATTCCAGAGCTCTTCTGGTGGGAAGGTTAATCAAGGCATACGCCCATCACCCACTTGAATAGAAAGTGGCTTCTGCTAATCTGAGGATTCCTGTGAAATTCTTAATCTGGTGTGCTTTTCCTGCGAGAAGTAACCTGTTAGTGCCTCCAAATGGATACAGTCCCTTTCATTCGGGGGTTTCTTTCTCTCTGTCCCTCAAGTGCCCCTTTGATGGTGGAAGTCGTCGGTAAGCACCATCTCCCTGTATCCACACCCTCCTCCTGCTTCTCTCCCCGAGACTGAGAGCTGTGCTTTTGTTTTAGAAATGCTGTCACTATCCCTTTAAAGGATAATAAAAACTTTCCCTTGATTCTGCCCGCTCCAGCTGCAGCTCCGAGAGACGGGGAGATTTGTCGACAGTCAGTGCCTGTTGGCTCCCTGCAAGAACCACAGATGTTGATGGAAACAGCCACGGGGAGTGTGGAGAAGGCACTCCGTGTGTCGCCAGGGCTGGGCCCCTGCTAGATGAAGTGTCAGCGGCCGGCCGACACCTCCCAGGGAACTGCCCGGACCAAGGTTGCGACCTCGCCGGGGACGGAGCATTAAACCGACAACCATATTCGCATTTCCGTGGCCAAAACAATACGCGTTTCTCCTGTGCACCCCTCCGGCTTAGCATCCCGCAAATCTTAAATAAAGATATACCAGGTCCTATTTCCACTCAGCAGCACCGAGCTGATTTATTTCTGTCTGCACACACCCGCGGAATGAAGCCTCTCTCGGGAGGGCCATTGCAGGTCCGTTTTATTGCTATTTTAGCTGAATGTTTTACTACTCTATCTGTATTTAATATTTCCAGTGGGGCCTCATTTTTGGAATTTTTTTTACTCCTCCCAAATCCCACAGGTGTCCTTGTTTTAAGTAAAATATATGCTTTATCAATGCATTAATCAAACTGGAAATCTCGAGGCCCTTAACATGCAGCTATAGAGACATGACCACCACTGGTGAGGCGGGGACCCCCGAGTGCCAGCGTGGAAAGGGACAGACGGGGCAGTGACGGGGAGGCCAACCCTGGCTCAGAAGCTACAGGGACACAAGCTCTAGAAGACCCTGACTTTAGTCGGGTTTATTATTTAGTGTGTTTATTTTTATCTGTCTGCTTTACAGTGGCTGGTCTTAAAAATTAAGTATTTCTTTTATTTCCGTCAATCCTAATTCCATGGAATGCGGAAACAGCTTTCGCCCAGCACTGAACCAACAAATTCAAACAAAGGTTCCAGGGCACCTGCCGTGGTCCAATGTGGGCACTGCTTTGGAGCCCTCAGTCTCGGAGTGGTTAGTTCTTTATTTTCATTTTATTTTTGCCAGTGATGACACTGAAGGTAACCTCACACAAATGCTCCCAGCCCCTGACACGAGTGGGAAATTGGCAGATTCGGAGCCCTTTTGGAAACGGGGCGCTGGTAAGAGCTACAACCTCTACAACTGGGCTCAAGACAGGGCCAAGGGGGCCAGCACTGTGGGGTAGCAGGTAAAGCCCCAGCCTGCAGTGCCAGCATCCCATATGGGCGCCAGTTCAAGTCCCGGCTGCTCCACTTCCAATCCAGCTCTCTGCTATGGCCTGGGAAAGCAGTGGAGGATGGCCCAAGTGCTTGGGCCCCTGCACCTGCGTGGGAGACCTGGAAGAGCTCCTGGCTCCTGGCTTCAGATCAGTGCAGCTCTGGCCATTGTGGCCAACTGGGGAGTGAACCAGCAGATGGAAGACCTCTCTCTCTCTCTCTCTCTCTCTCTCTCTGCCTCTCCTTCTCATTCTGTGTAACTCTGACTTTCAAATAAATAAATCTTTAAAAAAATAAAAGACAGGGCCAAGTCCAAGGGCCAGCTGCGTGCGATGCGTGTGATGGACAAGTTCCGTGGCCGCTCTTCAGCTGGGTGCATCCTGGTGGGTGCAGCCCAACTCCGCACCTTGAGGTCAGAGCACCCGCGCCGACCTCATAGCTCTCTGCTGAAGAACACATGCAATGGTGCCGGGGAAACAGCCGGAACAGCAGAGGTTTTTCAGAGTTTCTCAGGTTTTTACCTAACTTGCTTTTCTCTCTGCCTTTTAAAGACTCCTTTAGGGCAGCCTGCCGGTCACTTAGTTTGAGCTGTTAGCCAGCATCTTTCTGTGCGTCTTCTAACAGAGCTTTCCTGAGGACCCAGTTCTGCCCTGTGAGCTTCCTCTTTCAACATTCAGAAGACCCCGCTCCGCAGTGGAGCAGGGGTCTGTCGCTTTTGCGTTGGCTGCTTTTAGGGCCTTATCTGAGGTGCACCTGTGCTGTTTGTTTATTGCGTCTTGATCTTCGTTGCAGGTTACCGTCGGCGTCTCTGTTCTGTAACTCTCTGTAGTTCCTATTTCCTTGCTTCTTGAATGTTCGCATTTTCTCTCCGGGCTTAGCTTTGTCCTCACCGATTTTCAGTTCATTTGTGTTTCATTTTGTGTCCAACCCATTCACTGGGCTTCGAATTTGGGTGATTCTGTTTCTAACAAGACTATTTGTTTGTGTTTTCAAATGTGTTTGGTTACGTTAACTTTTATTCTTTTATAATTTCAGATTTCTTCTTTTGTTTCTGTAAATATTTCACATATACTGTGTTGAATCTATTCTGTGTGTAGGTTTGTGGGTGCGTGTGTCTACGTGTGTGTGCCTGTGTGTGTATTTGCTTATGTGTGCATGCGTGTGAATATGCATAAGGCCGACATTTGATATGCAATTTTCGGAGAGGACTTCTACTTGCTTTGGCTGAGAGCCAGCGGACATCACAGGCCTGCACCGTGGCTGGCCCCTTGCAAGCCTCCAGTGCATCTGTCTTAGGTTGAGTTTCTCCAGTCAACCAGGGTCCTGGGCTTGCTTCCTCCGCATGCACTGGCTTGCTGCGGATCGAACTTGCTTGTTCCGGTTCCGACTCAGTCCTCTGCCATGTGTGTTTGCTCCTTTGTTCCCCTGACACGCTCTCACTCCACTGCCAGGCTTCCGGAAGCCCGTTTTTGTGATTGTGTCGATGCGGTCAAGTTCACGTTTACTCGTCGTGAATTAGCTGGTGATGAAGCTGGAACTGAGAAGGGGCTGCTGTAATACTGTGCACATGTGAGGCTATGCCGTGATAGATCTCAGTGGGTTTGTTTTTAAAGATTTATTTATTTATTTGAAAGTCAGAGCTACGGAGAGAAGTCGAGCTAGAGAGAGAGAGTTGCATCTGGGCTTCACTCCCCAGACAGCTGCAGTGGCTGGAGTTGCACTGATCTCAAGCCAGGAGCCGGGAGCTTCTTCCAGGTCTCCCACGTGGGTGCAGGGGCCCAAGCACTTGGCCATCTTCTAGTGCTTTCGCAGGCCACAGCAGAGAGCTGGATCGGAAGCGGAGCAGCTGGGACTAGAACCGGCGCCTGTATGGGATGCCGGCACTGCAGGTGGTGGCTTCACCCGCTGCGCCACAGCGCCGACCCCTACGTCTCAGTTTTGAAAATAAAGATTATACACAGCCCTGCATTGTGGTGCAGCAGACCAGGTCACCACCTGGGGATCCCACACCTCATATCAGCACCAGTTCCAGACCTGGCTCCTCTGCGTCCCACCCAGCTTCCTGCTAACACACACGCGAAGGCAGCAGAAGAGGCCCAAGTACCTAAGTCACCCACGCGGGAGACCTGCTTGGAGCTCCTGACTCCCTGTTCCAGCCCGGCCCAGCTATTGCAGACGTTTAAGGAGTAAACCAGCCAACAGCGGATCTCTCTGTCTCTCCCTCTCTCCCTCTGCCAGTCAGATAGAGAAACCTTAAAAAATAGTTTTAGAAAAGCAATTAGAAAATCTAATGATTTACCTTAAGAGATTGGCTGGGTCTCTCTTCTCCAGTAATTAGCATCTCATGACTGATCATGCCTTCTCTTCACTTGGGACACCAGAAAGTTCTGGAACAAACTGGGATGTCACGCTGGTTACCATCACTGTTCGCAGTCACCACTTATGCATAACGATACAGTGTCATGTGTATTTTGTTGTATACTTTTATATTAATTTTACAACAACCATTTAAAAATGAACAGGTAATTTAAAAAAATTAAAAGTGGGGCTAGCACTGTGGTGTAGTGGGCTAAGCTTCCACTTGTGGCACTGGCATCCCATAGGGGTGTTGATTTGTGTCCTGGCTGCTCCACTTCCAATCCAGCTCCCTGCTGATGAGTCTGAGAAAGTAGCAGAAGATGGATGGCCCAAGTCTGTGGGCCCCTGCACCTGCCTGGGAGACCCAGAAGAAGTTCCTGGCTCCCAGCTTTGGATCAGCGCAGCTCCAGCTGTTGCAGCCATTTGGGGGAGTGAACCAGTGGATGGAAGACCTGTGTGTGTTTGTGTGTGTGTGTGTGTGTCTGCAACTCTACTCTCAAATAAATAATCTTTAAAAAATAAAGAAATTAAAAGTGCACATCAAAGATTGCCATACAGAAAATATTTAAACCTGGTTTTATTTTCAGAACGCTTATAAGATTCTAGAAGGAAAATGTGTGCATCCTGTCATATGACAGCTTTATTTTTGGAGAGTGAAACTCCTGCTAGCCTATCAGGTGACAACAACCCCACTATGCAATCTCGACCCTCGGAACCTTGTAAAATGCTTTACGTCGGTGTCTTCTTCGGTTGCTCCCGCGCGTGGCAGAGAGCAGGCAGCAGAGCCGCCGAGGCCTGGTGGCTTCGCAGTGCCACGGAAGTGATGGATCTGCTGCAGGACTCCGCCTCAGGGAGGTGAGGCCCCCTGCGCCTGCGGCCAGCCCCCCTGCCTGTGGTCTCCGGTCCCACCTCCGAGGGGTGAAGCACGCCCGCTCACTCCTCGCTGGAGCAGCTGATTCAAATGCCGACCCCACCTGCAAGCCCTGGCAGACATGCCCAGGAGTTCCTTTCCCTCTGGACTCCCTTGGTCCCCGTCAGGTGGCACAAGCTCACCCCTCATAGCTAGCGAGCGGGGGAGCCATGGAGGAGGACCGCCCTGCCTCGTCTCTCCTTCTCCCCTTGCGCCACAGATTGGTAAAACAAACACTGGTCCTGTTCTCTCTCCAGATTCTCTGATTGGGGTGGGTGCCCTTATGTCTGCCTTTCTTCTAGATGTTTCTACTCCAAGTTGGACTCCTTAGGAGGAAATAGTCCCAGTGTTCATTCCCCCCGGAATCCGATATTTTGCACTGGTCTTCCTGATTGGTTCTGGGGGCTCTGAGTGCTGCGGAGAGGGTCCAGGTACTGATCAGACTGACCCCAGCACCTGCTGGGTCTGCCCTCCTTTGCAGGGTCAAGGGCTTCCCCTAGACCTCCTCATCCGCGGGCCCAGAAACCTGCTCATCCTCCTTCAAATGGACGCCTGTCCTTGGAAGGGGCCTGGGTCTCCCTGCAGCCTCGTCCCACCCAGCTCGAGGAGGTCTTTTCTCTGCAGAACACGGCAGGAGGCCTGATGGTTTTCTTCCCCGCCCAATGCTTGTTATTAAAATGTGCTTACCTTGTAGGGTTTCACATCTTCCTCAGATGTAAATGTTGACTCCAAATTCAGATGCACCTTGGCTAATTCAGGGTGAAGGCCACAAGTTCCTGGGGACTGTGGGGCCCCAGGCTGGGGGGAAGCCTCCAAGATGAGGCTGTTCAATCCGTTTCTTCCCCAGTTGAGGAGATGCAGTAACAGAGACGTCAGGACCCTTGCTCAAGAAAACACAGGAGTCGTCAGGGCTCAGCATTTTAGCCGCAACATCGCCAGAGAAAGAGCGAGTTGACATAGTCACGGCAGATGACAAGCTGGAAGTGCAGTGACACTGGCTTTACAACTCTTGACTGGATTGAGTGTTTCAAAGGGAAACAGAGACCCTGAGACTGTGACTTGGATGTATTTTTTTTTCTTTTTATCTGAAAGCAGAAAGACAGAGCGATGACGACGAGAGATCTTCCAGATGTTCCGTCTGCTGGCTTGCTCCCCAAGTGACCACAACCATCAGGGCTGCAGTCAGGCCAAAGCTGGCAGACTAGAACTCAGTCCAAGTCTCCCATGCGGGTGGCAGGGACCTAAATACTTAAGGTGTCACCTGCTGCTTCCCGGGACGCACACTGGCAGGGAATTGGACCTGAAGTGGAGTAACCAGGACTATTGGAAGCAGGCATTCTGACATGAGCTGCGGGTGCCCGAGCAAAACTTAACCACCACACCCCTTGACCCTCCTCTACCCAAAGATCATAGCTCTTTAGACACCCAGCACTGTATTACAGTGGAGTAGGAAGTTGTGTTGCAACAACGATAAAAGCTGTGTGATTTTCATACTCCATCTCCCTTAACTCCCACAAGAACCTGGGAGGTGCGCGCAGCTGCCGCTTTCCGGATGAGGGCTGAGGAAGGCGACACGCACGGTTCTGAACTCACCAGCCTAAGGCAGCAGACGTGGCTTCCTGCATCTCTGCAGCCCAGCTTCTAACTAGGTGGTTCTGCATCCCAGGAGGCCCTCATGGGCAAAATTCGGGGGCTCAGGGTCAGACCGTCCCCCACCAGCCCTCAACAGGCTCGCAGGAATGAAGCAGGTCCGGAGAGGCCGCCTCAGCCACGAGGAAGTCCAGGTGACCAGGCAGAAGCCAGAGGAGGGCAGACGGGGCCCTGCTGCCAGGCGTTCAGAGATGGGGAGACCAGGACACAGCGAGGAGCACTGTTCAGCCTCCGAGACTCTATGGTGAGGGCTGGGGGACCTGCGAGCTGGGTCAGTCTCAGAATTCCATTTCCCGAGCTGCAAAGAGGCTCAAAGGCGCTGGACAATGCAGGGCTGTGGGCACCAGAGTTCTGGGAAGGGTGCAGGGGTGCCGCTGGGCCATCCTGACACTGAGTCCTGCGGCCAGGTAGCGTGGCGGCGGGAGTCAGAGGGCGCACAGAGCACTCCTCCATCACACCAGTCTGCTCCTGCACTGGCTGTGGCAGTAGAAGGTCAGAGGGCGGGAGGTCAGAGGGCATACAGAGAACTCCTCCATCACGCCCCGTCTCCTCCTGCTGTGGTTAGCTCCTGGCAGCACTGTTAGCACCGTCAATAGTGGGACAGGCAGCCCGTGCTGTGGAAGTGGTAGGCTCGTATTACCTCTTCTGAAACTTCCCATCGTATTCCAAAACAGAGCTTCCGGAGCTGGAAATCAGTGTGGGGGGGGAGGTGCATCCCTCCTAGAAGCTCTTGAGGACAGACTACTTACTCCCTGCTCCAGCCCCTGAGGCTGCCCGCTGTCCTTGGCTGGTGGCGCCTTCCCCGTCTTCAAAGTCAGCCCTGTAGCGTCCTCAACTCTCTCTTGCTCTGCTGTCTTCACAGCTTGTCCCCTGACTCTGAGCCTCGTTGCACCCTCTTCCCAGACCCCCTGTGACACGGAGCTCTCTCCCATCTCAGGAACGTATCTCCATCACATCTGCAAAGTCCAAATGAGAAGTGACACAGCCACAGGTTCAGGTCCAAGGCTGTGGACACCTTGAGGGGTCACTGTTCTGCTGACTGCACCCTGCAAGTCCCAAAGCTCCCGGAGACACGAGTGGGCCCGACCCACAGTCAGAGCTTGGCTGGAGGCCTTTGTGGGGAGAGGTGACGGGCTTGGGGGTGACTCTGTCATGGCTTTTGGTTGCCATCCAGTGTAGCTCTTCCATGCTGCAGTTGAGGAAACTGAGACCAGTGGGGCAGGGTGTCTGGCCCAAGGGTACAGGGAATGAGCGTCTTCCTATTTAGCACACGTGTGACGCATGCGCTCAGGGCCTGATCCTTCATTCACAGATCACTTAGGGCTCCCGCATGAATTATGCACAAATTATGCAGCTCTTGCTTCTTGGTCAGGGCCTCAAGGCTCAGCTGGACATCGTCCTGTGTCTGTGTTTGTGTTTAATCTTAGCACTTGCTGTTTTCTGCAGGTACTTGGTTTTTATTTGTTTTCTCAGTTACCTCCATCTTTTCAAGTGTTACTGAGTTTACCAGATATGTGTGGATGGATGGATAAATGGATGGATTGAGGGAGGCGTGGACGGGTGTGTGTATGGACGAGTGGGTGGAGGGATGGACGGGCAGGTGGATGGATGCTAGGTGAGCCTGCCTGAGTATGATAGCTTGTAATTCCTCGTATCTCTGCCAGGTGAACAGTAACGTTATCCCCACAGTGTGCATTAGAAATAGAAGCTGTCAGAGAAGACAGGAAGTGATCAAACTCACAAGCAAGCAGTGTCGTTGGGATCAGGAACCGGAGAGTCTACTCCTAACCTGAGAAGAACGTCACTCATTGCCACGAGCTGGGCAAATCCTGGAAGCAGAGCCAGCAGGTCCCAAGGCCGTGGCTGTGTGCCATGTGCGCTTACTTTCTGGGAGGGAGTGGTCTTGACCTTCCCATGGTCACATTCGCCCTTCTTCATTCACAGGCTTTTAGTGTCAGCCGAATCCAAGTTAGCAGCACCGATCAGCTCCCTGGGAACTGCGTGTGAGAATGAGCTCAGTAGCCCAGAGCTAAGTCGCTCACTGTCCCTGGACAGAGGAGAGATGAGGAATCCATGTTCCTACGGACGTGTGTTGGGAGGAAGTCCAAGTGCTGGCCCGCGTGTAGCTGGAACTGACATCTAGGAGCCCAGCAAGGAAAAACATGACCAACGGGAATTCACCGTCAGTGTCAACACACAGCCAAAAAGATCCGGTTACAGCGCGCGCTGGACGCACACTTCCAAGTAGCTTTTAGCGTCATCACCTCCCTGAATCACGCTTTGAGGATGTGCGTTGCAGAGGTTCTTCACGCCATTTAGGATCCAGGGAACAGAGTCGCACGCCCGTGGCCTCCAGCTTGCAAATGCTCATCTGATTCGAACCCTGGTGTGACCTGGTACCAAGTACCTGCCCCCCGCCCCGTGGGGTGAGCTGAATGGTGGCCCCATAGAGTCATGCCCTTAATTACAGAACCTGTGGGTCTGGATCTGGCCTTTTGTGGCAAGAGATAGGATTGATGGGGATTGAGACAGGAGGCTCAGGGTGTTTGGAGATGGGAGGGGGAGGAGGCAGAGATAGGACAGATGCAGCCACAAGCCAAGGAGTGCCTGGAGCCAGCCAAGCCAGGAGCGGCAAGAAACGGTTTCCCAAAGCCTTCAGAAGGGGCCTGGAGCTGGGACCCCTTGACCTTGGGTCTCTAACCTGGAGCTGTGCGTGACCCAGTCTGTGACGATTTCTCAGAGCCCTTGGATGACATCACAGAGGACGCCCCTGCCCTTCCCCAGTCTGGATCACTCAAGCAGGCCTGGGCTTTGTCAAAGAAAAGTGGGTTTCAGTGAGCAGGTCTCGTGGGCGTGCCCGCACTGCAGGCCTACCTCCAACATCGCTGGAAACGCCCTATAGGAGGTGGCCACGGCGTGCGGATGTCCCGACGTGGCTTTTCCTCATGGTCATTGCCAGCCAGCAGCCCTTTCTGCTGGGTCACTGGGGCCCTGCGTTCTTCAAGGCAGGAAACTCTTTACAAATCCCCACAAGCCTTCCCGGCCCCTCTGTCAGGTGAGAGCCACAGGCTGTTTGGGTTTAGAGTCACTTTACGCTAAGGCAGATTTTGCTGTTTATCAGGACTATGCTGTGGCTTCCCAGGGAACTTCTAGGTCCTCTTATGAAGAAGCATTTGCCAAAGGTGCCCAAATAAAAACGTGTGGGGGACAAAGGTGGCCAGGTGGAACCCCAGACTGGACGCAGGCAGGGTGCAGTTGGGCAGTGCCTGGCCAGCGCCATCTGCCCAGGGGCTGCGCCGTGGCCGTCCCCAGTGTGTGAAGAGCCACAGGAACGGTGGGAGAGTCTGCACAGATGCCCGGCGGCTGCTGACGCCGAGGTTACAAGGACGACCCGTGAAGTCCTCCTGGGGAAGTTCCCGAAATGCGGAGCTCAAACGCAAAATCCAGCTTCCATTGCGCCCCGTTTGGAAACAGCGGGAGAGAAAATCCAGTTCATCCTCAGAGCTGGAGCCCTGCTTTGGTGGACTTGGGGGTCTGCTGTTAAAGGAACTTGGAACTGCTCCTCGTGTACCTGCCCAGTGCTAGAAGACACTGGAACTTGACCGTGATGGTGGCAGGGACTGAGATGACAATGATAGTGCGAGAGCAAGGCAGCAATGGCAGTGACAGTGACGACACCAAAGTGACAGCGCTGACGACGGTAATGGAGATAATCAATGGTGACTCAATGACTGTTGATTAAGAGCCTTTAAAATATTGTTTATTCGTTCATCTATTCATTTATTTGAAAGACAGATAGAAAAACCAGGGGGAGAGAGAGAGAGAGAGAGAGAGAGAGAGAGAGAGAGGAAATCTTCCATCCACTGTTGCACTCCCCAAATGTCTGCAATGGCATGGCTGGGCCAGACCCACGCTGGAGCCAGGACCTCAGTCTGGGTCTCCCACACAGCTGGCAGGGACCCAACTACCTGAGCCGCCACCAGCTGCCTCCCGGGTGCACACTAGCAAGAAGTTGGATCAAGAGCGGAGCCGGGAGTTGAACTGTAGCTCTCCAGTCGGAGCTGTGGGCGTTCCGACAGACAGGCGTGTTAACTGCCACGGAAATGCCTGCCCCAGGCTCTTCTCTCTCTGTGCTCCGTGGAATGACAAGGTTTTATTAGCTCCTGCGTTCCACTGAGACAAGCAGATCCTGGATAACCTCCGATGTTCAAGTTGGTTGTTTCCTAACAAACACGTGCAAATATTGGCAATATTCCGCGTGTGCCCTAAACCTTGCAGAGCGAGTGTGCATCCAACACAGTCTCTGCTGTAGAGTGAAGCAGATGCGTCCTCCAAAATCGACATCTTGAACTCCCTGTCCCTACAGTGATGGTTTCCTGCCCCCGGGGAAGTCACCAGGAAGGCAATGGGACCAGTGTCCTGGGAAAGAGAGCTCAGAGAAGCCAGGGGGAGGCGGCCATCCGTGGCCAGGAAGTGGGCTCCCTCCACGTCTGCTGCCAACTGGGCTGCGGCCCCCTGGCCTCCACAGCCGTCTCTCTGCAGCGTTCTGCCATGGCAGCCTGGCAAAGACCAGAGTCAGGAGGAGACCATCAGGGTCAGCGTGGGGTTGTGCAGGGGTAGGAGGCGCTCCAGTGCCTTGGTGAGGAATGCGGACATTTACCTTAACCTGCGTGTTCAAGGAAGCCTGCCTGGAGGAGGTGTTGCTGGCTGCCTGCACCAGACACCTGGCGTCACCCTTGCCGTAGGCAAGAGCAGGGGGATGCCGAGCGGAGCGAGAGCACGTCCCAGCCCAGTCCTAATGAGACTGCACCCCACCTTCCCATGGGGAAGCCGCACTGACGTGCCTCTGGGGCTCCCCCGCGCTGTCACTGGGAGGTCACAGCTTTCTCCCGCAGGCTCCGGCTGGTGCCCTTTGCTGAAATGCTATCCCCTGCATCCGGACCACCCTGTCCGCGCCGCTGTACCCCTGCCTTTATCCTCCTCCCTGCGCGACTCGCCCCCCCACACCACACTATGCAGTGGACACCTGTGCTGTCTACCTCAGTAGCTAAGTCGCTCTAGGACTCGATTTAGGTGTCAGGGGGCTTCCGTGGACACACCTGCCGCACTCCCAGCTGTGGCCCCCACCTCCCAGGGATGAAACCCACATTCCTTGAATGGAAATTTCCGACAGCAGGTGTTCTGACCCAGCAGGCTGGGTGGAGGGGGGAGTCCAGGCACTCACGGCCTGATGAATGTTGACCCACAGGAGATGCCCCGGCTGACTGTTGATTGCTACAGTTACCCACAATTGCATGTCCACCACCCCCAGTGCTCCATGCTGGACTCCCTCTTGAAGACGGGGTGGGTGGGCTGAGCATTGCCTCCTTCTGGGGAAGGAGCAACTTCCTTGGCGTCCTCACGGGTGCGAGAGGAAGCCAGAGTTGGGAGCCAGGGGTCTACGGCTAACCCATCGCAAGCTTATTCAACGCCAGAAGCTGACGCAAGCTGTCTGGTGCATCGGGGCTCACGGGCCCTGGCGATGTAGTTTCTGATTGTGGGGTCTCAGGACACAGACGAGAGGGAATCCCCTTTCTCGCAAGCAGCCCCGGGTGGCTCTGAAGAGCCAGGGCCCTGGACGCGGCTTTGAGGGTCCCTGGGTCTCTGCTGCTGCACCCCATGGAGATGGCTGAGGGAGTTGAACTTGAGTCTCCACTGGTCGGCAGGAGTAGCCGCTGCTGCTGTGTTCTGAGCGTGTGCGGGAGAGGGCTGGGGGCGAAGAGTCTACAGGGGCAGGAACAATTGATGGGGGGGCTTTATTATTTTATTCCCCCACCCCCGGTTATTTATAGCCCACAGGGTGCCACAAAGAGACCCCTTGCCTCTCAACGCAGAAAATGCCTCCTTGGGAGTCAGACTGTAATTTACTTCTCTAAAGACGCCTCAATTATATCCAAGGAAAAGCGTGGTTACATTTTTAAAACTCGGGAGCAGCAGCTTTTAAATTTATTCAGGCTAATGAGCGCGTATAAATTTGGTGAATGCTAATTCGCGGGAGTCGGTGGCGGCGACAAGAGAACACAACAAGAGTGTCACAGCCAGGGAACAAAGTGAATGGGTGATGTGAGTGACAGTCAAGGTTTCTTTTAACATCACTAAAAGGCAGCTGCGGTGACAGGTAAGAGGACAGACCCGGGGCTCTGCAGCGCTCCGAGGACTTGTGTACTATCAGGAAGGGACACGGCGACTCGATACCGACTGCCGAAGTTCAGCAGGGAACGAGATCCGGGGACCCAGGGCGTCCAGGCTGCGTCCCGGGGCCAGGGCTCCTCCGCCAGCTGCCCAGCAGCCAGGCCCACGCGGCTCATTGTTCACGGGTCCCAGAGAAGAGTTTATCCTCCTCCAGAGACGGAGACCACTTGGGGTTGTCTCCAAGGGGACAGAATCCTGAGTCGAAACCCGCCAGCGAGCCCCTGCTGTCCGAGAGGGGGCGCCCAGTCTGGTGTGCGGCCTCTGCGGGTGGCCGCCTCTGCCCTGCGGACGAAGCCCTGGGAAGCGGAGCTCCGTGACCCGCAGGGCTCTGGCTGGAGGGGGGTCGCGTGCAGGGAAGGGAGTGTGGAAGTGGCTCGTGGTTCCTGGCTTTGGTCTCCTGGACCGAGTGGCAGTTGCCTTCTCACACCCACCGGGTGCTAAGTGGGTGCTTATCGGGACCTCGTGGCCCAGGGCCCTGCCAGTGCACCCAGCTGGCCTCGCAGTGCTGCCCCCCGACTCCTGAGAGCCGGGTGTAGGAGGTCAGTCCCCACCTGTCACAGAGTGAACATCTGCTCCCCCAATCCATGTCTGAAAGCCTATGAACCCCACGTGACTCTGTTTGGAAACAGGGCATGTAGGGGCGCCATTATGGTGAGATGAGGTCATAAGGGTGGGGGCCCGGAACCAAGAAGGCTGGTGTCTTCACAGCAAGGGAAAGGGGCTCCGGAGCCATCTCTTTTCCACGTGCACCCAAGGGAAGGTCCCGTAAGGACGCGCAGGTGTCTGCCACCCAGGAAAGAGGCCCCAGCATACGTCAACCCTGATGGCACCTTGAACTTGGGTTGTCACTGCCTCTTGATGAGCTGCCCAGTCTATGATATTTGGTTACAGAAGCTGAACTGGCAAAGGCTCGGTTCCCCCAGCGAGCCTGTGCTTCAGGTCTTGGATCAGTTGCACCTGCAATTCGGAGTGCCTCTCCTCACGCCGTCCCCTTGACGGTCACGTGATGCTCAGCTCAGCTACCTGGAAGGACCCTCTGGATTTTCCAAGACCGGAAGATACCTTAGCTCAGTGCTCACTCCACACTCCAGGTCCCTTCTGTTGGAAGACTGAGCACACACATTGTCTTGCAAATGTCGCTTGGCTTGTTCTTCAGCTGATCTTTATGTGTCTTGCAGACAGGGACTCCGCCTGACGCCTGACGTCTCAGTCTGCAGAACCTCCCGCAGTGTCCATAAGAGGCCCAGATTCCTTTGCAGCTTGTAGAGGAAATTGATGGTGCATAGAGGAGATGAATAGGGAAGTAGACAGAGACGGGATGGACGGATGGATGGATGGACAGACGGACGGGTGAGGACTGATGGAAGGGTGGGCAGATGGATAGTTGGGAGGCTGGCTGGATGCCTTTCCTCACACAGGGCTCCCAGAAATACAGAGTGGGAGGGAAGGGCTTGAGGTCAGGGCACCTGCACCTGTCTTCTCCATGCACACTGTACTGTTCTTCAAATCTCTTTTTTTAAAGGTTTATTTTACTTGAAAGGCAGAGAAGGAGAGAGAGATAGAGAGAGGTCTTCTATCTGCTTGTTCACTCCCCAGATGGCCACAACAACAGGAGCTGAGCTGATCCGAAGCCAGGAGCCAGAATCTTCTTCCAGGTCTCCCATATGGGTGCAGGGCCCCAAGGACTTGGGCCATCTTCTGCTGCTTTCCCAGGCCACAGCATAGAGCTGGGTCGGAAGTAGAGCAGCCGGGACTTGAACCTGTGCCTATCTGGGATGCCAGCACTGCAAGCGGCAGCTTTACTCACTGCACCAAACCTGACCCCCAAACCTCTAAAAAAGATTTATTTACTTATTTGAAAGGCAGAGTTACAGAGAGAGAGGGAGAGACAGAGATCTTCTATCTCTTCTATCTATTGGTTTCCTCTCCAGATGGGCATAAGAGCCAGGACTGAGCCAGGCTGAAGCCAGGAGCCAGGAGCTTCTTCCAGGTCTCCCATGGGAGTCCAAGCATTTGGACCATCTTCCACTGCTTTCCCAGGTGCCTAGCAGAGAGCTGGATTGGAAGTGGAGCAGCCAAGACTTGAACTGGGGTCCATGTGGGATGCCTGCGCTGCAGGCACTGGTTTAACCCGCTGTGCAGCAGCAACGGCTGCTCAAACCTTTGTAATTAGAACGCTCATCTTGATTCCCATTTGCCCCATGCCATTAGCTGATGAGTCTTTGTGGCCTTGGCTGAATGTCCCTAAATCTTTGCCTAAAAGCTCACTGAATTTTTCTTTCTGTCGGATGCGGTCGCAGACCAGTGTCCTAAGTTGAGTGCACTGAATAACGCAAGAGAGCAGAACTGTGGACCAGGCTCTTCTGCAACAAGCTTCATCCTCACAAATAAGCACCTGGAAGTTGGTGTCCTGAACCCCACCGTGTGGCTGAAACCCCGAGGCAGAGCCGACAGAAGGCAGGGCGGGACTGGGAGGGACCGGGAGGGACCAGGCGGGACTGGGCAGGACCCCTCCCACGCCTCCGCAGCCCAGTCCCAAAGTGCCAGGTGAGAGCCCCGCCACTCGGTGCCTTCGGGAATGACGGGCACATGTGCTATGTGGAAGCGCACCTGCATTTTCTGCACGAAGAATCAGGCTGGGAGACATATTTCTCTTCGAAATAGTTTTACTGGGGGACACATTTCGCCCTGTGTGGCGAGCTGACCTCTTGGACAAGCACGCTGTCATAAAAACGTGCGATTTGCTACGAGTGCACCGGGAGTTTTAAATCATCAAACTAAAGGACCCCAGGCTCTGACAGTAAAATTTTCATTCAAAGAAGGACCCAGCTTCACAACATAATAAATTATATATGACTGGGACATATAAAACATTTAGAGATACACAGAACTTCTCCGGGTTTGTGTTCAGTGAGAGAGTTCAGCTCTTGAAGTACTTTTTTATGTCAATCCTGCCTATTCATAAGAAGAGATAAGGCCCTTCTAATGAGAAGCGGCACGAAAAAAAAAGTTGCATCTCTCCTCTTCAAGTTCTGATTTTTTGTTTTATTTTTTTCCGCTTTATTTCTCGGCGGGGGATGGGCTGAAGCAGTGCCTGAGTAGCACTCAGGGGAGACGCCAGGCCTCGGTGAGCTCGGAAGCCGGGAAATTAACCATAAACAAGAAAGACCCACTTCAGAGGGACTGGGGGGGCTGTTCACGAAGTCTTCAGATCATGTTCAGCGGCTATCTTTGCACAAATAAAAGCTGTAGTGACTGGAAACCACTGTTTTACGGGTGCTGAGGTTAGAGAGGCACACGCTGCGATGGTAAAGGCATAGCACACGGTCCTGGCACACGGTAGACAACAAGCAATGACTTTTTTTTTTGCCTTTCTGGACAAAGATGAGCTCAGAAAAATGGGAGCATGTTAGCATGCATTCGTCAGCACCTGCTGTGTAATTTTTTGTTATATGTAACAATCTACCCCCCAACTCCGGAGTCGGACAGCACATGCGCCCACTCTTCTGATGTATGGGCCATCTCATTGCGGCTGAGCGAGCCTGGGGCTTGGCGAAGCAGCTCTGGTCCAGGACGCTGGTCAGCGGAACTTGTGGTTCCGAGTCTGAATGACGATGGGCAGTGGGACTTGCATCTAGGCTGAGTCGAGTTCAAGCTCGTGCGCTGTGTCCCTCTTCCTCCCTCCTGGGACAGGGGCTGCCTGCAGCAAGCCCTGCTCATGGTGACAGCAGCCCACAAGCATCCTGGAGAAGAGGCCTTGGCTCCACGCGGCTCACTGCCCTCCCGCCCTGGTCCAGTGTCCAGGGCAAGTCAGACGGCTGAGCCCTGCAGGACTGGCTCAGAAGCCCCCGGCCATGGGCGTGCGTGTGTGATTCACATCCAGGGAGAGCCTGAAGAACTGCGAATCACAACTCTCCCACCTCTCCCGGCCTGTTCCTCCACCCTGGATCTCCCCTAAACCATGTCTCCCCGATTCTAGCAGCGCCCAAAGCATCCCTAACCTGGGCCTCACCTTGCAGTGTGAGACCTCCTGGGCCCACTGCGTCAGAATCCCAAGCTCCGGGGGCTGAAGGAACCTGCCCAGATGGACCCGGGAGAGCCACGTCTCACCGTCAGCCCAGAAGAGCAGGACAGGGGGCTGCGAGGGGGTGGGCAGCTGAGACAGCGTGATGGCGGCGCAGGCAGGGTGAGAAGCACCTGCCCATCACGCGCAGCTTCCCTCCCGGCCCCCCCCGGCCCCTCCTCCCGGCCCCCTCCGGCCCCTCCTCCCGGGCCCCCTCCCGGCCCCTCCTCCAGGGCCCCCTCCCGGCCCCCTGCTGTCAAGTCCAGGCCCTCCTCCTGGGCCCCCTCCAGCCCCCATCCCGGCCCCTCCTCCTGGCCCCCTCCCAGCCTCTCCTCCTGGGCCCCCTCCCGGCCCCTCCTCCTGGGCCCCCTCCTGGCCCCTCCTCCCGGCCCCCTCCGGCCCCTCCTCCCGGGCCTCCTCCCGGGCCCCCTCCCGGGCCCCCCCGCTGTCAAGCCCAGGCCCACTTTCCTGTGGAGGTCCCGTCACTGGCACTCAGTCTGTTTCTCCACTTTGGTCTCCTGAAATCCTGTCCACTTCTGCAGTGACCCACAGACACGCCCAGCCCAGCAGGTGGACGCTCCTCATTCTCAACCCAGCCTGAGCCGAAGGGACCAACCCCACACAGCAGGAATCACGCAGTGTGACATCCCGGGGAACACGTGATATCCTGAGAAACACATGACATCCCGGGAAAGATGTGACATCCTGGGAAACACGTGACATCCTGGGAAACATATGACATCCTGGGAACACGTGACACCTTGGGGAACATGTGACATCCCCGGAAACATGTGACATCCCGGGAAACACGTGACATCCTGGGAAACACGTGACATCCTGGGGAACATGTGACATCCCCGGAAACATGTGACATCCCGGGAAACACGTGACATCCTGGGAAACACGTGACATCCTGGGAACACATGACATCCTGGAAAACATGTGACACCCTGGGGAACATGTGACATCCCAGGAAACACATGGCATCCTGGGAAACGTGACCTCCAGGGAACACGTGACATCCTGGGAACACGGGACATCCTGGGAACACAGGACATCCTGGGAAACATGTGACCTCTGGGGAAACATGTGACATCCCAGGAAACACATGGCATCCTGGGAAACGTGACCTCCAGGGAACACGTGACATCCTGGGAACACGTGACCTCCAGGGAACACATGACATCCTGGGAACAGCACGCTGGGCACAGGCCGCTCTGTGTGAGCTGCACGGAGCTTCACTGCACTGCATGGAGCCCACGGCTAGGGAGGGGCAGGGCCCACAGAGCCGCAGCCTCTCCAGGGGCTCAGCTCAGGGACCCCAGTCTGCTCTGACACAGACCTTGACCTCGTGAGCTGAGCCGAGATCCCGGGTAGCAGAGAGCTCCTTTACAGAGTCTATGACGACGATGATGATGGTGAGATTGTAGCATGTATGTTATTACGTGTTAACATGAAAATACAGTCTAGTGTTAACCCAGCATAACAATGCATTATAGGGGCTGGTGCTGTAGCACAGTGGGTAAAGCTGCTGCCTGCAGTACGGCATCCCATATGGGTGCCAATTCAAGTCCTGGCTGCTCCACTTCCGATCCAGCTCTCTGCTATGGCCTGGGAAAGCAGTAGAAGATGGCCCAAGTCCTTGGGCCCCTACACCCTCATGAGAAGACCCAGAAGAAGCTCCAGGCTCTTGGCTTCGAATTGGTGCAGCTCCGGCCATTGCGGCCAACTGGGGAGTGAACCAGTAGATGGAAGATCTCTCTCTCTCTCTCTCTCTCTCTCTCTCTGCCTCTCCTCTCTCTGTGTAACTCTGACTTTCAAATAAATACATAAATCTTTAAAAGAAAGCAATACATTACACCATACTATATAATGTGTGTGTACCTGTTATATGGTACTATAACAAAATATTATAATTTCATATAATAATTGCACCATAAATCATTGTATATATTAATATAAGTATTAATATATTTAATATACCAGATTGAGATGATATAAATGTGTTTTATATATATATATATACAAATATATATATATGTGGTTCCAGATTGGAAATTCAGTTAAGGGCGCTTTCCCAGTGTGGCACTTGATTGGGATTCTGGAAAGAATGAGTTATCAAGATAAGAGTTTTTTTTTTTAACATTTATGTATTTATTTGAAAGGCAGAGTTGCAGAGAGAGAGAGAGAGGGAGACAGAGTGAGAGAGATCTTCCATCCAATATGGCTGCAAAGCAGGGGCTGGGCCAGGCCGGTTTCACTCGTGCTGTGGCTAAGTCCTTTCTTCTAATCACCTTGCATTTCTGAGGGGTGGTTTCCTCCAACAGCAGCGCCCTGAAGATCACAATGCCGTAGGTAGACCCAGCACTCCTCTAGGACACTTTGGCAGCACGGTAGTGTGGAACCTGATCATTGCCTTGAAGGGTTGAGATGTGGCTGATAACCCTTTCTCCCTCCCCTCTGGAGGTGTCACGAGAGAACTTGTCAGCTTCCCCATAAAGGACAAAGTGCAGGCAGGGTGTGTCCCCCCATGTCCTCTGCCCAGCCTGGCTGCAGGTGTAACCGCTGGCCAAGTCCACGCCACTTACCAGCTGGTATTTTAAAATCACTCTTAATCTTTTGAGCTACTGCAAATTATTTTCTTTAGTTTTGAAATGGAGTAGGAAGAGAGAAAGAGAGAGGTCTTCCATTCGCTGGTTCACTCCCCAAACAGCCACACCAGGGCCAGGCCAAAGCCAGGAGCCTGGGACTCCATCCGGCTCTCCCATGTGGGTGCAGGGGCTGAAGGACTTGGGCCATCTTCCGCTGCTTTCCTGGGCACATCACAGGGAAACTGGATGGGGAGTGGAGCAGCTAGGACTGGGGCCTGTGCTCCCACGGAATGCGGCATTGTAGGCAGCGTCTTAACCTGCGGCGCCACAATGCTGGCCCCAGGTCAGGAGTCTGGAAACTTCGTGGATGTTTGGAAACTTCGTGGATGCCTTGAAGAAGAGTGGATGGTTCCTTCAGAACGTGTCTGTAACGAACAGTGAAATAATCAAGGCGTTGGCTGGGCCTGAGCCTCTGCAGACACAGCAAAGTCACGCTCAGCGGGAGCGTAGACGCGTGGGGTCCTGTGAAGTAGACAGGAGAGGAGCCTGGGGGAGAGCGTCACCCCTCGGCCATCGCGTCCGCCTGGGTAGGGGGCTGGGCTTTCCTCTCCTCGAGCCGCTCTAGAGAGGAGAAACAGAACAGAGGGGGTGCCCTGGCCTGAAGTCGCTGGGCATCTTGTGGTAGCCGTGCCCTTCCTCCACGTGGGAAACATTCGACGTGTGTGCACCTCCACAGTGTGCATTCAAATCCCCTCTCTGACTGCGGGCAGCCACTCCAGAGAGAAAGGAGGGCACATAGCAGTGTATGAAAAATACGTCCTTACCCTGAGGGCTTTCCAAAAAACTGCGGTTGATTTCTGATGGACTAAAATGCTACGTAAGTGGAGATATAAATACACAGCGATCGGTATTGGATTCCACCGTCTTTCCCGCTGTGAGCCCCGTTCGAGGCCTGTGGCCGTTGAGAGTGTCAGGAACGGTAAGTGCGGTTCCTGACTCACTGGAGCTGGGGGCAGAGGTGCTGTTGTCTTTCGGGAAGCACCTGTGCGGTGGGTGCGTGCTGGGGCATCAGGGCTAATGGCACGTGTTGTAGAATAGCGGGGAACAGTTACACAGCAGTGCCGTACCAGGGGGCTGCCCGGCCAGGAACCAGGGCCACAGAGAGGCATAGGCACCGCAGTCACCTGGAATGCCATGTGTCCATCCACAGCAGGTGCCGCCCAGCGCCCAGCCCAGCACACGACTCTGCTTCTCCTGCTTCTCAGTTGCAGTACTTTTTTTTTTTTTTTTACTTTTTAAAAGTTCTGAGAAACAATTGTTATTTATTGAATCTCATTGCAAAAAGAAATGTAAAGGCAAATACAGAGAGTTACACAGTGGAAGAAAAAAGCCCCCTTGGACCTTATAAACAGATGACAATGGGTTTTTTTCCCTAAACTATCAAAGGTCTTACTAAATCAACATGGAGAACTAAAAATCATTTTGATAACATAGAACCTAAGCCCCAAAGTAAATAAAAGCCTTTTGTTACTTCTTTTTCTAATAAGATTTATTTATTTTACTTGAAAGTCAGAGTTATAAAGAGAGAGGACAGGCAGAGAGAGAGGGAGAGAGAGGTCTTCCATCCGTTGGTTCATCCCCCAAATGGCCGCTACGGCCAGCGCGCTGCACCAATCCGAAGCCAGGAGCCAGGTGCTTCCTCGTGGTCTCCCATGTGGGTGCAGGGCCCAAGCACTTGGGCCATCCTCCACTGCCTTCCCAGGCCACAGCAGAGAGCCAGATTGGAAGAGGAGCAGCCGGGACTAGAACCAGCGCCCATATGGGATGCCGGGCTTCAGGCCAGGGCGTTTACCAACTGTGCCACAGCACGGGCCCCTTTCATTATTTCTTACTGAGAGAAGATACCAATATTCCAAGAAAACCTTGTGGTTATAACAGAAACAACCATGTTCTAATTTTGTATCTGTGTACTCGTCTGTTTTCTTTTTTTTTACATTTAAAAACATTGCTGTTTTCTAATTTTTAGCATGTTGTCCCATTCACTCAAACTTAGACATACACACACACACACACACACACACACGGAGTGAGGGGGCCATGACAATGATTACAACCTGGGAAAGAAGATACATTGTCACTTTCGTGGTTTGGTCAATGAAGCAGTAGTTATAGCTCAGCGCCAGTGGTACCACAGCCACCCAATGTTTGTATGTTTGTATGCTCCTCGCGTACTGACTTCCACGAGCGAGAGACAGCAGGACCTCTGCGCTTCCGTGTCCGTCTCGTTTCACTTGGCACAGTGATCTCCAGCGGCACCCATGCCGGAGCACAGGTCAGGATTTCGTTGTTTTCCTGGCTGGGTAACATTCCACCGTGCGCATACACTGCATCTCCTTCCGGTCGTCCGCTGATGAACTTCTCTGTGGATTCGAGAAAAGCAAGCAGCGTGTTTGTAGGTTTGATTTGAAGTGCTAGCGCTGACTCCCAAGGAGTTTTATTTTTTAATTTTTATTAGTTTGAAAGATGAGGGAGAGAGAGAGAGAGAGAGAAGGAGAGAGCATTACAGAGACAGAGACAGACAGGCGCATATCTCCTATTCTTTGGTTTTCTCCCCAAATTCCCACAACAACCAAGGCTGGGCCAAGCTGAAGCCAGAAGTCTAGAACTCTCTCTTGGTCTCCCATGTGGCTGGCAGGGACGCAAGTACGTTAGCCGTAACCTGCTCCCTGCCAGGGATTGCGAGTGGAGCCGGGACTTGGGCCAGGCACGCTGCTGAGATACGGGCGTCCCAGGTGCTGTTGTAACTGCCATGTCAACCTCTCATCCTGAAACCCCCAGTGATTTTTGAAGTCCTCATAGAAAAGCGTGAGAAACAAAATTCTGAAAGAGGGAGGTTGCCAAAGGAAAGGACGGGGGGAAGTGACCCACGGGAGCCTTCCAGGAAGAGGTTGCCACCCCCGGCCTCCTCCACTCCGGCCGACATCATGAAGATGAGGTCCCAGGCTAAAAGCAGTCTCCCTGGCCTGTGTCCTCAGAGCCCTCCCTGTCCGCAGGGCACCTGCCCTGCCCACTCCCCTGCACACAAGTGCAGTGGAACAAGGGTGACCTTGACCTGGCAGGAACACTGCACTGAATGAGGTGCTGTCCACAAAGCACCATGCAACGGGCAAAGCTTGGAATGTGATGTGACCAATACTCTGCCGACAGAGTGAGCCTCGCTGATTGGATTACCTTTTTTTTTTCACTTTGTTCTTCATAGTTGCTCTGTGTGTGCACTGATGACCAGACTTTTCTTCTACCCAGGTACAAATGCTATGGGAAGGGTGTGTGTGTGTGTGTGTGTTTGCGTGTGTGTGTGTGTGGGTGTGTCGGGGTAGGGCGTGTGTCTAGAGTGCAATTTAATAACAGCGTGGTCATTTCAGAGACTGTTTTACCCAAATCAGCCCTTCTTTATCTGTCTTTGGTGGGTGCTACGTTCCCCGCTTTGATCTATTTGTTCAGCAGCTCCTGCCCTTTTGCTACCGAAAGTTTTGCTCCCGCGAGCAGAGTTTGCTCCTGTGACAGCGGCTCCTCAGTGGGGGTTCCCTGACATGTGTGGGGAAGGAGCCCAAGGACAAGGAGAACACCCCCTTCCCTCCTGCGCCAAGCACCTCACGCAAGGCTGTAGACGGTGCAGCCCACGGCAGCCAGCAGCGCCTCCGTGGGTGGCAGGAGTTGCCCTGCGGACCACAGACCAGGACAAGGGCTTCAGAGGCAGACGTGGGCTTCCTGTTCCAGGGAAGGATTTCCGGGGTCTTGAGCAGGGAACCAGAGATTGGGAAGGAGGAAGAGGGATGTGCAGGGCCCCGGGCGCCCCTTCCTGGATGGGAGGGTTGAAGCTGAAGCATCTTTAGAATGCAGGGGGCCAAAGGCTGAGCCCCCAGATCCTGGGCCGAGGGGGAGCAGTGACCTAGTGTGCATCGTGGTCCCTGGCTGGGAAGCTGCCTTAAACCTTGGCTGAACAACAGGTGGAGAGAGTGAACCAGCACACAGGAGTGGAGGGCTAAGATGACTTAAATCTAGAGGAGAAAACCGGAGGTGAGAAGCCTGCAGCTGGAGGTGCTCTGAGCTTTACCAAAGGCTGCGCATTTTAAGAGCATGGTTGGGGTTAGAGACCGGACGCTGGGCGCTTTGTTGCAGGAGGCTCTGCTGCTTGCGTTGGTTCTGCACTGGGGTCCAGCTGCTCGGATCCTCTCCCCTTCCCCCAGATGGCAATCACGGTAACTGCACTTATTCTGCAGCTTCTCTCTGCCGTCGCGTGTTCTGGCTCATTTCCTACCCAAAGTCTAATGACAAGGGGGTTGGGGTGGGGTGACCGTGGGGGTCTTGATATTGGCAAATTCGGTAGAATCAAGGAGAGAACACACGGCACCCTGGGATGCGGCTTCATAGGTTACAAGGAGCACTTAGATCCTGGAAAGGAACCGCTCACCACGCTCTGTCCTAGCACAAGTTATTATCTGACTCGCTTCAGCCTCATCGAATGGCAGCAAGAGCCATGAACTGTGCAGGGAGACGGTGCAAACGGTTGCATTCTCTGAAGTCGATGAAGATGACGTGAGAGAGTTCCCCGGATGCTTTACTACGTGTGGAGGAGCCGAGGCCCCAGGAGGAAGGTGAGGTCACAGGTAAGGGCGGTGTGAAGGGGCTGACGTCGCGATGAAATTATGACGCCCTCTTTAAAAGCAGTCAAGTCGTGCTCAGACCAAACTCCCTGCACCAGGGTCTGGCAGCTGCAGACACACTCCCTAAGAGAATCTCGCCAGTGCTCCTTGCCTCCCTCAAGCAGGTTCTCCCACCCGGAGGGCAGGGACTCCAGCGTTCGAGCCATCACCCTAGGGTCCGCATCCTGAGGTGTGTATTAGCAGGAAGCTGGAGTCAGGAGCTGGATGGAGCCAGGGATCCGACCCAGTTACTCCCACGTGAGTTACGGATGTCTTAGCTGTTAGGCTAAACACCTGCCCCCAGATCCCATCTTGGCGTCTGCTTCCCAGAGAACTCAAAGTAGCACAAGATGCCACCCAGAGAAGTGGACCAGAGTGGCCCGAGCCCGCAGAGCGCTAGAAGCTGTGCACGGTGCACACGGGCCACGGGAGTCCCTTGTGGCTCTCTCCACCAAATCTGTGGTCCGTGGTGTCCCAGTGGAGCATGGCAGAAGTGTTTACTGCACAGAAATCGGGAAGAATATAAGCCTCCACTACCTCACCCCCTGCCGGTGCTCCGGACACCACCACCGTAACGTTGCTGGGCCGATTCCTTGGAATTCTCGTTCATGAATAATGCCCGCTCTCATACAGGTGGCAGCAGGCACAGCCGCTCCCTGGTGCCTGGTTATCAACCTCCCATCGACTTCCTCCTGATGTAGGGGAGCCCTCCATGGAGCCCACCCAGGAGCCCATCAAGCAAACTCTTTTAAAAAAGATTGATGTATTTATTTGAAAGGCAGAGTGACAGAAAGAGGAAGAGAGAGGTCTTCTATCTGCTGGGTCACCTCCTAAATGCAATAGCTGGGGATGGACCAGGCTGAAGCCAGGAGCCGGGAGCTCCATCCAGGTCTCTCGCAAGGGTGCAGGGGCGCAAACACTTGGGCTGTTTTCCATTGCTTTCCCAGGTGCATTAGCAGGGAGCTGGATTGGTAGTGGAGCAGCCTGGACTGGACCTGGTGCTCTAATATCGGATGCTGGCATCGAAGGCAATAGCTTAACCCACTGTGCCACAATGCCAGCTCCCAACATGAAAACTTATCTCCACCTGCGTGCTGGTGTGGTTTGTCTCTTCCAGTGTGTGGCATCAGCCTTACATACTCAAAATTCTCTAGCAGGCAGCAACTCTAATTTTATAATCAATAAGAAATTGTACTGGCAAGAAGACAATTGCATTAAATCAAATTCAAAACGATAAGCCTGGATTCTCATATTCTCTGTCTCTCTCTCTCTCTGTCTCTTTCTCTCTCTCTCTTTCCCTCTTCAGTGTGAGCATCTCTAAACAGACCATTTATATTCCTAACAGATAAAAACGCTCTGACTCCGTGATTTAGCTACACGATGGTGTGAGATGAAAAGAATCTACTGCCACAGGAATAGGACTGGCCACAACACATGCATGAATAAATAAATAAAAAGCGAAGCTGCGTGTCGTTTGCTTTCAGCGAGGAGCTTACCTGCTTGGCATGGGAAGTGCCTGCTTGGTCCTTCTTGGAGTGCTGACAAATACAAGAAAAACGTCGCATTCGGGATCCTCCCTTGAGCTTTATCCATGGACCAGAAGCTTCAGTTTCCCTCGCTACGCCCGTATCCAGGTCTTGTTTGCACCTGTCGATACCTCAGGGAATTTAGAAATGCATGCACGGTGGCCTTCAGCCTCTGGGGAGGTTAGGAGTCAAGATGCCTGCCTCCCACTTTGGGTTCCCAGCCTGGGACTCTGATTCCAGCTTCCGCCACGGCAGACCCTGGGAGGCAGTGACCATGGCTCAGGTCTCCAGGTTCCTGCCGCCCACGTGGGGGACTTCGATTAGGCTCCTGACGCTCGGCATTTGGGACTGAAAGTTCTCACGCTCCGTCTCTCAAATAAATTCATTTTTAAAAAGGTGTGCAAAGATTTTGAAATCCGTACATATGAGAGATTTTAAAAGTTCATGGAAAATACATATTGTGAATATATATCTACGTGCATGAGCTAAACATAAGTACTAAGGCATCTACTAAGTGCTCAGTAAAAGAGAATTTGTTTCCCGTTCCTTTTCTCACTACTGGGAACAGGGAGACGGAAGCAGCAGCATTCCCTTGAAGTATCCATCCATTATTAAAGAAGGGAGATTGCTTTCTGGTGTTTCTGTAAGTGAACACTAATGCATTTGAAAGTTGAAAATAAATAAAACAGGTGGACAAGGAGATAGGGCAGGATTCAGGAGTGGAGGTGGCCTGGTTGCACCTTGCAGTCTAGGAACTCGGCCCTGCAGAGGAAGGGGGCGGGGCATTTAGGAGACGGGGGGTGGGGGGTGGGGGGTAGGGGGGGTGGGTTCCATCGGGAAACGCCTGGAGAACCTGGACCTGGACCTTCCAGGTCCTTGTGCGCCTTCAGGGGGCGTCTCCTATTTAAAGACTTTCTCAGCGCTCACTCTCTCGTCTGCAAACGCCACACTGAACCAGGCCCAGGCACTACAGAACCCTCAGAATTCATCTCCTTCCCTCCAGCTCCAGCGAGGCAGGAGAAGGAGAAGGGGGGACATAGTTGACAAATTGTCTTGGATTTGGTTTTCATCGTTTATGTTATATTACATGAGACAGGAACACAGCCCGGTGGATGGACAGCCTAATAGTCTGCAAGCTTAATATGATTCCTGCTACGGTCAGAATAGTCCCAGATAAGGCGTCCATGTCTTAATGAGAGGTAAGTAATCCCTTCCCGTCGCAGGTGAACATGCGACAGGTGTGAATATGCCTTTATTTCACCATGCACGGCCACAGAGCTAGTGCTGTGTTGGAGGTTTATCCCCACATGCATAGAGAATAAACAATTCGCACACACACAGGCCGGGGATAATGCTGGTGGAGGCACACAATAACAGCTCCCTTCCAGACGCTGGAGGGTTTCTCTCTCCAGGTGGCCACGAAATGAGAAACAGCAGTGACAGAAACAAGCTGGGCCAATCCTGGAGACGCAGGTTCAAATCCCAGGGGCTCTCCTGAGGAACCACGCAACCGAAGCCACGGTTTGGCCAACTGCACGGTGTGCACCAGTCACCGTAGACCCTTGCTGACACACGGATTCTTCCTCACCAGGGCGGGGTGGGCCTGAGACCCCCGCCGTCTTCACCCACGCCACCGCTGCAGCCAGTGCTCTGACCGGGCGCCCCGTGGGAGGCTGGGGGCCCAGGCTCTGTGAGCCCCTCTTCTCCAAGGCTGCGCCCCACTTTCTTCAGCAGCACAGGGTGGACGCCTTGCACCTACTGGTGCCGTGAGGGTTGCCCCAAACAATGCTCATCACACCCCTGGCCGAGCGCCTGGCACGCTCTGTGCTCCATCGGCAAACGCTCTTACTATTATTATTAATAACGTGATCGCAAGCCCAGTGTGGAGATTAGCCCCCCGATGGGAACAAGGCGGTCTAAATTAGATGCATGGGGCTCTATCACCTTCTTTATCTTGCAACTAATGACAGCGCTGCTGATCCACTTAGTCCTGCACCTTCCAGCGCCAGCGAACCCCGCGCTGCACCCCCGCCCTCCCAAAATACTAACACAATTTGGAGGGAAATAAAAGAAGAAAACCTGCTTGCCTCGGGAAGTTCCCCCAGCCCAGCAGAGCCCTGCATGTATTGGATGGTGGCTTCATTTCCTGGGGACTGGCGGAGCCGTAATCCGTGAAAATAGAGTACAAGTCCCTGCATGACGCACTCTGGCCGTAAGCCGCTAAGACTCACTCGCAGCTCTGCGTGAAGCCGCCGACTTCGCTTTGATAAGCTGCCCGACCTGAGAAAGCTGACAATGTGTCCATTACTGGGTAGGATGTGGAATTAGGAGTCAAGACGGTGTTGGATCGTGGAGCCCGGGTGGGGGCCTGAGCCTCCCTGCCTCGCGCCCTCCCAGAGACAGAGCGGGAGCCTGGGGTTGGGTGTCACACACCGCTCAGAACCTGGCAAGGTGGGGGCAGAGGCGGTGTGGGCTGCTTTCCGGCAGCTACACGTGGGTGGTGTGATCGGGGCGTCAGGAAGGGGCTCAGCACCTGTGGAAATGGGGGAGCCGCTGCCAGCCAACGCGGTCCCTCCCCTGCGGAGGGAGAGGAACCCTGGAGTTAAAATTGGAGAATGGAAACGGAGGGTGCACAGTGCAGGTGAGGTCCCAGGGTGCTGGGCCCCTCACCCTCGGCTTTGGGACAGGATCAGCTCTGCTTTTCTAGAGGCAAATTGGCACTCGATAGAAAAACCTTTAAAAAACAAAAGTGCATAGCCTTGGACCCCTTAGGTTTGCATCTGCAAAAAGATTGCAAAGAAGCGACATAAACCTGAGAAATGTAGCTTTAGGGTGTCATGTTGGAACCTGGATGCAAGATCTATGCACGCTCGCTGCTTGCAGGCTGTGCTTGTTAACCTCAAGGGCCCAGAACACAAAACAAGGGCAAGAACAGAGACAAAAGAGCACAGCCAGTTCCCTCCGCCCAAGGCTGTAGGGAGCGTTCCTGCCCCAGAGCCGGAGGCTGGAGGAGGTGTTTGGAGGAGGCTGCACTGGCGCTTGCAAGCTGGGGAGGAACGTTGAGCAAAGAGCCGCCCCGGGTCCGGGCAGAGGGGAGAATGCAGGTGTGCCAGACGGGAGGTCAGGGCCTGCTTCCTTCCTTGTGCCGGTGGTGACGAGCTGTTTGCAGCCCCGTCGGCGCGTCTGCCAGCAGTTTCTTTCCTGGTGAGATTCAAACGGGTTGCAGTTTGCCTGGGAAGAGTGGCCGTAGCTGCAAGGGCAGGTAGACAGGGATGGCCCTCAAGGCACCTACACAGACAAGGGGACTCCACAGAGTGCGTGGAAGATGGACTGAAAATTCCGTGTATTGTAGTGCACGTGTGTTTTGAATCCACGCACCGTGTCACCATCATACGCATTCTCCATGTACTCTGTGAAGTCCTCCATATTCTAGTGGGCGGAGACCCCTGGAAACAGGTGCACAAGTCTATGACTGTGCCTGCACAAGCAGACGGTGGCCCCACACAACAGGCCCGAGTGGCTGTAGCTAGGACAGACTCTGGGGGTTCCTCTGCGGAGGTGACCTGCACGTGGACTTTGAGGAACAAATGAGGGGAGCAGGGACAACTGGTATCACACAGGGAAGACTCCTGGGTAGGGAAGAGGTCGTCGGGTCCTCACTGCTAGGGACGCTGGCAGAGGAAGGGCACGGTGGCTGGAGGGAGGTGCGGGGAGGGGACTTTGTTTTGCAGGGGTGGTTTTATGGCACATTCGCAGGCTTGTGAGAGGTTCTGAATCAGACCGAAAGGGCTGAAGGGGCCCAGTCCTTGAGAAAGCAGGAAGTTACAGGTGCAGCAAAGACAGAGGAGTTTGTTCTGGGGCTTGAACTCATGGGCTAATTAAGAATATGTTGATTAGTGTGAGAATTGTACAGATATATTTTGTTATTGTTTTCTAATTTAATTGTTTTCTAATGAGACTTGGTTTATAGCTCAGGACATAGTCTACCTTGGAAAAATTCTTGTGCTTTGCAAGGCAAACATCCATTAGATTAATCTGCTTTATAGTTTTCCTCAGTTTTTCTCTTTTTAAAATTAAGTTTTTTTTTTTTTTTGACAGACAGAGTGGACAGTGAGAGAGAGAGACAGAGAGAAAGGTCTTCCTTTGCCGTTGGTTCACCCTCCAATGGCCGCCACGGCCGGCGCGCTGCGGCTGGCGCACTGCGCTGATCCGATGGCAGGAGCCAGGAGCCAGGTGCTTTTCCTGGTCTCCCATGGGGTGCAGGGCCCAAGCACCTGGGCCATCCTCCACTGCACTCCCTGGCCACAGCAGAGGGCTGGCTTGGAAGAGGGGCAACCGGGACAGAATCCGGCGCCCCGATAAATTTGCTTGTTCTGGGGCCAGTGCTGTGGTGTAGCAAGTAAAGCCGCCGCCTGTAGTGCCGGCATCCCACATGGGCGCCGGTTCGAGACCTGGCTGCTCCACTTCCTGTCCAGCTCTCTGTTATGGCCTGGGAAACAGTGGAAGATGGCCCAAGTTCTTGGGCCCCTGCACCCACGTGGGAGACCTGGAAGAAGCTCCTGGCTCCAGGCTTTGGATCGGCACAGCTCAGGCTGTTGCAGTCAATTGGGGAGTGAACCAGAGGATGAAAGATTCTCTCTCTCTCTCTCTCCCTGTCTCTCTCTCTCTCTCTCTCTCCCTCTGCTTCTCTGTGTAACTTTGACTTTCAAATAAATAAATAAATAGATCTTTAAAAAATTTGCTTGTTCTGGCCCAGGCGTCATGGCACAGTGGGTTAAGCCACCACTTGGGTGCCCACATCCCACATCCGAGTGCCTGGTTCAAGTCCTGGCTGCTCTGCTTCCTATCCAGCTTCCTGCTGATGCACCTAGGAGCCAGAGGGCAATGGCCAAATGGACCTGCTGGCTCCTGGGCTCGAGCTGGCTGAACTCTGGCTGGTGCAGGCATCTGAGGAACAGTCAGTAGATGAAAGATTCTCTCTCTCTCTCTGTAACTCTAGTTTTCAAATTGACAAATGTGTTAAAAATCTGTTTATTATATAAATAACTGGCAATAGAGAATGACATCTCCAGTTTTAATTGTGAATTTGCCTTTTTCTCCTTTTCATTTGTTTGCAGTTTTTTCTTCTTATATTTTGAAGCTTAATTTTGGAAATAAACATTTAGTTTCATTGCTTGCTAACATGCTGAACAGTTTGTCATGATGACATGCCTGCTTTTGTCTCTAGTGTTACTCTTTGTCTTACCCTAGTATTACTCTAGTATTACTCTGGTGTCTTGTTTGGCTTTATAATGGATAGCGTGTGTGGATTGTCTTTTCCATCAATCATTCTCAGTCAATACGTGTCTTTATATTTAAACTGGATGTCTTATACAGACAGTAGGATTGGATCCTGCTTCTCTGTCACTTTCAAAATGTAAGCTTTAATTTGAGAGTATATTCCATTTATATTTAATTTATGCACTCATAATGTCATGCTCAATGCTATTTCTTGAGTTTTGCTTGACCCATAGTTTTCTTTTAATTCTCCCTTTATTTTGAACTAATTTTGTACCTACGTAGGTATGCACTTTTAAGAGTTATTTAAATAACATTATTTTATTCATTTTACTTAATTCTTAAGTGTCTATAAGTATTTATGTCTTACCAGAGTCTTCCATGGATTAATAGCACTTCTCATATAGCACAAGGAATTTGAAATAATGTTTTTCCACTTTCCTTCTCTCATCGTTTTATGCTGTTGTCATGCATTTTCCTCGATGTCACAAATCCCGTGATATCTTACTGCTACTTTTCTTTAACAATCAGTTTTATCTGCAAGAACTTTCCAAGGATGAGAAGAATATTTTAGATTTATCACCGACGGCACCCTTGGGTCCTTCATGCAGTTTCGATTTCCAGCCAGGATCATTTTCCTTCAGTTTGTTGTTCTTCCATTAATTGGTGCCTTTTTTCATTATGAATATTTGCTGGTATCAGATTCTGACTGTTGTATCTGAAATATCTTCACATACAGGGCAGATCTAACGGTCTGCAGGATTCTGGGTTGACAGGTGTTTAAATCGCTAGCCCACAGAAGATAGCATGCAGAAGTGGATGTTTAGGCCAGCGCCACAGCTCACTAGGCTAATCCTCTGCCTTGCGGCGCCGGCACACCGGGTTCTAGTCCCGGTCGGGGCGCCAGATTCTGTCCCGGTTTCTCCTCTTCCAGGCCAGCTCTCTGCTGTGGCCCGGGAGTGCAGTGGAGGATGGCCCAGGTGCTTGGGCCCTGCACCCCATGGGAGACCAGGAGAAGCACCTGGCTCCTGCCATCGGATCAGAGCAGTGCGCTGGCCGATGCGAGCCAGCCATGGTGGCCATTGGAGGGTGAACCAACGGCAAAGGAAGACCTTTCTCTCTGTCTCTCTCTCTCACTGTCCACTCTGCCTGTCAAAAAAAATAAATAAAATATAATAAATAAAAAAAAGAAGTGGATGTTTAGCCTAGCAGTTCAGATGTCCACATCCCACCTTGTGTGCGTTGGTTTGATTCTTGGTTCTGCCTTCCCACCAGTGCAGAATGCTGATGGCTCGGCTTTGGCATCCCATATAGGGGGCCTGGATGGAGTTCCCAGTTCCTGGCTCTGGACCCAGTGAAGCCCCAGCTATTGAAGATATTTTGCGAGTGAAGAAGCAGAGAAGAACCCCTTCTCTCCCCCAACCCCATCTTTACCTTACAAATAAATTTGAAAAAATGTTTAAGATACGTGCAATTGTCTTCTAACTTGCATTGTTTCTGATAAAAAGTCAGCAATATTTCTTAGAATTTTTCCATATATGCAACATTCCTTTTTTCTCTGGATACTTTAAAAATATTATTTTCATTAATATTTGGAAAATGGGTTCATTTCCTAGGTGTAGTTTTCTTTATGATTATTCTATTTGGGGGTTTTCTGAGCCTCTTGGGTTTGTGAATGTGTATTTGTCTTTAATTTTGAAAAAAAAATCAGCAGTGATTTTTACAAATATTTTAATCCCAACTATTAATCTCAGTTGGCTTCTTTGTGAATTATAAAGAATTTAGCTTTATCCTTGACCTTCACACAGTAGATGCCAAATGCACCTGTATCCAAAAATGTCCCTGGACATCATCAAGTACCTCCTACAAGGAAAACTTAGGCCAACTGAGAATCACCTGTCTAAAGTAGGGCTACTCTGGTCGTGGCCCTACTGCTAAGGTGTGGTGTTCTGGGATCCTAAGTGGATGGTCCATCCAGGTATTGAATGCACTCTCCCAATATCTTTATATTGTTCATGAACACATTATTCATATGGAAGTTTATACAGCAAGAATTTTTTGGTGTAGCCATGAGGGTCTGGCAGATCAGAGTGCCAACATTCCCCAGTCCTGATTAAATCTTGAAACACCTGCTCTGCTCTTAAGTTCTCCAAAGTTTCCTCTGCTAGTGCTCATGGCGCTCCCTCCTCCGCATGCACACTGAGTATTTGGCTCTGGACTGAAAGGAGACCCTCTGTTCTTATTAAGCTCATCTGCTCCTCCCTCCTTATGTTTTACTCAAATTCCAGTCCTGAGCTTTGTTTCCTGTATTCCCAGCGAGATGGCACAACCCTTTGCACTGTCTAGAGTTCAGTGCTGAAATCCACTCACCTTGTCTACTCCTAGAGTTTGCCACTTACCAGCCACGCTTGTCACGGCCAGGAGCAGAAGGGATCGGCTGTGGTATGGAATAGGCCTGCAGTTAGGTTCAAGCAGTGGCCCTCCCATGGAGACATTGTGGTACCTCTCGTCCCTCCAAGACTTTAAGGTGGGGATGAGACTTTTCCTGACATATGGGCTCTTCAGCTGTCAATCATCCTGACAAACAACTGATTTAGTCTGTGAGGGCAGATGTAGTTAGGATGGAGGACGGTGGATGAGCTCAGAGGATTCCTGCTCAGGAGGTGGATTTGCACCTGCTCAATGACTTGATTCCTGTAAGACGTGGAGGAGCCCTCTAGGTGCAATGCTGACAGATGAGGACCACTGAACTCTCGCTGCTGTACACCTGACCACAGCAACACCTTCTGCTGTACGCCATTCTTCCAGTTCAAACACTTCTATCAAGTTTTGTCTAAGGTGGAACCATTTTCTTTACCATGTTTATAAAACCAGGAATGGGGGTTGCACTGTATTTTTTACATGGGTATCTAGGTGTATCAACCCATATCACTTCTTTTAAGGAAGATCATGATTTCTAGGTACTTAAACAGGGATTAGAGACCTAAAAAACATTTAAGAGGGGACGAGATACTAAGGAAACAGAGGGATGTACTGACAGGAAGTAACTACTCTTCCAAGATCCCGAGAAACGAAAGCAACTGGATCACTGGGAGCCGGGACGCTGGAGGAGGACCTTGTCTAACTGGAACTCGGACTCCCGGGGTAAGGGAGGCTCCAGGCTGGTGCACACACTTCTGGGGCTGAGAGGAGGAGCCGGACACCAGACTGTGGGCAAGAGCATCACTCTGACAGTCTCTCCCAGGAGTTGTGATGAGGCAGTTGGAAAACATGCCTGGGTATCAGACCCAACTTCTGCTGCTGGAGCGATGAGCCCTTGCTGGGACAGCACCGATAGGAGTAGCAAAGACCACAAGCCGGAGCAGTTCCTAGTCCAGCTCTCTCCAGCATCCTTCTCAGCAAACCCTCAAGGCAGCCGAGGCAACTGGAAACACAGGCTGCAGATCTGGGCTCTGGTATCATGAAGACGGATTTAGAAGAGTGGGCTTGCAGTTAATAATGGCTGAGTGACCATGACCTTTCCCCAAGCCACCATGGTGGGAGAGGACACTGGGCCAGGGGCCACCAATCCCTGAGACACTCAGGCAGCCAACATGGCTGGGTGTTGCCCGGGGGCCAGTACATGGCAGCAGACATGGACTCCGAAGGTTCAGGACTTGGTGACAGGCAGGGTGTGCAGAGGAAGAGAGAGGCCACCGAGGCTCAGATGCTGAGGGACCTGGTGAGGGGCTCGAGGAGCTGACCTGAACTCAGGCCTGATGGAAATCCCACAGGGCTCTCTGCAGGGGCGTGGCTTAGCCGGGCTGCAGGTCCTCGGGATTCCTGGGGCTGCTGTGTTGACAGTGTTTCCAGAAGACAAGGGCAAAGGCCGGGGGCCAGCACGCAGGTGGGGAAGCAGCCCAGGTGAAAATGGGCTGACTTGGGCCAGGGCAGGAGGAGGCTTAACGGTGGAGGTGGAGACACCACGTGTGGGTCTCCTGGGCCTGGGAAAGGCTGCGCATGGGCAGTGTGGGGGGAGGACCACAGGGCGCCTGTGGGCCCCCGGGCAGTGGACACCAGGTAGACACGGCCTCAAAGGGGCCTGGTGCACACTAAAGCGCCCGACCCACGGGTGGTGTCAGGAGGGCTCGCAAGCCCTCTCTGATCTCACAAGGCCTGGGAGAGAGCATTCGTTGTCTGCTCTGTGCGTCTGGCTGGCTGCCTCTGTGGGTTCTCCGCCGATGAGCTCATTCTCCCCACCCCACGCGCTGGGTTAGACAGCAAGACGAGACCACGTGGGGTAGGTCACATTGCTCTGCCTGATTCTTAAGGAACTGCGCAAAGTGGCCCCCGATCCAGCTGTGCTGTCAGGATCCGATCGCACAGCCACTCCACAGATGTTCTCTGATGGTTTTCGCTTTCTCCTCCTTGGAACCCCGAGACCCCAGCAGGAGCAGGGACGAACTCACCATCCCTGCACACTTCTGGCCTCGTGTAAGCAACACTCAGCTAATGTTGGTTGCCTTATTACAGGTGAGGAGGTTTTAGCCATGGATCTTATCATCACTATTAGTATTTTTTAATATTAATTTATTTACTTGAAAGTCAGAGTTACACAGAGAGAGAAGGAGAGGCAGAGAGAGAGAGAGAGAGAGAGAGAGAGATGTCCTCCATCCACTGGAACTCCCCAGATGGCTGCATCAGCCAGAGCTGCGCCAATCTGAAGCCAGGAGCCAGGAGCTTCCTCCTGGTCTCCCACACAGGTGCAGGGGCCCAAGCACTTGGGCCATCCTCCACTGCTTTCCCAGGCCACAGCAGAGAGCTGGATCAGAAGCGGAGCAGCTGGGACTTGAACCGGCACCCATATGGGATGCCAGCACTGCAGGTGGGGGCTTTACCTGCTATGCCACAGCGCCGGCCCCTGCTATTCACTATTTTAATTGTGATCTGTGTACTCCGCCACTGGTCGATCCAATTGCCTGGAAAGTTGCCATCTACCTCTGCACCAGGAGCTCACTGAAGATTGGTTGAAGACACGAATCAAGGGGAGTTGTGCTCATTCATCAAAAGCCTGCCCCAAAGCAGTAGCACCTCCAGAAAGCCTTCCCTGACTGCCTTAAGCTTAGGTGTTCAACCCCTGATACTGCCCGGCCGCACCTCAAAGCCCGCACAGGGCTACCGTGTGCACGTAGGGTCTTTTCTCCCCTACTCCGGGGCTTCCAGCAGGCCAGGTGTCTAGTGCAGAATGAGGGTCACGTTTGACATCTGTTTAACTTGGGGGAAAAAGTACAAATGAGAGAATGCCAGTTCCTTGCTTCTGCTGTGCTAGCCACAAGCCGTCCACGCCAGACCTGGCGGCGTGGGGGATGGAACCGTGACACGCGTGAGTGTGAGGGGGCCGCTGGGGGCCGACTTCTGCTGCCTCCAGGAAGTGTGGGCTCTTCAGGAAAGGGCGATGAGCCCCCCTCCCTCCAGTCCCCCACTCCTCCTGTGTCTGGAAAATCAGAAATGGTCTCCACCGTTTGCAAGCAGCCAGCGTTCAGTGGGTCCCATGGCTGTCCCCTGTGTGCAATCCTCACTCTCCATAGGCCCCTGGGGCCCAGCACCCAAACCCACAGGCCTGAGCACACCCAGGCCTCGCACCTACCACCCTACCCTGCACCCACAGGTGCACGGACCCTTGAATGTTGGATAGGGGTTGGGGGAAGTCCATCCCTCCAGTTCTGGAATGGAAGTGGCACTTCCTCCAGGAAGTCTTCCCTGCTCTGCACCAGGGGCTGGTCTCCCACGTGGTCAGTTGGTTTTACCCATGGGCTTTCATTCCTATAGCCATCAGACATATTCATGTGGGTGTGAGTGGTTTCCTTCTGGTACTGAGGACCCCACTTCTAAGGAGCCAGGGTCTTGGGGTACAGTGCTCTCCAAACCCCTGGAGCCAGACCCCTCCCCTGCTCCATGCTGGTACATTTGACCTACTGGAATTCAGTTAAGGGTTTGTTGATTGAATAAATAATGGTAAAATAAGGGAGGAAGGAGGGAAGGGAGGAAGGAGGGAAGGGAGGAAGGAAGGAAGGGAGGTAGGGAGGAGGGAGGGAGGAAAAGAAAGAAGAAAGAGAGCAAGAGCGAGAACAAGAGAGAGAGAATTCCTTTTACTGGATGTGTTCTACTTGTTTCTGTTAGCTTTTCTAGACTGCTTAGAGGTTACACAGCGGCACCGAGTCCTAGTATTATCAGTGAGAACCCAGGGCAGGGGAGCAGTGCTCTGTGCCTGCTCCAGCAGTGCCATCAAGCTAGCAAGTTCTCCAGACTGGGCACAAGGCTGCCCGGGGCTCCTGGGGAGTCCCAGCTCTCAGTTAGACCTCGGTCGGTCCCTCGCGCTGCGCACACATCCCACCCTCTCCCTGCTGAGAGATCGCCTTGACCTTGCAAGCCAAGGCCTTGTGCAAGACTGGCGCCTTCACGCACATGCACCTCACCTCCCAGCGAGCGTGCGTCTCACAGGAAATCGATGTCGGGGCACGCTGTGCTCCAGCACTGAGGTTCCGCAAAAACAACCTCCGTAGCTAGCAACCCCTTCGTAAAGCGGTGCCAGAGACCAAGACGCCGAGGGCTTATCTTGGCGAGACCTGCGTGGCACGGAAGCTCCTCTTCCGAGTAGGGGAGCTCCATACGCCGGCGAGCGTGATTATCTGAAGGGGAAAGTGCTTCATTTATTTATTTTTTCCTTACGCTATCAGACCTGCCGGTCTACATTTCCACGGGTTCATAATCTTTCAATTAGATCCTCAGTTGAATATAAATCATTTTTCTCGTGATCCTTGCTGAGGAAAGTTGGGGGCAGGAAGCTTTGCAAACAAGAGGTCTCTCAGCTCCGTGTTCCACGTTGTCATTAACGACGGTGCCTGCTTTCCATCATTACCCAGCTCAGCTTCCCAGTAATTTGTGCTCGAGAGCGGGAGCAGAAAAGGGGAAGGTGGGGGCTGGGGAGAGTGTGTTTATATTAGAAAGAAGTTCAAAATACTATCTCTAATGCCGAGTGAGAGTGGATATTATTTTCAGCATTTAAATTCAATTATGTGCACAGTGGCCTTGCCTCTCTCTCAAACGTAACATGGGATCTCTATATCTTTCCTTCTGTTTTAAAAATAATTTTATTTCTTTGAGAAGGCGAGGGAGAGCGTTCCCATTCGCTGGTTCACTCCCTAAATTGTCACAAGAGTCAGAGCCAGGAGCTGGGGGCTCCATGAGGGCCCCCCGCCCCCCGTGGATGGCAGGAACCCTACTACCTGCGCCACCACCACTGCCTGCAGAATCCGCATCAGCTGGGGCTGGGAGAGGGAGAGGGGCTGGGAATCCACGCGGGCACTCGGATACCGGACGTCCTGTCCACTCGGCTGAATCCCCCTCCCCTGCTCTCTTCGCCGGCTGCACAGTGCAGCCTGCACACGTGTGGACAAGCCTTCTAAGGGGAGGGCAGTCTCTTGTCACAGGCACTTCAGGTCCCAGGATGCATTTGTTCATTCCTCCCGCTCACAGGAGCCTGAGGCACGGGGTTAGCCAAGGGCCGACGACCAGGCCGTAAGAGGAATCCCAGCTCAGTGTGGACAGACTGCAGAAGGGAGCCGGGCCTCGGGCCCACGAGCACCACAAAGCCACGACCCACGGCACGGGGGACATCGTGGGAAGAGTTGGGGGCAGCACCACCGGAGACACTGGCAGATGACGAAGCAGAGGAAGGGGACTTGGCGCCAAGGACTCACCCCAAGCAAACAGTAGGACCTGCTGGGGACCCGTAAGGAGATCAAGGTTGCCGGGCAGCGAGGGGTGAAAGCTATGGAGGCGGTGGGAGTGGAGGGTGGGCAGCTTCGGGGGGCTCCCCTGTGGGAAGGGACCCCCTTGACTTCAAAGGACGCTGAGCAGGTGAATGTGTGTGAGCAGCAGGCTCTGTGTCTTAGCTATCGCACAACCATCATATTTTGGTGGTGGTACCAAGGCCGCCTCCCTGGGGTCGGCGGGGAAGCTGGGTAATGGGCACATAAGGAATCGCTGCATGGCTGTTACAGCGTCATGTGGGTCTCAAATGACATCAAAGTCAAACCGTTTATGTCACAAAGTGAGGGGACTTTAAAAGGTTTAGGGACAGATGAAATTCAAAGATGCCTTGCTTTTCGCGTATTCTGCACCGCCGTGATTTTTTTTGAAGACCGCCTCACGCACATGGGTTTCACATTTTGCACCAAAATAAACCGCGATTGTAATTGCATCTCTTCCACGAGCTTGGTGAAGGCCCCTCGCGTGCATACACGGGGCCCTGCAGCCTGTCGGAACGGGGAGCCAGCCAGGATTGCAGAGCACCCACGTGGCCCCCAGAAAGGTCGGCTGGGAGGGGGCTTCCGAGGCTTCCAAAGCACGGCTCAGAAAATTAAACAGCATCCCAGGCAGGACTCACCGGGCTCCCACACCGCGTGAACGATGGAAGCGAGAGGCCCGAGGAACCCTGTCGTTGCGCGATCCCCGGAGACCTGCCAGTCTGCAATTGGATCCCGCGGGCTGCAGGCCACACCGGCCGAGCTCCGAAATCGCCCCAGGTGCACGCTGAAGTCCGCTGACCGCCACTGCCACCTGTGGGGGCGCTGGGTCCCCTGTAGCTCTCATTCCCCACTCAGAGAATCAAATAAAGCACAATGCCTTCGAGAACGCGTGGCAAGGTCTGATCTGACGCACGCGTGGGAAGTTCTTGGCATTTGATGCAGCTCATGCGTGTCCCATAAACACGCCTGTCATCAGATTTGAACTGCCCCAGCCTCGACACACTGTCGATTGTCATTAGCGTCCAAGCACGTGACTGCAGGGGAGGGATCATCACATGTCCACGGGGAAGGACTCTGAGAACTTGGGCAAGACAGCACGTGTCATAGGCCTGGGCTGGGCAGCAGCCACTCAGTGCCTGCCCCTCCTGTCTCTTGGCTGCCTCTCATGCCTGGACAGTGTCTCTGTACCCACGTCCAGCCCTGGCACCTGGTCGGTGGTTGGGACCCTTGACCCTCACTCACAGCCTACTCTGCCCCACACTCTTGGCCCAGGTCTCTCTCATCTCCGAATAGACTCTACTTTTTTAGAAAGGGAAAAATGAAAAAAAAAAATAGAGAAAAACCCCTGAAAGTTAGTGTCTACAGGCACATGCAATGACTCTGCATCATTTCCTCCTAGTTCCTGCTCCGTATTGTCATGTAGGTGAATTTATTCAGAGCGAGAACAATTTTGCATCCTCTTGTTTATTGAGAAGAGGAGAATGGGACTGACAGTCTGTTCCATTTCTCACCGGGGCTTTTTTAACATTTTCTAAAGATTTTATTTATTTGAGAGGTAGAGTTACAGAGAGAGGGAGGGATTGAGAGAGGTCTTCCAATCGCTGGTTCACTCCCCAAATGGCCACAACAGCTGGAGCTGGGCCATTCTGAGGCCAGGAGCCAGGAGCTTTTTCCAGGTCTCCCATGCAGGTGCAGGGGCCCAAGCACTTGGGTCATCTTCCACTGCTTTCCCAGAGACCTGGATGAGAAGTGGAGCAGCTGGGACTCGAACCAGAGCCCACATGGGATGCTGGCACTGCAGGCAGAAGTTCAACCTACTATGCCACAGCGCCAGCCACGGCTTTTTAACATTTTATAATGGCCACATAATAGTCCTTTGTCGGGGAGAGGTACACGTGCTTCTGCGGATTCCTGTGTGGAAGACGTTTAACGCACCCACACAAATGCATACAGACACCTGGCTAACAGGGATGCGTGACACTGACAAGCACATTCCGTTCAGAGAACTTGGGGTGTATCTGTTGGCCTGCTGCTGGCCTTGCTGCATGGAATTTGAGTCTTCTCCCCTGGATTTTTGAAAGCCCCAAGCTCCATCCCTGGTGTAGCCTTGGAGTTTCTAAAGTTCATCAGTGCTGGACAGCAGCCTCCCGTCTGGCCGCTGCCTGCCTCCTCCCGCACCTCTTTGGGTCTCACATCTTCCCTGCCCAGGCCTGGATCTCTGATCCGGTTGGTGGTAGATCTGCTCTGGGCTCCTGTCCCATCTGCAGTGCCTGACCCTGGGGGAGCGAGCACCAGCGTATTCCCAGGTTGTCACAACCCAAACCGGAAGTGCGACTGGCTCTTTCTGATCTGTCACGCTGCTTTACATGAAGACATTTGGGGCCCTCCTGTCTCCAATCATCTGATTTTTGAATAGAAAAATCCCAGGTCCTGCAGGAGGCCTAAGATGAGACGGAGAGAGTGTGACATGCTGGTGTGTGGGTTAACTCCGGTGCGAAGGCTCCAGGTTACAATTCCTGTTGGAACAGCATGAGCCCGGAGCTACAGCAGAGCCGAGCTGTGGTCTCAGCTCCTCTACTTCCTGGAGTGGAGGGCCCAGAAGTGACCGAACCTCTTAGCTGGGATGTCCTACCTGGACACACCTACCGGCGCAGTAGCCTCGAGGCGGCCTGGCCGCTGGGTGTGCGTTGGGCACTGAGCATTCCAGTGGCTAGACTCAGATGCACTGGTGATCGGAGGCAGGAAATCATGACTCTCCTGTGCTGTTGGGGTGAGCATACACCAGCAAGTCCCCCTCCGCCAGCCTCAGTTTCTCTCTCTGAAAAGACTAGAGAGCACGGATTTATCCCTGGAGGCTGTTCCACCCGAGGGGGTAATGCATTTTAAATGGCTGGCATATGCCAGGGACTCAATAAATATTCATCTCTTCTCACCCTCCCTCTCCTCCCTAAAGCCATCTTGGATTGCACCACAAGGCATTTGACCAGGCGACGGGGTCACGCAAGAGACTGGGGCAGCGGGGAGCTCCACTCCTCCAGACATTTCTGGGAGTGATTGAAAGTCAAACTGGGCCAGGAGTCTGGTGGCGTTTGGGTGAGAGACAGAGTTAAATTAAGGTTTCCTCTTAGCCCCTTGCATGTGTTAGCCAGGCTGTGTGGAGGGAAGAGCTCAAAATGGAGTCAGTGCTGAATTTTCTCACTCATCTGATGAGAAGAGAGAGACGTGGAAAGACACAACAGGCGAGGGGAGGAATCAGAGTTCACATGGCTGATTTTCTAGCCAGCAGAGACCAAAATGGATCCACCAGGAGATGTGAAAAGAGACCCAAGAAGCAGTAACTGAAGACGGCTTTGTGGGCGAGAGTAAGTTGCCCTTGTGGGGCAGAGGGCAGTGGGCGGGAGCCCGGAGAGATGCAGGTGCCGGGCGTGTCACTGCACCGCTGTCATGGGAGACTTCCTCGTCTGCACTCCTAAGCAGTGTCGGAGGGAGAAACCGGACGTCCCAGCCCTGTCCCAGCCGTGTCCGCGGCTCCCCAAGCTTGGGCAAAGGCAATGACCTCCTTGCTCCCCGACTCCGTGTTGGCTGCTGGTGGCTGGGAAAATGGATGCATTCACTCTTGCATTTGTGCCTTTGGGACGGGCACGGAGCAGGTGCCTGTACTTGAAGGCCGTTGAGCCACTGTCTCCGAGATGCTGCCCCCACCCCACCATTTGCTCAAGGGCACCCTGCTGACTCAACCCCCCCACACACACCGGAAACAGGGCGCACAGGTCTCCCCCGTGTCTGCCAGGCCCGGAGATGAGAAACGCGAGGTCCCGTCCTGGGCAGGGATCCAAGGCCCACGGCCGGCGGCTGCAAGGCGTCCTCCAGCCTCACTTTCTCCTGCGATCCTCCTGCACGACTGCGGCTCTCCAGTCACACCGACAGAGGCGCCTGGGCACGTGCTCCTTCGAATCGTCTCGTTATGGCTCAGATAGCCAGCGCACCCTGCACCCCTGGTTTGGAAATTCTGCTAATTTTTTCCAGATTCTCATCAAATTGTGTTCTCCAGCCTCCCTGCGCCAGCTGTCCTGAAACCTGCATTCGCATCACCCCACCCCTGCACACAACACGCGTGGGTCCGACCTCAGAAGCATTCGTTCAGACTCACCGTTGGTGTGGAGGTATCACAGATGTTCACGACGCCCCTCGTCCTGGGCAGTCTTGCACTTTCCCCCGAGAGGGGCAGTCCTTGAACCCCTGTCCTGAGCCCAGCCAAACTCTCTGGGTTCTTGCCTTGGCCAGCGACAGGGAGTAGACACGACACTGCATGACCTCTGCCTCCAGGGAGGAAATGGGATGCCATGCTCGCCTCTCTCTCCCTCTCTGCAAGGAAACCCAGGCCACACAGAGAGGCCCCCAAATTCTCACCTTTGACAGCTTATGCACACTGTTAAGTGGCACATGCCCAAAGGCCCCATGGGGGACCACCCCTCGTGAAGTACAGACAACCATCCCCACTTGGCCTTGTTCGTGGTGTTGACCCACAGGATCTGTGAGTCTAATGCTGGCCAGGATTTTCAAAAGCCCACCAATCATTCATTCACTCATTCATTCCTCCACCTAAGCTGTTCCCAGACATCCTACTGTGTGCCATAGACCAATCTCTGGGGGTGCAGACCCACTGAGTGTCATAGGCTATGAGCACAGAAGGGTGCAGAGATGAAGCGGAGGCCCCAAGGAGCTCCCACACGTGTCCATAATTCCCCGGTGACCGCCCCTCCTAAGATCCCCTCAGACCCCAGTCCCTTGGGTATGCATGAGTTTCTGCTTTGTCATCCTCACTTGCGCCTGCAGACTAAGGGAGCGACTTGTGTTCCCCGTGGTGATAGGCCAGTTTTATAGAGTTAATGGACATTCAATATACACGGGTTAATTAAAAAGTAATCAGTCCATCCACTGCTAGGAGCTTCTCAAGGCTCCAAGCAAATTAACTACATTGTGGAAAAGTAATTTAATGAATGAGCATCCTACTACTGGATAAAAAGGAAGGCGTCAACCCTTTTCTGAGTTCTCACTATATGGCAGGCGTATGCTCTTTCCCTATAGAAATCCCCTAAAAATGAGAATCTCCAAATTGCAAACCTAGACTTTAGCACGGACTGGCTATATCCTATGGCTGCAGAGAGCCGCCCTGGGAGTTTAGTCAATGGCGAGAAACCACTCCCAGCCACGACGTGAAGGGACAACACGGTGACGTTTGCTCTCGAGGTCTGGGCGTAGATTGCATTGAAAGGATGGAGTGCGGCTTCGACTCCAGCTTCCTGCTACGTCGCGCCCTGGGAGGCAGCAGCGGCTCAAGTGGCCGAGGCCCTGAGCCCCTCCCTCTGGCGCCAGGTGTTTGGAGAGTGAAGCAGTGGACCAGGCTCGCCTGTGCTTCTTCCTCTCTCTGTCTCTCAAACAAACATGAAAAATGCTTCAAAAAGAAGAGTCAGGTCCAGCGTGGAGCCGTGAGTCTCCCGTGGCTTGTAGCAAGTTGGAGACATCACAGCTCTGCGTGTTGGGGTATTCGCTTCCACGCAGTGGTTCCCAGGCCTCCGGGGAACGGCTACTATTCACGCTCACGCCGCAGAGGTGGGAAGCGAGGCGCAGGACCCAGGACAAAGAAATATCTTCAGGAAGCCTTAAAAGCGCTCCCCCGCGCCCCGCCCTGTGTATGCGTGGTCATCACAAAAGCTTCAGGTCAGTCTTTCTCTAAGCGACCATGCGTCAGTGCACACGCCATGCAGTCGGGTGTGTGGAGCCCTCCACGGCCCCCTTGAACGCTGAGCCTCGTCCGGCCTGGCACTCAGCTCCTGCAGCAGACGGTGGGGGGCTGCGGGCTCCGATGTAAATGCAGGACTGGGGCGACCTCGGCATCCCAAGCCTTCTTTTTTGCAAACAAGCCATCTGTGGCGAGGGCTGTGGGTGGCACTGTCTAGAGCGATGATGTAACTGCTTATGTGTGGTGCTGGGGATTGTCCTTTGGGGAGTGGGACTTTGTGCAAGAAATTCCAAGCACTCCATACGCCTCTGGCTAGCACATGTGGATCTACGCATGAGGACACACTCGTCCTCCTGACAGAACCCTGCTCTCCTGCCTCTGCAGGAATTGGAGTCAGGACTCCGGAAGCCATTGGAGCGACGTCATCAGCCCACGTGTTCACTTAACAATGAGGACACGGGAGGTGGCTGCAGGAGGAAGCCCCGGGTCCAAGGTCACCCGTCGGTGAAGGACTGGGGTGACCAGCTTGGAGCAGCTCAGTGCAGCCAGAAGCCAGGTCCATGCACCCCGCCCACAGCCATTCCCATCCTCCCCTTCCGGATCCTGGCCTCCCTGTGATCTTCCGGTCAAGGCCACACCTTCCATAGGGTCTAGCCACGCCCTCTTTCTTCCCCTGCAGGATGCTTGGGCATGAAAGTGCAAGAACCAGCCCCATCCCCAGAGAGTGTAGGTGCTGAGGTGGGAGAGACACATAGACACATTCAGAGTCAAAGACACAGCCCCTGCCGGAAAAGCAACAGGTCCGCCAGTTGGAACTTGCTGGAACCAGCTGCATGCAAACCACCGTGGACCAGACCACAAATCATGTCTGATGTTTTGCTTGCTAGGTTGGTCTGGATGACCACTGAGATGGCTTCCTCTTCTAGAACATTCTTTGTCCTGCACCTCAAAGTTGCTCCCACAGCACGTGGTTCCTCCACGGAATGGAGAATTGTCCTTGTGTCCTTCGAGTAGCCCCATTGCTGCCCCGCTGTGAAGATAATCAGACTAGCAAGCCACAGTGACCACAGCCGCAGGGCCACTGCTGACCGCTCTCAGGCCAGGTGAGATGTTGGTGTGCGGCTGAGTGGCCGATGCTGCCCCAGGCGATGGAAGCTCTCTCTGTTCCACGTACAGACGCAGAGCGGCGGCACCCACAGGGCAAGCGGCTGCCTGGTGTTGGAGCCGTGGGAACTCCAGCGCTGTGTTCTAGACTCGCAAAACTCCCCCCCTGCCGATGCTCCCTGGGCCGCGTGCAGCTCCATGAAGACCTCCACAATCCCTCGCTGGCTCCCTCGTGGCGCCCTCTTTTATTCGACGACAGAAGTCTAAAGGACGAGGTAAGGGCTCCGTGAACTGGTGGGAGGGGCAGGATGTCCTCGCAGAGCCGGAAGCCTGGGCTTGGATGCTGACGGCGTCGTGGGGCGCTGCGTCGTGAGCGGAGCGTCACGTGGCGGGCACACGTGGCGGAGCCGCGTCCTGATTTTTGGCACTTTTTTGTTTGTTTCTTGACTCCAGCTGTCCCCGTAAATCATGGCTGTGCTGTCAGCACGTGCTGCCGCTCACAGGGCTTGTCCTAAGCGGGACACTTGGTTCTGATTCCAGCCCAACTCGATGCGAATCAAATCAAGACTCCGCTGCCTGACACCCTGTGATCTCATCTCCATAAACCCCAGCTGGGTGTGACTGAGCATGGCAGTGACAGAGAGGGCCCCACGTGCTGGGAGGGCACTGCCCACCGGCCAGGATGACCAGGCGTGTCCCGGGGCTGTTGGGGGGCAGGGGGGACGGGGGCAGGGGGAAGGGCAAGGAGGAGGGGAGCTGATCCGCGTCATGAGACACCTTGTCAATAGCAAGGACGCTTGAGACCATCTTGTGCAGTCGTCCCCAAAGGGCTTCTTAGATTATGAATGTCACATGACACTCTGACATGAAAGAGCTCTGCAATCAGATAATCACGGGACACAGCCCAGACTGGAAATGTCACAACGTGCATTTGCACAGAAAAACCTCTGCCAAGTACAAGAAGGGCGTCTACCAGGGAGAAGCCCCGTACGTTAAACCCATCCTGTGGCAGGGATCGTGAGTTGCCAGGGAAGAAAAATTCTCCTGGATCTTCTGCACAGCAGATCTCTGATTGCATTCACGTGCGAACACGCCGAAGCCATTACATTCCTCAGCACGTGCAGCAGCTGGAGATGATCCTGCGACCACACCCTGGCCCACGAGATAAAACCAGAACGGTCACGAGGGCGGACATGAGCTGCTCCGTCTAGGAGAAGCTCCACTCCATCCACTCGACTTCTTGTTTTTTCATTCTTGCTTTTTGGAATGTAGATGTGACGGTTGGCACGCTAGCAGCCGTCCTGAACTACAAAGTTATCTTGAAGCTAGAAGTCATTACTCAAGATGGTGGAGACCAAAGACGGAAGGATCTGGGCCTCTCAACATACCAGCCTGGGACCACTTGCCTCTGTAATTCTTTGTACTTGAAAGAATTTTCTGGGGGCTGGCACTGTGGCATAGCAGATAAAGCCACTGCCTGCAGTGCTAGCATTCCATATGGGCACTGGTTCAAGTCCCAGCTGCTCCACTTCCGATCCAGCTCTCTGCTGTGGCCTGGGAAAGCAGTAGAAGATGGCCCAAGTCCTTGAGCTCCTGCACCCACGTGGGAGACTCGGGAGAAGCTCCTGGCTCCTGGCTTCAGATCAGCGCAGCTCTGGCCATTGCAGCCATCTGGGGAGTGAACCAGCGGATGGAAGACCTGTCTCTCGGATTGGTGCAGCTCTGGCTATTGCAGCAATTTGGGGAGAAAACCAGTGAATGGATTACCTCTCTCTCTCTCTCTCTCTCAGTGTAATTCTTTCAAATAAAATAATTAATTAATTAAAAAAAAGAATTTTCTATCTTTTTTAACCTATTGCCATTTCTTTTTTTTTTATCTTTTATTTAATGAATATAAATTTCCAAAGTTCGACTCATGGGTTACAATGGCTTTCCCCCCCATACCGTCCCTCCCACCCACAACCCTCCCCTTTCCCACTCCCTCTCCCCTTCCATTCACATCAAGATTCATTTTAGATTATCTTAATATACAGAAGATCAGCTTAGTATACCTTAAGTAAGGATTTCAACAGTTTGTTCCCACACAGAAACATAAAGTGAAAAATAATAGATGATTTTTTTTAAATGATGATGAAATCAGATCATACCTATTGTCATGTTTAATCCCAGTGAGAGTCAAGTTGGGAATTGATAATTTCTTTTTTTTTTTTTTTTTACAGAAGATCAGTTTAGTGTACATTAAGTAAAGATTTCAATCGTTTGCACCCCCATAGAAACACAAAGTGAAATATACTGTTTGAGTACTCGTTATAGCATTAAGCCTCAGTGTACAGCACATTAAGGACAGAGATCCTACATGAGGAGTAAGTGCACAGTGACTCCTGTTGTTGACTTTACAAATTGACACTCCTCTTTATGGCATCAGTAATCTCCCTATGCACCAGTCATGAGTTTCCAAGGCTATGGAAGCCCCTTGAGTTCTCCGACTCTTATCTTGTTTAGACAAGGTCATAGTCAAAGTGGAGGTTCTCTCCTCCCTTCAGAGAAAGGCACCTCCCTCTTTGAAGACCTGTTCTTTCCACTGGGATCTCACTCACAGAGATCTTTTTGCCAGAGTGTCTTGGCTTTCCATGCCTGAAATACTCTCATGGGCTTTTCAGCCAGATCCGAGTGCCTTTAGGGCTGATTCTGAGGCCAGAGTGCTATTTAGGACATCCGCCTTTCTATGAGTCTGCTGAGTATCTCACTTCCCATGTTGGATCACTCTCCCCTTTATTTATTCTACCGGTTAGTGTTAGCAGATACTAGACTTGTTTATGTTGGAAACATACCAGGGGATTCCAATTCAATCCCATCAAGGTGGCATGTGCCAATGCCATCTCACTATTCCAAGTGATCAATTTCAGTTCACAATTGATCATAATGAAAGGACTAAGAGTCAAAGGGAGCACATAAACCTATTGCCATTTCAATAGTCCTGATACACAACTCATAACTGAGTTCATCAATAAAATGCACTTTCCCATGGCGTACTGTGGACATCTTTTCCAACACCTCTGGAAAACACATATCTGACCTAAACTTTGACACCTAAATCTGCAGAAATCGACGACTTGGCAATGGCAGGAGCGTGGTTGTGGTTCCACAAGTGTTAGCTACAGAGCTGCACTCTGGTCCAGGAAGCCGAGAGCTGGCCCCACGTTCTTCCCACGCTCACGAATATTCCTGAGTGCGATTCTTCAGTCATCGTAGATCCATCATATAAATGCCCCCAGGCGTGAGCTATACAGGACCTGGGTGACCATACACCCAAGGCTTTCGCTCTGGGGCACTTGGGAGACATGACCCATTCCATCACCAAGGTGTGGAACTCGAGAAGGTAACAGGATACTTGTGACCATTGGTCAGGTTGGCTCGGAGCCCACAGACCCGTGGAAACACCTTGAGGAATCTACAAGTTGTGACAGAGGCAAATACACAGCCTCTGTGTAAGGACAGCTCTCAAGTAAATACTCACATGTCTTACAGCACCCTGCTGCAGGTTCCTGCCTGCCCCGCCCCCCGGCTCGGGGTGTGCACCTGGCTGTGTTCACAACACACACACGCACACACACGCACACACACGCACACGCACGCGCACTTGGCTGCAGTGGAAACAGGCGAAGGGAAGGCTGCATCATTAATTACTCCCCCATTGTTAGGAAAATGTTTAAATTATGATATTGTTACCTGAGGGCTGACAGGCATCTTCAGCGCTCCTCCGCCTGGCGCCAACCCAAGGCTCCGTTTCTGCCTTCTTTCTTCTGAATTCTGGAAGCAGACAGCAGTTTTCCACCAGTAAACGATGTGTCTAAACCCTAATTACCACACTGTGTCATGAAAGGGTCCTTCGCCATCACCCACCCCAGTTCTCAGCAGGGAGATTCCGGCTCCTGTGAGTCCCAGGCTCTGGTCCGAGAACTTTGTAGACATGTTGGGCCCTTCCTGCATCAGGGATTGCAACAAACCCACGACAGCATTTCCCATGCCACGTCCCATGGCTTCCTGCATCTTTCAATGGGGAACCGGAATGGTTAGGTGGATTTTTTTTTTTTTTGGTCTCTTCTCGTGTAGGTCAGAATGAGCTCCTCCAACAAACAAAACCGCGGCTTAAGCGGCTCACTAGGCTAATCCTCCGCCTGCGGCGCCAGCACCCCAGGTTCTAGTCCCGGTTGGGGCACCAGATTCTGTCCCTGTTGCTCCTCTTCCAGGCCAGCTCTTTGCTGTGGCCTGGGAGTGCAGTGGAGGATGGCCCAAGCACTTGGGCCCTGCACCTGCATGGGAGACCAGGAGAAGCACCTGGCTCCTGGCTCGGATCAGCGCAACGTGCCGGCCGTAGCGGCCACTTGGGTGAATCAACAGAAAAAGGAAGACCTTTCTCTCTGTCTCTCTCTCTCTCACTATCTAACTCTACCTGTCTAAAAAAAAAGAAAAGAAAAAAAGAAAAAAAATTAAAAAAACGCGGCTTAGCAGTTTTATGCGTGGATGTTCATAGCTTGCCTCTGTCTACCAGCGTCCAGTCAGGTCTGTGTGAGGGAGTTCTTGGTTTTAGGCCAGGAGTGTACACCCCAACCAGCCTGTCACTTGTTTTCAATAATAAAGTTTTATTGGCACACAGCCACGCCATCCATTCATGTTTTCTTCGACCACTGCGGTACCACCACGGTGGAGTTGAGTAGTTGGGACGGAGACACGGTGTCCCCTAAAACCTAAACCGTGTTCTCTCCAGGCCTTCCCCAGATGCCACTGCCCCTGGCTCCAGGCTGACCCCTGGAGGCTCCGCTTCCTTCCGGCTGTGGCTGCAGCCTGAGCCCTCCCCATCCCGCTGGCAGCTGGCGAGAGGGATGGAAGGGCTCGCAGGTGGGCAGGTGGCATTTCAAGCCAGCTGTGACGGTGATGGACAGCTCCACTGACATTCTATCGGCCGGAACTCAGCCCCATGTTTGCCCCGACCTCTAGGGGATGCCAGAAAAGAGGTGGCTGCCCCGGGCTCAGGATGAGAGCACCCTCACGTCCCTGCCCCTCCATTCTCCGTGACCCAGGTGGCCCCAGCTCCGGATAGACGCGCTCTCTGTCCCACCTCACCGTGGCTCTCCTATCACCCAGCGCTCTGCCACGGGCCTGGCCCAGGTCTGCCCTCTGCACGCCTGGTCCTGAAGCTACTGCCTTATGCCTTTCTTGGCACTTGCCTTTCTCTTTCCTCCTGGATCAACCTGAAATCACACTCTATTTTTTTTTTTTCTTTTGGCTGAACCAATTCCAGAGGCTCTTAGGACTGGCAGCCCCCACTTCCTCCCACGGGCCTGATTTCTGCCTGATGTTCTCTCCCACACGGCCCGGGATCTTTCTCCCCACTCAGGGCACTGTCTTCTTGTCGCCGTCTGCTAACATCCTCGCTACGGCTCGGTGGTCCCGTGACCCCCTTTCCTGGAGAGTCCTCATCTCCCCGCTCCACAACCATCAGACCTGTTTTGCCAGAGCCAAGCGGCATCCGCCTTCCATTCCAGGAAGCCACAGGCGTCACACGAGGGCCGGGCCCTTCTGTCCTTCCCTTGTCCCTGGGGGTGGCACCTTCCTCCCACACATAGAAGCCTTTAAATGAGGGAGTAGATAAATGTTTGCCGATTCCACACACATTCGCCTGTGGAATGAGCTGGGATCTTTCCTTCCTGTGGACTCGGAAGTGTACCCACTCTTGGGTAATTTAGAACTCGTTAGTTGGCATCAGTTATACGTGGGCACCTTGTATCACGAGGCTGCACTGTTCCTGTAGATAAGAGCGCCTTCATTAGCCGTGCCAGGGTCTGGTGCGTGGTGGATCCCCGGCAAATGTGTGGCCAATAACTCGGTGGGTGGCTGGGTGCTTGCTTGGTGATTCTGGCCCTACACTTGAGTAACACTTCGCATTACTCCCTTCAGGTGGGAATGGAGGGCGAGGGTCTTCATTTTGGAATGAGAAATGTCTTTCACTCTTAAAAGAGTCTGCAAGACTTTCAGTTAGGAGTTGAGAAGAGTCAAGGCTGAGTAAGTGCTCCAATCCCTGACCAGCGCTGCTCCTCCTGCTGTCGGATGCGTAGGCAGGAGTGACGATCTAACACCAGGGCAAGTAACCAGACTTCACTGTAAAGCGAGGAGACGAGACGAAGGGTAAACATAGCAGCCGGTCTTGGAATCGAGGGGCTTCAGAACTGTATGTCAAGGGTCACGCCAACTACATGCAGCTGACAGGCATGACCCATTCCGAATCATCTCTCCCCTCCACACGACAGGAGAGGGCAGAGACGATTGCAAAGCTGCATCTCATGGACAGGTCAGAGGACTGATCTGGGATGACTAGCGTTCCAACCTCTGCCAACTCCGGGAACTTAGAAACAGACTGGGAACAGCAGTCCCCAGGCAGACAGCTCTACTGTGCCAGGACAGTGGGTGTGGGCACATATGGGACAGACTGGCTACGGCAGAGACACTGGGCTCCAAATAGCTCACGTGATACCCTAGACTGCCCCTACGCATCCGGCTGTAGTTGGACGGTGTTGGGGTGTGGGTCTCCCAATGGCACACCCCAAGCCAAGGATGAATAAGCTGGTGGTACCCTACAGCAGGAACCCCTGGTGACCAGTAGTGGAGGGACAGGGGTGAAGACAACAAATGGTGTGGTATCAAGCCACCTCTATTGGACGCTGGGAATCAGTCTAGGGAGCCTTAGGATAATTCCAACGGAGGGGAGAGCGTGCAGGGGTGTTTGCCCACTAATCCATGACTGGACAAGTATTCCTTCAGGCCTCTGCACTCCCGGACATTCCCTGTCTACCCTGCCCATGGGAAGAGCTGGGGAGTTGGTCCCCAGGCAGAGCAGAGGGTGGCACAGCAGGCTGCACCGAGAACATCAAGACCGACATCCAGGGCGTATGGGCAGGCCCCAACATCGAGGATCAAGCGTCGATATCTACCCATCGGCCAGGCGAGGAAGTGACACGCAGTCCGATGAAGGCTGGCATGCAGCACCGCCTCTCCTCCGTTACCGTGGTAACCACACAACCATCAGCTGTGCAGAGATGAATTTGCCAGCCTGGATACCTGAGTGACTGTGTGGAGCGGCCTCCTCCATCCCTGCTCTTCCAGGGAGCGGGGATGGAAACCCGTGCTGTGTTAGGCCCCTGACACAGTTCGGTCTGTTGTGACACCTGGTGTTGACTCCCCCGATGGCTGCCTTAGGTATGCGCGTCTAGTCCCCAGTCAGCCGTGTCCCACCATCAGTACGCTTCTGCGGAGTCACCGGGCGGGATCCTGGGGGCCTTCCTACGAGTTGGTTCACTCGGCCCTGACAGCTTTCTCTCTCGGGAGGCTCTGACTCCATTTTGAGCTGAGGAAGCGGCATCAGAAATGCTACCGCGCTCACCTCCGCCACAGCCAGTCTGCGGAGGCGTCAGGCACCGTGCCGCCGCGCGGTGACCAGCCTGGAGCGCTAGGAGAGGCCGCTCGTCCTGCTCTGGGTCCCAGCTGGGCCTTCAGAGCCAAGCTGGTCCTGAACACGCCGTCCTCAGGAGCCGGTGCAAGCCCCTTAGAGTCCCCTAGGGGATCTGATGCCTGTGGAGTCCAGAGAGAGGCGCTTCCGGGTCAGCCTCAGCTCCCACTGTGAAAGGGACCATCGCAGCAAAAGCCGCTTGACTCGCACGAGACGCCTTCCTCCAGTTCTAACCTATTCCTCTCCCTCCCTCCCTCTCACCTCCTCTCCTCTCCCCGCCTCTCCTCTCCTCTCCCCTCCTCTCCCTCCCTCCCTCTCACCTCCTTCCTCCCCTTTTTCCTTTCCTTTCTCTCCCCTACTCTCTCCTCCCCTCTCCCCTACTCTCCCCTCCCCTTCCTCTCCCCCTCTCTCCCCTCCCCTTTCCCCTGCTCTACCCTCCCCTCTCCCCTCCCTCCCCTCCTCTCTCCCCTACTCTCCCCTCCTCTCCTCTCCTCTCCCCTCCTCTCCCTCCCTCCTTCTCACCTCCTTCCTCCCCTTTTTCCTTTCCTTTCTCTCCTCTCTTCTCCCCTCCCCTTCCTCTCCCCCTCTCTCCTCTCCCCTCCCCTACCTCTCCACCTCCTCTCCTCTCCTCTCCTCTCCTCTCCTCTCCCCTCCTCTCCTCTCCTCTCCTCTCCCCCTCTCTCCCCTCCCCTCTCCCCTGCTCTCCCCTCCCCTCCTCTCCTTTCTTTTCCTTCCTCCTAATGAATCCATCAACAGCTCATCAGAATAACCAAACAGCATCCATTCTGGAAGACCAGGAGAAAGGGCATGCTCAGTGTATTTTGGAGTCTGCCCCCAGGCGGAATCCCTTAGCTGATCCTGTTTATGAAAGACAATGTATAGGGGCCGGCATCGTGGTTCACTTGGTCAATCCTCCACCTGTGGCACTGGCATCCCATATGGGTGCCAGTTCTAGTCCCGGTTGCTCCTCTTCCAGGCCAGCTCTCTGCTGTGGCCAGGGAGTGCAGTGGAGGATGGCCCAGGTGCTTGGGCCCTGCACCCCATGGGAGACCAGGAAGAAGCACCTGGCTCCTGGCTTTGGATCGGTGCAGCACTGGCTGTAGCAATCATTTGGGGAGTGAACCAACGGAAGGAAGACCTTTCTCTCTGTCTCTCTCCCTGTCTATAACTCTACCTGTCAAGTAAAATAAAAGACAATGTATTTCACTGGACCACTTTCCGGACGCCCACAATCCGTGTCAGGGTGTCTGGTTTGAGTCCCTGCTTCACTTTCCGATCCCACTTCCTGTGACTGCAGCTGGGAAGGTCCTCAGAGATGGGAAAAGGGAAGCCCCCTCGCCATGGACCCTCATTCCGCGGAGCTGGCACAGGCACTGTGAACTTGTTTCTTCGACAAATTCCCAAGACCACGCTGCCGCCACCACCCGCCGCTGCAGCTGCTGACCCAAGCGCGCTCTGAGTCGGCGATACGTAAGATTGCGATTCCTTTTATAAAAAACTTGGCCTATCACACAGGTTCACTTTCAGCCTGTTCTTCATCTCTGTCTATGTCAGCTGATCTTTGTCAGGCACTTGAAATCCTTTTATTTATTTTTCTTTTTAAAGAATCTTTATTGGGATGAGAGAGAGAGAGAGAGAGAGAGATCCTCTGTCCACTGGTTCATTGGTTCACTCCCCACATGCCCACAACAGCTGGGGCTGGGCCAGGCTGAAGCCAGGAGCCAGGAGCTCCATCTGGGTCCCCCACGTGAGTTGTGGAAACTCAAGTACCTGAGTCACCACCCTCTACTTCCCAGCTGCAGCCACAGGAAGTGGGATTGGAAAGTGAAGCAGCAGGGACTCAAAGCAGACACTCTGAACGGAACGTGGGCGTCCTAAGTGGAGGCTTAGCCTGCTGTGCTACAAGGACCACATCTCCGTATTTGTTTTTATGCACACAGCAAACATGCATGGACCGGCGATAGCTTGGGGTCATGCAGAAGTGAGGGGGCCTTCAGTATAAGCGGGAAAGGTATGGAAAGTTCTACCGGTCCACTTCCTCTCCATTCTTCTCTACCTTCATCTTCGTGTTTGAGGTGAACGGTTGTGCGTGGCATGCGTGTACCCACACAGGAGGGCTGACTCTCCAATCCCTCAGACTCCCAGGTAAGCGCAAACACCCACACCACAAACACTTGCACCACATCCATCTTCCACCAGATAAGGTTGAATCTCTGAAACCCAGATGCAGTGTAGAGATGCCCGCAAGGCACAAACGCTGCTTCTCATTAGTCCAGGAAGCCTGAGACGCTCCCTGAGACCACGGGAAGAGACGAGCTCTGAGAGGGAGACCTGATGCCTTCTGTAGTCATTTGTGGGCTCCAAGGATCTGGGGCATCTGCTGCCTCCAAAAGTCAACCTCACGAGTGTTAAATCATTAAATGTATTAAAGGAAAAGTAGCTGGGTGGAAAAAGGATTAATTGTAGACACTTGGTAAGTCTTTCCTGCCCCCACCTGCAATAATTTCAAGGCATTTCGGCTGCAGCTCCAAGTCTCCAGGGAGCAGCCATGGCCCGCATTTCTCGGCCACAAGCTAAATGAAGCGCTCGCCCTGCTCCGGTTGTGATGTGCTGACCCGAGCGATAAGTCCGTACGCAGCCCTGCTCAGAGAACACCAGCTTCCCTGTCCCCGCGCCCAAGCTTCTCCCCTCCACGATGCGGGTAAGTCTCCAGCCAACCATTCTTCAAGCACACGGCTGATGAACACGCAGAGCGTTGTTAAGTAGGGCCCTAAGGAAACCGAAGCATTTTCTCGAAAACAATGGTGGTGGGCGAGCTGACTCACTTTTCCCGAGAGCCTGCTGTGTGGATGATTCTTAGTAGAGGTTTTGTGAAGGGAGGCATTTCCCTCCCAAAACACCTGAGATCTGGAATGTAGGGAGGCATGCCAAGTGCAACAAGTGCTCCCTCTGCCATTTGTAATGGGCTGATGTGGTTTGCAGTCGTGTCCGTGAAGATGCCGGCGTGCCACATTGGAAAACCTGGATTCTGGCGCTGGACTCCAGACTACTGCAGATCATGGAGACAGTGCTAACAGCTCAAGCGATTGGCTCCTGCCACCCATGTGGAAGACATGGTTTGAATAATGAGCTCCTGACCCTGGCCCATCCTCAGTCATTGTGGGTAATTGGGAAGGGAGTCAGTGGATGGCAGGTTCTCTCTCTCTCTCTCTCTCTCTCTCTCTCTCCCCCCTGTTTCTCTCTTAATAAATTAAGTGTTGGGCAATGAAGTCACTTCTTAAGGCTAAGTCCTCCCTGTAGCCTCAAGTTGGTCGCTTCTTGCATTGTTCTGTTACTGGACTTTGAAAACACCTTCGTGACTCTCAAAAAGCTTGAAAGTTCTGGAGACACTCTGAGATGAAGGTCTACTTGCTGATTTCCTTTAGTAATCTACGGAAGCCATGCAGGAAATAGATAGTGCTTAGTCCTGCACCACTGATGCTCAGTAAGTGTTTAGTAAATGAAACACGATGGGTGGATGGGTGATGGGTGGATGGAGGATGGGTGGATGGTAGGATACATGGATGGATGGATGATGGGTAGATGGGTGGATAGGTGGATGGATGGATGATGGATGGATGGGTGGATGGTGGATGGATGGATGAGTGCATAGGTGTATGGGTGGGTGGGGGATAGGTGTGGGTGTGGGTGGATAGGTGGATGGGTGAATGATGGATGGATGGATAGATGAAGAGATGGATGGTAGGATACATGGATGGATGGATGATGGGTGGATGGATGGATGAATCAGTGGATAGGTAGATGGATAAATGGAAACATGAGTAGACAGAAAAGTTGATTGAATGATTGAGCAGACAGAAAGTTGGAAAGATCAGTGGACGAGATGCTGATTTAATGGATGAGTAATAAAATAAATAATCAATCACTGAGTAGATCTAGGACTTTTAATTTATTACTGCAGGAGTCACCTTCTCATAGCATTTCATTGGTGAAGAAAAAAATCTATTACATCTATAATTTAGTGGTAGAAAATAGAGGATCTCAGCAATTAAATAAGATTTGATTTAAAGAATTCAACTACTTTTAGAACATAGAGAAATTAGAAATTTGTCTCCCTTTGAACAAGAAGCCCACAGGCATTTTATTAACAAATGTAGAGCAGGGATATTTGGCAAAACATTGGAGTTCAAAGCTGAATAAAGTAGCCGGTGCCGTGGCTCACTAGGCTAATCCTCCACCTTGCGGCACCGGCACACCGGGTTCTAGTCCCTGTTGGGGCGCCGGATTCTGTCCCGGTTGCCCCTCTTCCAGGCCAGCTCTCTGCTGTGGCCAGGGAGTGCAGTGGAGGATGGCCCAAGTCCTTGGGCCCTGCACCCCATGGGAGACCAGGATAAGTACCTGGCTCCTGCCATCAGATCAGCGCGGTGCGTCGGCCGCAGCGCGCCGGCCACGGCGGCCATTGGAGGGTGAACCAACGGCAAAGGAAGACCTTTCTCTCTGTCTCTCTCTCTCACTGTCCACTCTGCCTGTCAAAAAAAAAAAAAGCTGAATAAAGAAGCCTCAACTTGAAAACAATGTCTTCGCTCCTTGGCTCTCGACCCAATCCCCACGTGCGTCTGAATCTCGCAGTCTCCATCCCCATCATTTTTGTCCTTTCTGCTGGAGTCATCTGCTCACACCCCAAGCCCACTGGACCATTCTCTGGTTCCACTGCTGCCCACTGACCAGAGGCCTCCGTCTCTCGTAGAACAAGGTCAGCAGTACACAGGAGCACTGAGACTGCTCAGTCCTCTCCTCACCCACATGCAGCCTCCCCCACCCCCAACTCACGGGACACCAGCTGCCCTGGGTCACCTGCCGTTCTGGACAAGAGAGACGGATCAGGAGCCAGACCCGTAGCGTGTGGCCCATACGCAGCCTGCTTTTCATCTGAGCCGATCAATCCATGGGAGCTCACAAGGTGGAGCGCCCGCTCCTCCTGCCGTCTGGGGAAAGACCCTCAGTGGCCCAGGAAGCCTTGCTTAGGTCCCTAGAGCCTTACTGGGATGTTGTGGTCACCAGTGCCTCTTCCTTGGACGTTTGTCCCAGATGGTCCCTTACCATCCGTCACGTCAGTATGTGACACTGCTGTGTCCCTTCAAGATTCTCTCAACCTCCAACAAGCAATGAGAGCCATCGGTGTGTGCCAGGCCCTGTGTATTAGGAGTTGTCAAGGGTTTATTAACTCATTTTCGGTTCGCAACTGCTTTATGATATAAACATTATTATTGTCCCATTTCCCAGATGAGGAACATGAGAGCTGGACAAGGCATATCAACAGCCACGAATTCCCTAGAAACAGGTGCATGCTTTTCTGTGCTGGTGCTTAGCCCACATTAGGTGTTGAATGTGTGTTCCCAACCAAGGGGCGGATAATGCCTTTTCGGTAACCTGACCATGAGCTGAGATGGATGAATTAAGGGTGACCGTCTTGTCATGTTAATGGTTCAGAACCCATCTCTCTGCATTCCCATTGATTCAATTTCTCACATTTTTCACTCAACAATTCATTCCCCCAGGACTTCCATAATACAAGCCGAAAATAGATCATTGCTTTTGCGTGCAGAAATCCAGACTCTTCTTCAAGATTATTTGTGCTCATCAGTCCATGCAACCTGCTCCCTACAAGGCCGTCACTGAGTGAGAGCTTTTCCAAAAGGAAACCCTCGAGCTTCCCGTCTGGAGGGGGAAGTGTGGCCTTGGTCTCTGCACCTGTCACGTAGCTGACGGGTAGGTTCACCTGCTTCCACTGACAATATTAATGAGGCTTGAGGACGCAGATGGTGTCTGGGTGATGTGGACAGTGGCCCTACTGTCCCATGGAGTACCTGGCATAGAATAGGTGTTCCGTGAACACTGGACAGTTGACCACGGTGACTCCCTCCTGTCACTTGACAGCTCAGAGCTTCAGTTGTGTCTACTACGTGAGGACAATCCGCGCTAGCACAGGACGCCCTAGAGCAGTGAGGAGATGAGGCTCCCGTGGAGCTGTGTGCTCGATGACCTGCACGGGAACAAGTCTCAGGGGACCAGGGATGAGAGAGTGCGTTCTGGAACAAACAGGACCAGGGTCAGAGATTCTAAACCAAACCGGAGTCTGATCTTGCACTTGACCCCTCTAAGCCCAGGACAATAATAGGCTTTGCTCTGCAATTAGCAAACAAACAAATAAAAGCAAAGACAGGCTACCCAGCTAAATGCAAATTTTCAAGCAAATTGTAAACAGTGCTTAGTGAAATTATGCTCCATGCAACATATGGAATATACTTTAAAAAAATCATTACTTTTTCTGAAAGGTAAATGTAGCTGGGATTCTGTATTTTCTGGGGATCCAGTGAAATAATACATGTAAGGTGCCCGCATATGCTGTACGCGCAGTAATTTTCACTGTTATTTTATAATGCATGCTTGATAAATAGTCACTCCTCGTCTCTCCTTCCCTTTTAAAGTAATCTGCCTTACTTTCATCACGCCTCCCCGCCATCTCCCCACCCCGTGCCTGCCTCTTACTGTACAGGAGATGTCAGAAGGGGTCTGAGAAGTAAAAAGAGAGCAAACAGCTGCTTGCAGAAGAAGTCGCTGTCAGTCCGAATGAATGCTGAGCTAATAGGCCTATTAATAATGAGCTTTATTATAGGAGGCCTCGTCCGTTAATAATTCTCGGTATTTGGTATTTGAAGCTGTGACATTTATACCAAGCTGAATGGTGGTGGTGTGTGTACGTGTGGGCATGTGTGCGTGCGCGCGTGTTGAAAACCATCAGCTCACTTTTGCTCTGCACACAGCTGCAGCTCTGGGGAGCCGAGTGTGTTTTATGTGACACACGCACACACACGCACTCACACACGCACACACTGGGAGCCTCAGACAGCCTGCAGGGCAGATGAACCACACTTGGAGTCCAGGGTGGGGGGACGCTGTTACCTTCCCCCACCTCCCGGGATTGTCAGAGCAGGCCCCTCCTCTGCCCTCGGAGCCCCCAGCAGCCAAGGGTAGGTTTAACCTGATTTGCATACTGTGAATTCTCACAACAGTCGCTGGAATTGTGACAGGGCCTAATTAGCATTTCCGCCCCCTCTCTTCCCTCCTTTATGTTTGACAGGAGCGCCTGTGCAGTAGGGGAAGTTTAACTAAACCCAGATTAAGAAGTCGCACCCTGGTTCTGGAAGTTAGAGGCATCCACATTGCCAGTGGGCGCTGCCTAGCGGGGAAGGGGTTTGGGCAGAGGGACGCTGTGTTTGCAAGTGGGGGGCTGCAAAGCGGAGCCCCAGTGCCTGCGGGACTTCCCGAGTTGTCCCTCCACGTGTCCTTCCTGGGGGGACCCAGTGCGATACGGGTTTCTCCAAAGGGTTATGCAGGTCACCCCAAACGACGCAGCTCCAAACCAATAGGGCTCGGGTTCGAGCCCCTGCAGGGCTGGGCCTGCCACCCTCCTGGGAGTCGGCGGGGCTCACATCAGAGAGCCCTCCGCTGTAACGGTGCCCAGTGCAGGGGGGACCAGGCGCATCCTCTCTTTCCTTGAGACTCCGGAACCTTCCACAGACAAACCGCGGGGCCCCTACCCAGAGCTGTTCAGAAACAGACTCCTGAGCTGAGGGAGATGCAGCCTTTTAGCCGAAGCCCCAGATGGTTCCTCTCTGCCTTAGCATTTGCGGTCTGCAACGGAGCTTCCTGGGGCAGACAGCCGGGACCCGGCCCCTGCAAGTCGCTGGCTTACAAAGCTGCGCTTCCCTTGGGAGGGCGAGGGGGAGGCGTCCTGGGGCCAAGGCCTCAGTGCAAGCCCAGTGCAGACAAAGCAGCCGTGTCTTAAAGCCATGCTCTCAGCCCCACGCGGCCCTCTCTCGGCGAATGTCACGGTGTGTCCCACCCACGCCTGTCTCTGCTGTCGGTAGAACAATTAGTGGGTTAATTTCAAGGCCAAGGGTGCATGCACAAAGCACCTGACAATTACTGAAAAAGAGAGAGAGAGAGAGAAAGGTACTCAAACCAAACTGCTCAGAAAAGATCAAGCTAGATGAATTTTCTTAATAAGTGGTTAAAACATTTAACAGTTTCCAGCGCTCTTTTGCCACTCAAGGGTTTTCAGGAAGATGCTCTGATGATGGAAGGACCACTTTTATCAAATATTAAGCTACTGTAAATTTACTGTAATTGAATAATTTGCCTCTTAGCTTTGGTTCACTGAGACTGGAGCGGGGTTTTCATCTCTAAGTGATTTCTCCTCAGCCTGTTTCAATATATGTCATGTCAAGTATGGCTCATCTGCGGCACCACTGGAGAGCGAGCGATTTCAAAGTCAAGGGACCCTGTAAATGGTCTGGATGATTGACCATAAAGTATGTACATATTTAGTTATATTAAATTGTGATTAGGGCTTCGACTTCCATATTTAAGCTCTGAGTAGTTTGCCGAGGCTTTATGACTTTTATGGAAGTGCTAATGTGAATTCTGCAGGGCTTTTTATAGGAAGCAAAGCAAAGACAGACCTTTTGGTCCAGGTTGCATAAATATTAAGGAGATGGAGTAACAAAAATAAAAAATGGAAAGCTCAAACCCTGGTTGGAAGTGGATCCAATCAATACCCATGTCTATAAATTAGGCCATAAGAGGTGCTCAAGGGGACCCTGAGCTTTGAAAGGGACTGGCTGAGTTCGTCACCAGCTCTCACCGTGCACTGATTTAGAGCCTTTGGCAAGTGTCGCTCTGAGCCTCGGTTGACCCATCTGCACAGTGGACACCACGTCCCACGGGATCGCGTGTCCCAGAGACTGTCCGTGGGCCGTCTGCATGGGCAGCACCCTGAAGCCTGTTGCAAGGCAGGCTCCTTGCCCTCAACAGCTGTCCACCTCGATAGGCTTCTCTGGGGTGGGGGGGACGCGGGAATCTGCACTGTATCACGAAGATCAAGCAATTCGCACACATATTAAGGACAGGAAACGCAGCTCTTGACTCGTGTTTGTTTCTTCTTGTGCCGCAGGAGTGGAGAAAGAGGATCCGGCCCTTTCTACCTGCATTGTGAGATCAAGGCTTTGTTGAGAGCAGTTGGCTCCACCCCCAGGACACGTGGGATGAGAAGGACCTCACAAACGTGTTGTGTGTCCCCAGTGCAAGACACGGACTCAGGAGCAGCAGGAGTTATGAGCACTAAACGTGGACCAATCAAACGGCTGTGCCCAGGTGGCCTCTTTCCCTTTGCAACCTGAACGCCTATTCATCCGCCAAAACCCAGGTCAAGGTCTTTTCTGCGTTCATATGAGATCAGGCCCACAGAGAGGACTCACAGCAGAGGCACAGCAGATCCCAGGGACGTCAGACGTGGTGGGGAGAATCCCAATTCACCTAAGCCTGGAGAGCACACTTCGTGTCTTCTCCCGGGACGTGAACACGACGGGACTCCACTGCTTCCACTGCGTCCTGTTAGACGAGACTAAAGCGGGAGAATGTCCTCCTGGCTGACGCTCTGGTGTGCACCTGCTGAGTGAGCCGTTGTGTTCAGACTCCCAACCCACAGCGATGGAGCGATAGCGGGTAGGCACCGCTGTAGAGCACCCAGATCCTGGAGTCTGCTACACAGCAACAGAGAAGCAACACCAGGGAGGAGCTGAGTACGGAAGAGACGACTGGAGGGGCTCCTGCCGGCCCCAGAGACTTCGGGAGAAAACGTGTAGCTTCGATCTTGGGGGTGAAGTGGTGAGTCGGAGCCCAGTCTCTTTGGGACTCTGCCACTCGCTGCCAGACAGAAGGTCTTCCCCCAAGCCGCACAGTTCGGGAGCAAGTTTCCGTCCCGCCCTGTCCTAGCCAGAGATGGCAGGTAGGGGTTAGACAGGTGGGTGCTGCACCGGCAGCCAGCGGGCCACACAGCTTCAAGCCTGCCCCTTCGCACAGAGGCGTCGGCTTCGCCTCAGCAATGCTTGATGCTTAGAGTGCGTCACCGATGTTTTTCATCCGACAGCTCCAGCAAAACAGCCAGGCGCCAGGAGGAGCAAGGGCCCGGGTGCCCAGCGAATGCGGTGTTTCGAAATTTGTCCTAAAATTGTTTCTTCCCAATCATGTATTCCCTTTCATCCAAAGAGCTCCTGGTGTTTTATTCATAAATAGAATTATCTTCATTTTATAGATGAGGAAACTGGGTCACAGCGGTGTGTACGGGGCGGACTGGATGCAGCGACAGGGGCACAGGCCGGCCTCAGAGGGCAGGCGGTGGACTCCCTGCAATGGCCCGAGCGTGTGCAGGCATCACCAGGCACTGGCCAAGCCACGCCCACACGGCTGCCTCCACCTGGGCAGCCTTCGATTTCACAGAAGCAGCTTTCAGACTCCTGCTTTCCCTGCACAACACTGCGATACCCAGCCAGGAGCAGCCCCAGCGCTTTACTCGGAGTGAAATTCAGACGTGTCTTTAGGTCTACGCGGGCACAAGCACAGAATCTGGGGCTGCCCCAGGGTGGGGGCACACAGGCAGGAAGACCTTCTAGCATTCTCCTTTGGAGACAAAATGGCAAAAAAAAAAAAAAAAAAAAAAAAAGGCGAACGACTCCTCTGTACTCTCTGTACTACCGCCATGGTGGAGCGGCTTGCACAGGGATTTGCTTTGTGGAAACGCTGCCCGTGACGCTGCCCGTGACGCTGCCCGCGACACTCCTCACCGGGCTGTGGCCGTGCAGCAGGACCCGCAGTCTGCCAAGGCCTGCGGGGCTGCGATCTGTGTTGGCGCATTCACACCTTCCTCACCGGGGACTGCAAAGCCTGGGCGGTCCTTCCCAGCCCAGTCCACGCCAGAAACAGCGTCTGCGGGTGGGTGTCGGCTGTCTTCTTTTAGAAACACCAGGCCCTCTCTCTGGATCTTAACAGGACCGGATCTCGTGCCGCCTCCCCTGCCGGGGGTGAGTGAACACAGCTCTGCATTTGCTTGGCCGGCGAGAGCCTGATTCTCCAGCGGAACCAGGCAGGACCACTACCCCCGTCTGGAAGTCAAACTAGCGAGAGGAAAGGGGCGGCCATTCTCGCTTTGGGATGTCTCGATTCTCACCTGCACTGATGACCGACAGATGCTTCCCAGTTAGCACTCATCGCTCTGAATTCAAAACACGCTCCCTAGGGTTGTTTGTATGTGTGTGTGTGTGTTTTTAGGATGTATTTATTTAAAAGGCAGAGTGACAGAGAGAGAAGGGAGAGGAGAGACAGAGAGAACGAGATCTTCTATTGAGCTGATAGACTTCCCAGCAAGGGCTGGGCCAGGCGGAAGCTAGGAGCCAGGGACTCCGTCTGGGTCGCCCACACAGGTGGCGATGCCCTGGAGCCACCTTCTGCTCCTTCCCAGGCACATCAGCGAGGCTGGATGGGAGCAGGGAGGCCAGGGCTCAATCCTGCACGCTTGTGGGGTGTGGGTGTCGGTAGCGGCTTAGCCCGCTGCCCCGCTGTCCCGGCTTCCTGTCTAGTGTTCTAGAATCTCTGTCTTCCATCCCCGCCCCCCATGGTCTCTACCACATCCCACATCCTCGTTGTCCTCTGCTCCCTGCCCACCTTCCTAAGTCTGCGGATTTTCCCAGTGGACTCTGGCAGCGCATTCTCACCACGCTCCTGCTCTATTTACCACTCGCGAGCTGTGCCCATCCCCCAAGCGATAAAGGACCACGTGCAAGCTCCTTGACACCGGGTGGACGAGGCCCCTGCCCTGCCTCGGCCCCTTCTCCTCTGGACACACCCCTCATTCCTCTGCAGCCTCCCTGGGCTCCCCAGAGGTGCGTGCACGGAGGGCTGGTGGTGTCGTCCCTGGCCTCATCTCTGCCCGTGTCCCTGCTGGGGGCTCTGCACCAAGGCCCGTTCCTCCCCTTGGCACTGCCCCCCCCTTCAGAAGCGCCTGACACAGCAGCGAGGGTGTCTTGCTCCAGGAAACCCTGCTCCTCTCCTCTCTCCACCCCTACACGGGAGCTGTGCGCCACGCTCCTTTGCCCCTGACTTGCGTGCGGCATTGCCGTATTTCACCGGCACCTGTATCCCACTCTGCTCTTTGTCTCAGTGGATGGCGAGAGTTGGTGATCGGGGACTCAGTCACACCCACCCGGGCCTGCCCAGGGTCCAGCACTGCTTCCACACACAATAGGCTCTCGATGGAGCGCGGTGAAGGGATGAATGGGTGGCGGGAAGAACTGAACCACGCCTGCACGGCTCAGTCGCCTGCGTGTAGAAGGGTTAATTGCCGCTTACCTGGAGTTCTGAGTGAATCCTGGGCTCTGGTGTCAACCTCCATTTCCACTCACTTCCCCCTTGTTCTAATGACATAGAACTGGGCAAACAGGAAAAAGCACCCATGGCACAATTTCTGCTGATGAATATTTCAGCAGGTGCCTCTTGGCTAAAAGTCGAGATGAAAGCCTGGCTCCAGGCAAATGAAGAGGAGAAGAAAGACCTGTAAGTACTTAAGGCTTTGGAGCAGTGCCCCGGTGCTGAGACCTAGCTGGCAGTGCTGCGCTTGCAAACGCGGAGATCACAGCCCAGGGTACTCTCCAGGCCCCTGCCTGCTCTCGAGCAGAGAGGAGATATGCAGCTCTCCGAGCTGTGCGCCGCCTGCTCCCAGCCCACTTAGCGTCAGCCAGACATGGCCGAGGTCCAAGGCTGCCCATCCGCCTATAAATCTGCAGCCCCCGCTCTGGCCTGGCTTCCTGGCTGAGAGGCAGGTCTGGTGATCTATGGCCGGATCCGGCTGCGCCACAGGTTTCATGTTCCACTGCTTTCTTTTCATTCTTCTTCTTTGCTGTACAGAACGAAGCCAGGTGGGGCCAGCTGTGTGCACACGGCTTTGCCACGTGCGTCCCAACTCAATTGGGAAAGAGCATCGGGCCCTGTGCCTGGGTGGGCTCGGCTGGCTTTGGTGTGAAACAACGACTTGTTGGCATCCCAGGACCAGGACATGATTAGGTGGACATTGAGTGTTGCCTGCAACGGAGCTCGAACAACTGTCCTTGGGCACAGGACAGAGCGCAGACGAGAAGCCGAGAGGGGGATTTCACTACACAGGAGAGACACTGATTGGCAGGTGCATGGTGAGTCTGGGCAGGTGGGAGAGGAGGGTTGGGAGCTGGCAGCCTTGGCTCTAGTCCTGGCCTTGGCCCTGAGCTCAGGTGACTCAATTCCCTTCCCAGTCACGAACCTCGATGTCCTCAATCAGCTTCAGATGCTGTGAAATGCCCTCAGGTTCTCATTGGTCACACACCCGTCAGCAGGGCTCCCCGCCCTCGCCTGGCTCAGATAGGCCGGCCATGGAACCGGGCTGTGCACCGCCGAGGCACCTGTCTGCAGATGCAGAGACAGAGAGAAAGAGACAGAAAGACAGAGAGAGCTTGCGCTTGCTGGTTCACTCCCCAGGTGCCCACAAGGGCCAGGCCCGAGCTGAGCAGAAGCCAGGAGCTGGGAACCCAGTACAGATGACCTGCGTGGGTGGCAGTGACCCCGTTCCTGGACCCATCGCCTGCTGCGGCCCAGGATCTGCATTACGAGCTGGCATCAAGACCCCGGTGAGGCCCGGGCGCCTTCACCAGCATCCTGACCGCCAGGCTGGACGCTCCGCAGAGGAAATGACCTGAGGATGAACTTGAGGGGATTTGCACACCGGGAACGGGCGCTGGACCCCCAGGGAACTGCCTGAGCGGCAGGGCCTCCCTGGCAGAGTTTATCCAGAGCAACGCCCCAGACCCACACAGCGGAGAGAGGAAGGAGAGGTGGGACCAGAATTTGCTGACAGCTGCCCAGGGAGGACACAGCTGACTCACGGGCGACTGCTGAGGCTGGGGGGGGGGGGCCCTCTGCACTGACCATGCAGGAGCAAGCCAGTGGCCTCGGACCCCGCCCTGCTCAGACACTCTTAGAAGGAGACGGTTCCCCGAGGGAGTGGACCACTCGCACTGTGACCTCTGCAGCCCCGGAGGGCATCCCTGCCTGCTCTGGGAAGGGCCGGCCGCGTGGGCAGTGGAGCACCCACAGGAGGGAGAGAGGGAGACGTCTCCACACGCTGCCTCAGCTTCTGTCAGCCCCGGGCCTCCCAGTGCCGGGGGGGGCCTCCCAGCTTCAGTCCCATAGCGGCCACGACCGAGTTTGCTAAGGACCCTTCTCCCTAGCTTCGGTCTGGACCAATCACTGGAAAGCTAGGCGTGTGCCTGCCTGCTGGCCACATTGTTGGGGCTTCCTGGGAGAACGCAGTGCAACCATGGCTGGCTCGGCTGTCCTTGTGGCGCACTGGGACGAGCAGGAGAGGTGGAATCCAGTCCGGAGTTCGAGTCGTGGCTCTGCTATTCGCAAACAGTAAGAGGCTTTCCAATGCCGCACCTCTCTAAGTCCTGTTTACTTCGTCTAGAAAAGAAAGGAACACGATGGCAGGGGAATTATTATGAGGAATAAGTGCCATAATTTGCCTTCCGAGATTTTAGGGAGTTCAACACAAATATATAATGTTTCCCCTGGTTCGCTGATTCCCAAATGAAAGTCTGAGAAACCAACCCTATTCTCTGATGGAGAGGTTCTCCCCGGACTTAAACAAAATATTCAGAGCTCTATGAAGGATTTTTTTTTTCTAAAGGCAAATTAATTTTAAGGGGTTTCTTTCTGCCCGGCGTATAGTAATTGCTCATCTAATGCTAACTGCAGCTATGACTTTAACGTGAAATCTTTGTACAGGCCTTCCTGGCTCAGTCTTTTCTGTAAGATTCAACGTCTGTCTTTACGTTAAAGCTGATAGCCAATCGTTTAGCAATTGTTCTCCTCCTTATCCCAAAGCACATCTCCCCTCCCAGACTCGTGCTGCACTTCAATCGCCATTGATAAGCACTAAGGGGTGGGAGGTACAGGCGGTGACAGCCGTGCTGCCTTGGGAGTGGCACCTGTGGGACGATGAGCCCCCCCCCCCCAGCCTCCCTCCCTGATGCAGGCGTGCACCCCTGTTCCTCGGCCTCCTGTGGCACAGCAAGAGGCCCCTCGCCAGGCCAGCGCCGTGGCTCACTAGGCTAATCCTCCACCTGCGGCGCAGGTACTGGCTTCTAGTCCCGGTTGGGGCGTTGGTTCTGTCCCAGTTGCTCCTCTTCCAGGCCAGCTCTCTGCTGTGGTCCGGGAGTGCAGTGGAGGATGGCCCAAGTGTTTGGGCCCTGCACCCGCATGGGAGACCAGGAGGAAGCACCTGGCTCCTGGCTTTGGATCAGCGCAATGTGCCGGCTGTAGCGGCCATTTGCGGAGTGAACCAACAGAAGGAAGACCTTTCTCTCTGTCTCTCTCTCTCACTGTCTAACACTCTGCCTGGCAAATTAAAAAAAAAAAAAGAAGCCCTTCGCCAGATGCTACTGCTGCGACTTCCCAGCCTCCAGAGCCATCGGTCAGAGAGATGCCCAATGGTTGGAGTTGCCCACTCTCTGGCACAGGGAAAATGCACTAAGACAGGTGCGTTAGCAGAGCCTTCGGCACTCAGCCGTCACTGCTGGTCTTTCTTGCAAGCCCTCCTTCCACGGTGCGCTCGTGTCTTCCCTCCGAGGGCTGCGGTGGGCATTTCCACTCCCAATGACAACGCTGGTAAAAACCTCGAGACGTTCTGCCTGTCCATGGCACTGCCCATAGCTCCCACCTTTTCTTTCTACAACCACCATTTCCCCTCTTCCCACCTTCTTTGACTTCTCGTTATTCTCCAGTATTTAATTTTTTTCTTAGATTTATTTTATTTATTTGAAAGACAGAGTTACAGAGAGAGGTAGAGACAGAGAGAGAGGTCTTCCATCCACTGGTTCACTCTCCAAATGGCCACAATGACCAGAGCTGTGCCAATCCAAAGTCAGGAGCCAGGAGCTTCTTCCAGGTCTCCCATGCGGGTGCAGGGGCCCAAGGACTTGGGCCATCTTCTACTGCTTTCCCAGGCCACAGCAGAGAGCTGGATTGGAAGTGGAGCAGCTGGGACTAGAACCAGCGTCCATATGGGATGCCAGCACCTCAGGCCAGGGCTTTAACCCACTGTGCCACAGTGCCGGCCCTCCAGTATTTAACTGTATTAATTTTCTTTCTTCTTTGCTCCTTGCCTTAGCTCCATTCAATTATTCTTCGCTTCACAAAAAGAAAATAGGAGGACAATGTGCACCTCGAGTCATCAGCTTGCTAGGTCTAACCAGAATTGAGGCTGAGGTCTCATCTAAGGAAGCGTCAATTTCTTTCTTTTTTTAACTTTTATTTAATAAATATGAATTTCCAAAGTATAACTTTTGGATTATTGCGGCTTCTTCCCCCATAACTTCCCTCCCACCCACAACCATCCCCTCTCCTACTCCCTCTCCCATCCCGTCCACATCAAGATTCATTTTCAAGTCTCTTTATATACAGAAGATCAATTTAGTATATACTAAGAAAACATTTCAACAGTTTGCACCCACACAGATACACAAAATATAGAGTACTGTTTGAGTACTAGTTATGCCGATAGTTCACATAGTACAACACATTAAAGACGGAGATGCTACATGGGAAGTAAGTGCACAGTGACTCCCATTGTTGATTTAACAACTGACACTCTTATTTATGACGTCAGTAATCACCCGAGGCTCTTGTCATGAGCTGCTAAGGCTATGGAAGCCTCTTGAGCTCACTAACTCCGACCTTATTTAGACAAGGCCATAGTCAGAGTGGAAGTTCTCTCCTCCCTGCAGAGGAAGGTATCTCCTTCTTTGATGGCCCCTTATTTCCACTGGGATCTCACTCACAGATGTCTTTCATTTAGGTCATTTTTTTGCCACAGTGTCTTGGCTCTCCATGCCTGAAATGTTCTCATGGGCTTCTTAGCCGGATCCGAATCCTTAAGGGCTGATTCTGAGGCCAGAGTAGAAGCATTAATTTCTTAGCTCCATCAGTGAATGTAACCGACTTGCGTGAGTCAAGCAGTAGACTTGCAGAAAGCCCCAGAACACAATGGGTGCACAGTTCAGCAGGGAGACTGGGCTGCGGGATGACTGACCACACCCCTGCAGGAGCCCAGGGCTCACGCCCACCCTCTGGGCCAGACCTGCCCTCTGTCCTGCTTTCTCTCTCCGGGGATCAGGCGTAGAGAATGTTAATAACCTAAGGGCTGGCCTAGGCGAGGGGAGGAAGCAAGACTTTACCCATCAAGCACCTAAGGACACACACACTGGGGGCTTGACATGGCGAACACAGTCTCGGGTCCGGGGTGGTCCAGGGAGGCCCTGGGGCAGATGCTGCGTTCTCATCCGGCTTAACCTCTGCAGCCCGGGCCGACATGGTCAACACTGCGTGCAGAGACAAAGACACTTAGAGGAGGGGCTCGAGGGACAGTGCAGTTCAGCGGGTCCTGATGTTTGAGCACAGAGTGTGCGGTCCGAAAGGGTGACTGCACCCCCTGACGTCACACGGGGTTGGCACCTTGGGCCAGTTCCACAGGGCACTGCACCCTTTCTTCAGACTTTGGGTTGGGCTGGGCGTCCACACCTGCTGTGTACTCTAGCATTGAAGAGGCTAACTGCACATATGGGAGAGCAATCGGAAACTCCTCTCTGCATATCCGAGGCTGCTCACCAGGCTCCCTGCTCTGCGTACCCAGCACACAGCTCAGGTTCCTGCAGGAAGCATTTCCTGAGCCCCAGCCGGAGTTCTCCCCTCCACGTCACTCATCCCACTGTTTCTCAATGGCCAGTGTGCTCTGTCTGTGTCGTCTGTGTCGTCTGTGTCGGTGCCCTGCCGTGAGCTGCAGGTAGACAGGGAGCATTTGTGTGTGCTCTCCTGGGGGCAGGCCACATGGTGTAGGTTAAATAAATATCTGCGGAATGAATGAGTGGGAAAATAAATGCGTGAATAAAGTAAGGAGTTGTCCAGGATGAATGAAGTCCATGCTAGAAGAGGCTTAGTCAAGAAAAAAAAAAGAAAGAAGAAAGACAAAGGAGTTGCAGCAACCAGATCAATACTCAGTAGCAGCCCTGCAACTGTTGAGAGAGTATCTGTGCTAGGGCCGGTGCCATGGCTCACTAGGCTAATCCTCCACCTGCGGTGCCGGCACACCGGATTCTAGTCCCGGTTGGGGTGCCGGATTCTGTCCCGGTTGCTCCTCTTCCAGGCCAGCTCTCTGCTGTGGCCCGGGAGTGCAGTGGAGGATGGCCCAAGTGCTTGGGCCCTGCACCCGCATGGGAGACCAGGAGGAAGCACCTGGCTCCTGGCTTCGGATCAGCGCGCCGGCTGCAGCGGCCATCGGAGGGTGAACCAACGGCAAAGGAAGACCTTTCTGTCTGTCTCTCTCTCTCACTGTCCACTCTGCCTGTCAAAATAAAAAAAAAAAAAAGGAGAGAGAGAGTATCCGTGCTAGACCATAGAACTGTACAAGGATAACCCACCTTTGGAAGACACTGGTTTTCACGCGAGCTAATAAGGCCGATTCTTTAGATGGGCTTTTAACAGGGCTTGACAAGGTAAAACACTTGTCACCATTTATTTTTAGCAAAATTCAGAAATGAGATGTCATCTTCCCTGATCCACTGTGAAGGCCAAGTCAAAGGAAGCAGGTATCTGAGGGTCTGCTCTGTCGTGTGTTGGCGGCAGTCCAGTGGGGCAGCTACTCATTGGAGAGAGACACTGACACACAGCCTACAGCCACGCATGTTGTTTCTCTGGAGTCATCCCGAACGCCTCTCCCCCACACAGAGCCCCTGTCCGACGTCAAGCAGGGAGTCCCAGACACCTCTCTGTGTTTCCAGGTGCTCCACGGCCCCCTTTTCCCCATGACTGAGGATAAAACGTTGGGTTGCTCAGGCCTGTGGTATCCCTTGGCTCTTTCTTACTGCCAATCTTTGAAGGCCATGAGGGTTGGCAGTGGCAGGACCCTGTCCTTGGTTCCATATGGTGGCTTTGAACATGAACTTGAATGGGATTCAGCGTTTTCTCAAAGCCATGCTTCCTCAAGGTTGAGGTTGACCCAAGGTCACCGTGCAACAGGGGAGCAGCTAGCCGCTCTGCAGAGGGAGGACTCACCGTCTGCACGAGGCTGACCTTGGACCCCATGGACCTAGCACCATCCCTCCTGACTTCTGGGTGCTCAGTGGATGGACAGCTGTCACAGCAGCTGTCACACCGGGCTAGAGTCTCCCCCCAGGAGGAAATGCCTGGACATCTCTGGATCCCCAGGCTCTGCTCAGAGCCCGTAGAGAAGCAAGTTCACGGGAAGGCGGCTGGATGTCGAGATGGGTGGCTTCCTTCATATTGCGTGTAGGAAAGAGAACAGGCTTTGGGATCTGATGGCCCTAAGGTGGAAAACCGGCCTTTGCTACTCACCTGCAATGACTGGTCTTCAGGTTTCCATCTGCAAAGTGAGGGGAACGACCCTTGATGGCCAGGTTTCCGGAACTGATGAATGTTGTAGGTCCTGTCTCCAAACCAATACCTGCCGCACACTTACAAAAAGAGGGAAGGAGGGCAGGAGGGAGGGAGGGCAAAGTGAGGGACCGTCGGTTCCCTTCCCCTCTCTTTAGCTTCATCACTGTCAGGACTGTGCCACCCACTTACTGACCCCAGAAGCCCACGGACCTACTCTGTGTCTGAGTCATTAACATTGCTGCATCTCGTTAAAGTGAGGAAGATGACGCTTATCGCCAAGGAGTTACGAGGAATTTATGAATTGTAGAAAACTCCATGGGGCCAGCGCTGTGGCATAGCGGGTAAAGCCACCACCTGCAGTTTCAGCTTCCCATATGGGCACCGGTTCGAGTCCCAGCTGTTCCACTTCCTATCCAGTTCTCCACTATGGCCTGGGAAAGCAGTGGAAGATGGCCCAAGTCCTTGGGCACCTGCACTCACATGGGAGACCCAGGAGAAGCTCCTGGCTCCTGGCTTCAGATCGGCGCAACTCCAGTTGTTGCGGCCAATTGGGGAATGAACCAGCAGATGGACGACCTCTCTCTCTCTCTCCCTCTCTCCCCTCTCTGCACCTCCTTCTCCCTATGTAACTTTCAAATAAATAAACAAATCTTTAAAAAAAGAAAACCCCATCACATGTTAGATGATCCTCAAGTATTGATTTGTTGTTGATCTGTATCATCTAAGAACAATCTGTGATCCCCCTGTAGACCTGAGACTAGAGAGAGCTTATTATTACAGTCAAATTGAGATTTTTAATAAAATAGGCATTTATTATCAGACATGGTAAGCAACCAAATTCCAAATGCTAAGTGCATAGTTTAATTATTCCACTAAAGCGTGGAGCTTGATTTATGGGAGCTGGGGAATAAATACTGCTCTGGGTAAATACACCGATAGGTGGGAAGCTTGGTTGCCCAAAAGAAAAGCAAACTTGGGAGAAGGGATGGGTGAATTATTGTGAGGGTTGTCAAGTTGAATCATGAGCAGAAGGCACCAAAACAGCGATTTTTTCCCCGAGTCTCCCTCCCCCCACCCAGGCCTGGCCGCCATCTCTCCTTCTCCAGTTTCAGGCAGGTACAGTGTCTTCAGCTCCATCTCACAGAGGAAGCGCTAACGGGGAGCGGTTGATCTGTGCGGACCCAGGGGACAGTGGCAGGAAGTCAGTCTACCCACCACCGCGACCTCTTACCATTACGTCCCTTCCGACCCTGGACAGTGTGAGGCACGGGGCTTACAGGAGAAAGCTCTCGTTGGCCCCAAGACCTGCTGCAGACCAGGGGCACAGATGGGGCAGCTCACATCACCTCTCCCGTTGAGCTGGAACGGGGGCGGTCCAACAACACCCAGCGTAGGGTTACACCGGATCACCGGGCTGCAAGGGGATTCCTTGGTTTGTACAACCAAACGGGGAAGAGTGGGGTCCCCGGAGTCTGGACCTCCGAGTCCGCTGGGAAGCTTGCCCCCGCCTTTCACGCCATGTCTCTCCAGGTTTCCGCTTCAGTTCTATCAAACTGGCTTCTGCGTCTGGAATCATGGATGTTGGCAGCTCCTGTAAGGCTGCCACAAAACACACCCAACATCGGAGTAAGGGAAAGGGTCTGCTGGGGGAAACACGACAGACCCGAGGGAAGGGGCGAGGATGGGAAAGAGGGAGAAGGAGCATGTAAGAGAGATCGAGAGAGGGACCAAGAGACAGAGAGAGATCGAGAGAGAGATCAAGAGAGAGAGGGAGAGAGACTGAGAGAGAGACAGAGCAAGCCACGTGTTCAGGAACAGGTCCTTTTTTTTTTAACTTTTATTTAATGAATATAAATTTCCAAAGTACAGCTTATGGATTACAATGGCTTCCCCCCCATAACTTCCCTCCCACCCGCAACCCTCCCCTTTCCCACTCCCTCTCCCCTTCCATTCACATCAAGATTCATTTTCAATTCTCTTTATATACAGAAGGTCAGTTTAGCGTATATTAAGTAAAGGTTTCAACAGTTTGCACCCACATAGAAACACAAAGTGAAAAATACTGTTTGAGTACTAGTTATAGCATTACTTCACATTGGACAACACGTTAAGGACAGAGATCCTACATGAGGAGTAAGTGCACAGTGATTCCTGTTGTTGACTTAACAATTTGACACTCTTGTTTATGGCATCAGTAATCACCCTAGGCTCTTGTCATGAGTTGCCAAGGCTATGGAAGCCTTTTGAGTTCACCGACTCTGATCATATTTAGACAAGGTGGTAAGGAACAGGTCCTTTTAAAACTATTCCAGGGAAGTAGGGCCAGTGAATCCCATTAGGTTGGGAGTGGAGCTGACTCCTGTGGTTGGCCATGGGGTCACCGGGCTTCCAGCCATGGCAGCGAGGGCCAGAGCCTAGTGCGGTGCTGGGGGTGTAGATAGCGCCATGGATAAGACTGTGTCCATCCGCACGAGACTTCCCCTGAGTTGTTCAATCAGAAAATTCCAAGGAAGAGCTCTGATTGGCCCGGCTGAGGTCAAATGCTCTCCACGGGGGACCCAGACAGGAGATAACCTGGTCAGACACTGAAGAAGGTCCTGGTGGATGCCTGCCCTAGATCCAGTCATCTTCCAGCTATGCGCCTGACAAAGACCTAAAAAAGGCAGATTCCCCCTCCTTGCTATTCTCTCGCAGCTGAGGGTAGCAGCCACGTAGCATACCTGCCAACATTTAAAAACTTCAGGATCTAAAAGTAAGGGAGGAAATTTAGCATGTGTTTCTCTTCCTCTCCTCTCTCTCTTTGTTCAAGATTTATTTATTTATTTGAAAGTCAGAGAGAGAGCGAGAGAGAGAGAGAGAGAGAGAGCTTTCGTCTGCTGGTTCACTCCCCAGATGGTCACAATGACCAGGGCTGGGCCAGGACAAAGCCAGGAGCCAGGACCTTCATCCAGGTCTCCCCTGCAGTGGCAGAAGCCCCGGTATTCAGCTCGTCTTCCACTGCTTTTCCCGGGCCATGAGCAGGGAGCTGGAGAGGAAGTGGAGCAGCCAGGACCCAAACCAGCGCCCATGTGGGATGCCGGTGTCTCAGGCCATGGCTTAACCTGCTGTATTGCTACCACGCTGGCCGCCTCTTCCTCTTTCAGTGTGACACTTTCTCTTCAGGATTTTCATTCACAAAGATTGTTTTCCCTCCCTTCCTGGATCAACACACAAACACACAAGCATGCAGCTTAACCTTGGGTCTTTACTGTGAAAGCCTCAGGATGGGGGCCGGTAGCCTGATTCCGTGACACAGTCGGGGGAAGAGGGAGGGAATTCAGGAACTCACGGGTGTGGGCCTGCCTGTTGTCACTGATGCTTACCATCGCTGTTGTTAACTCAGAGGGGACCTGGGTGTGAATTGTGCCGGAATATTCCACCTGGAAGGGACAGTGGGTTTTAACCATGGAAGGACAGATAGTCAGGTTTTTTCCCCAACGTTTCTTACTTGAGCCAACAGCTTAGTTTTGGACAGAGAAATATGAGCTGAAGTTGAATTTGGGAATCTGCATTTTCCCACGACAGAAGTTGCTATGGCATGTCTGTGGAATAAAGGGGATGGCATTTGACATTCACTCCGCCTGATCCTTGTCCCTTAGAGAGAAAGGGAGAGAGACATTCAAAGGCCATCCTTAGGAGAGAAGAGAACCCGCAAAATCCTTGCTAAATGCTAGTTATTAGAGCTAGACAAATTTCCACTATTAGATAATGTAATTATTCCCCACTCTATATTTAATTATCAGGTGTATAGATAAACTGACATTTTTATTCCTCTTTTAAATATTGAAAATTAATTGAAGAAAAAAGCATCCTAAAAGGTAGATAATTAAACAAATATGCTAGGAAACAAGGCCTTGTACACTTTATTTTATGTGTAAATTATTTGTAGACCCAAAGGGGCCAGCTTCTCATTATGCAGCAGCTCGCACATTAGCATTTCAATGGAGAAAGTTTTCCTCCCGGTTGGAGCACCTGCCAGAGGTTCCCAGGGAAGAAGACTTTGGAAAAGTTTGCTTCCTGGAAAGGAAAAAAAATCCTCCTGTGTTTGCGGCTCCCGCAGGGCTTCCTGCTAGTGGAGAGCAGTCATCCTGGTCGGCGTGGGGCACTCGGCTCTGCCCAGCACCTGCACGGACACAGCTCTGCCCCACGCTTTTGCTCCAGGGATGGCGAGGCTCTGGTCCAAGGAGCAGGGACCGGCCTCTGCTAGTGGAAGCGACACCCTTTGTGTGCTTTTCTGTCTTTTGTCCATTAGCTGTTAGGCTGAACTTCAGTACAAACTCAGAGAATGTAAGTGGGCTGCGCTTCGCAATAATTCAACAACTCCACTGGCCGCCTGTGTTGTGCCAAAGAATGAACTTGGCCCAGAAGCCCAATCCAAAGGGATTCTTCCCATGCCTAAGTCGCCTGGTAGCCCAGGGCTGTCCCCTTTCACCTCTGAGACATCCCCCCACCAAAATCACTGCCTTTGGAGTCTCTGAGGTTTCCTTGGTATCCGTTTTCCAGCTTTTGCTTGAAAATATTATTAAGGAGGTTCAGCTGTGAAAATCCTCGTGTCTTAGTTGGGGAGAGAAACAACATCCTAACCACCTACAGCCGTCACGATTGTCCCAAGTTTCCGTGCGGTGCGCCGTGGGCGTTGCTCAGTGCCAAGGCTGAGGTTCGCCTGCGAGGCCCGCGCCCCTGCCTGGCAGAGGGTTTGCTCAGTTGCTCTCTCCTCCGTGTCTGACTAACTGGCAGGGCTTCTGTACGGGGGGACGCGAGTGTCCCAGATGTTTAGTGCTGACACATCAAGGATGGCAAATCCGCCCCGAGATGCTCTTGAATTGGAGTCATGGTATTGTACATTCATTGTGATTAATATCCTTTAAAGGGAGCGCCTGCTTTCTCTCTGGTCCGTGCTATTGAGATGGCAGGGCTGACGAGCTCTGGGAAGTTGGGAGCTTTTGGCCAGGTGCAACGGGAGCTGGGGGCAGCTGTAAATCAGTAGTGGACTTGTAATGAAGATGAGGAGAGGCCTAGAGGGCTAGACTGGGAAGTCTCTGATCAGGGGGAAAAGCACAGATCAGGTACAAAGTGGGCCGGCGTCCGTAGCAGAGCCAGTGAGGGTGAGTGGGGTGCCCTGGGGCACTGGGCACTGGGGAAGGGACTCGGGGTCATGAGTCACAAGGGCGTGTCCGTTTCCAGCCTCAAGCGTGATGGGATGTGAGCTGAGTCTTGGAGAAGGTCAGACAGGTGGTTGGAGGGGGTTGGATGGGTTGAGCCACTGCTGCAGGCGGCCCACAGCCACAAGGAAAGCAGGGAACCTTGACATTAGCAGAGCTGTCTCGTCTGTTTCCAGGCCCTGGACCCGGCTGGACTGTGGGGTCCCTAGAGAGAGGCGACAGCAGGCGGTGTGGTTTGGAAGGAAATAGCAAGACCAGGCAGTTGCAGAGGGATTGGCTCCCCCGCACTCAGGACAGTTATCAGCACTCTCCTAACGAGCAGGCCTCGCTGCCTTCCCCGCCGAGTCATTCAGCCTGGAGATCAGCGTTGAAATTTCCCGGCGAATTCTCAGATCCCCAATGCACGGCGTGAACCCCAAATCAACAGATGCTGGGAAAGAGTGTAGATGCACACAGGGAGGCCTTCCAGAACCCAGTACGAGGTCGGGGAGAGGTGAAGAGACTGAATGGGCAAAGCACACGATGTCAATTATTCAGGTGCGCCGTCATTTGCACGCTCGTGTACAAAAGAATCCATTTTTATTACTAAGTTACACCAGGCCCTCTTCCTAATTTTCCCATAATTTAACATTCAATTTATTTTACTTTCCACATTCACAGATAATGCATGGATGGGGTCTTGAAAATTTGATATGACTCATTTCACTCCCAAGTAACATACGGCTTTCTGCCTAATTTTCCCGTATTTTTACATTCGATTTATTTTACTGCCCACATCACGAAAGTGGTGAGTAGAACCTTGACAATTCAATTAGATTTGAAAGGCAGGGAACGTAAAATTAGAAAGGAACAGCAGTGGGGTCACACATTCATTCAACAAACATTTATAGAGCCGTCGCCCCGTCATCTACAACACCCGGGGATAAGGAATACATCGACATAGATCGCTTCAACCTTGGTAGGGACAGTGGAACTGGTAGCTGTGGGTAGAAACCGTAGCTGAAGTCCACGGCACGGTAGGCAGGGTAACCGCTTCCTGTTGGCAGCGTCTCTGGAAGGCAGGAATTGCCACGCCCATTTTCCATACGAGAACCCCGAGTTAAGATCGCGATGCATCCGAGGTCACATGAAGTGACCAAATGGTGACGCAAACCAACTCAGCACGGCGCGGTCCCCGCACTCTGGTAAGTGCACACACTATTTTCATTCCATATGATACGTAGTTCTGGTGTGTGCACAGGAGGCTTTGATCGCACGCACATGGGAAATGAGGATCCCACGCCAGGGAACCCAGCCGCCACCTCACACACTTACCATTTTCTTGTGGGAAAAACTCTCTTTAACGTGATCCTCAGCCATAGTAAACCCTCTACACAGGCAGTCTCTGGAACGTGTTGATCCTAACTCGAAGCTTTGTACTGTTTAACAAATAGCCCCCTGCATTGTACCACAGTCCCTCCCGGTGAACGACCCACCAAGTTAGAAATCAGAGCTGAGGGCTGGTGCCATACAGTGGAGGATGGCCCAAGTGCTTGGGCCCTGCACCCACATGGGAAACCAGGAGAAGCACCTGGCTCCTGCCTTCGGATCCACGCAGCGTGCTGGCAGTAGCGGCCATTTTTGGGGTGAACCAACAGAAAAAGGAAGACCTTTCTCTCTGTCTCTCTCTCTCACTGTCCACTCTGCCTGTCAAAAAGAAAAAAAGAAAAGAAAAGAAAAGAAATCAGAGCTGAGAACAAATCCAGAGATCGGCACTGTGTGGGCCACCAGGAAGGCGGCACGGGCGAGGCTGTCTGAGGACGGCCTTGAGCGGTGGTGGATTGGGACACGTGTGTGTGTGTATCTGACCATTGCACACCGACACGCGACTGAGTCAGTCGTTACAGAACTTGGGCTCATGTGTGAGAACTTGGGCTGATGTGTGGCTCCTTCATTCTGGCCTTTGGGCGGGTCTCCTGGAACACCGCGTGACATTCCAGACGCCCTTGGTCAACGGTGAGACCGAGTAACTCAGCAGAGAGCGGCACAGATGAAGCGGACGAGAAGGAAATGTCTCCACTCTCCACGCTCCTCACCTGGGCCCTGGGCCGTGGCCGTGGCTCGGTGACCGTCCACCTCGAGAAGTCCCTGGGTGGCCCGTCCAAGGGGCTGTGGCCCACAGAGCACGGTCGTGGCAGCTGTGGCATTGTAGAGCTGGGAGAGGGTTACAACACCTCTTCTGGGGCCTGGGATGAATTCACAGCTTTGTTCCAGGTCCCACCTGCAGGCCGTTGGATTTCTACCACCTGTCATGGAGAGTTCTGGGTCTCTTTCCCAAGTGCTACCAAGCCCAAGCCTGAATAACGGAACAAATGCGTGAATACCCCAGCCAGCCCTGTCAGCTCTCGGATTTCTGTGGATGACCACATTGCTCTGGCTGCCTGGGAGCTAGGACCGATGTCCTGCACGCTGCACGCTCTAACATGAGTGAAACGGCAAATAGATTTTAAAAAAAGTCCACTCCTGCCATTCTCTTACGTTGCTATTTAATTTTTATTCTTGTTTCCTTCCAGGAAAGCAGACATCGAACACAAAAAACAATAGTCATGGCCCTTCCGTGAGAGTTTGACTCCACAGTGACTGATGCACACCCAAGTCAGCTCATCTCCCTGTCGTCACGCAGGTGTATTTCCGACCTTGAGTGCCTGGGGAAGGTGACCCCCCCAGAAACAAAACGGGTCCCAGAAATCGCCTGGAGAGCCAGTCCTGTTCCTGTTGCGGGGTGCGAGTTTGTGTGTCACCACGTGTGGAAGGGAGGGAGAGAGGCCCACAGACTTCAGCAGATGCGAAAAGAACGTGCCTACCTGTGAACCCCTGGGCTCCGGTTCTGCCCTACAAAAGGGCACAGACGCATCGGCCGCTTATCCAACTAAACACAGCAGCTGGGGACAAACACGTTGGGGAGCTGAAGGCAGCCCACGCGCTACATGTGGACGCTCGCACTGAACGATGGAAAGAGAGAGGGGAAGGCATGTGGGCCCTCAGTGACGTCATGCCCAGCGCATACAACTGCACAGTGGAGACCGCCCTCCCTGGCATGTCCGTGGACACCCTACCCGACATGCACAGATGCGAGAAGTCAAACCGGAGGTAGAGTTTCTGCACAATCAGGCTTTGTCTGAATTCACAGTTAATGTGCGGCGGAGAGAGCCCCATTCCTCCCTCCTCCCTCTCTGCCTTCTGCCCTCCCTCCTCCCTCCGCCCCCCTGCTCGCTCCCCGCCTTCTCTCCCTTCTTTCTTTCCTTCTTTCTGGGATACGCACACTCCTTTGATCTTGAAAATCATGACTGCGTTTGCTCCAGTCCAGCAGATCTTGTGGATTGCCTGGGGCTCCGCAGGCCAGGAAGATGTAATGTTGACTTTAATGAGCGGATCGCATGCGGAGGGACAATCTATCAGGGTTTTAGGCATCAGCGTTTGATAGCCAACTGGCCTGGGGGGTGTCTGCAAACCTGGACAAGAGAATGTGGCTGGACCTCATGGTAATTTCTCAGCCCTCCCTGCCTGTCCGGGTGGGAAGTGGTCTTGCATTGAGGGCCGTATGTGGCAGGTCATTTGATAGGAGAGCCATGTTTTCAGGGAGAAGGTGCAGTACAGTACTTAGCAGCAGGCACAGGACCGCTGCAAGTGAATGTAAATGTTCATGATGCTTTTGACGTGTCTTTAAAAGAGAGAAGAGATCGAAGGCCCTGTGCTAACAGCGATTACACTTAGGAGACTTCTTCATTACTCATTACGAGCAGTCACGTGCTGGCACGTGGGACCCGGAGAAGTGCCGTGAAAGTGTGTTAGCCTTCGCGTACTTCTCTGTAAGAGCGGATGGTCACCACTCTTGCAGAGCTGTTGCGTGTTTTAAAGGGGCGGAGTGACCTGCCCCCTGGGGCACTGGGCCCATTGCTGGCTCACTTCCCAGGCTCTCAACAGCTCGCCCAGCATCTTGGCGGCGTGCGCTGACCTCCGGTGCCCCGGGTGTCAGCACTGTGTCGGGTACATGCTTGTGACGAACGTTGGATGCTTCCTGTTGAATGCTGGCTGTACGGATTCTGCTCTTGAATTCCCCCCATAGACTTCTAGAATGGCTCCGCCTCCTACAGTAGATCTGCCGAGAGTTTGTGCTTGGGCCGAGGGTCTCCATCTTTTACTGATGCTGCTCAGAACTGTACTGGGAGACCTGTGAAGGCAATTGTTCCACAGACGGAATGCTTCTCAACACTGCATCCCTGCTAGAATGTTCTAGATGCTCCATGCCGGGAGAGTGGCATGCCGGGAGAGTGTGTCCTCACGCTCCGGCCACTACTGCTACTGTAGCAAGCATCCCATCACAAAGTGGCTTAGAAACAACACCTATCGCTCACAGTTCTGGTCCAGGATCAAGGGCTCCCTGAGAGCCCGTTCCCAGTAGACAGCACCTTCGGCTGTGGACTTGGTGCACGGGGCAAAGGAGCCCCCTGAGGCCTCTTTTCTAAGGGCACCAGTGTTGTTCTGGAAGGCTCCGACCTCAGGATCTAATCACGACCCAAGTGCCCGCCTCTCACCACCACCGTGGGGATTAAGACTTTGACAGGTGCACTTGGGGAGGACGCAACCATCCAGACCACAACACTTCCCTGTGGCCACCGCGCCTGGAAAGCCTGCTCCTGGATCTTACAACGTCAACAAACTCATGTCTGTCCATCTCCGCAGGGCGTAGAGCATCCAGCCTGCTAACCAGCTACCCAGATGCCCGGTCTCGGGGGTGCTCAGACTGTGACGTCACTCATTCCTGATGCACCCTGCGTGGATTCTGTCATCAGCCTCTTTGGGGTGTGCTATGCACCAGGTACTGGGCCACAGTTCACTCCTGGCACTGGGCCACAGTTCACTCCCTTTGAATTCCAAACACCTATGTCATCACTTTTGTTGAAAACAGAGACAATGGCAGTCTGTGTCTAGAAGGAGCCAGGCCCCTTTGTGCCTCAGCTTCCAAACGGGAGGATCCTGATCATGGTCTCCCATTACCCAAGATTCAAGGACAGCCATGGGCACAGGGAAAGACGGTGCGAATAGAAGCTAGTGGACGTCTCTGTTCGACCTGTGTATTGAGTGCCTCCAGACTGCATCTCTCTCTCTTTTTTTTGACAGGCAGAGTGGACAGTGAGAGAGAGAGACACACAGAGAGAAAGGTCTTCCTTTTCCATTGGTTCACCCTCCAATGGCCGCTGCAGCCGGTGCACCGCGCTGATCGGAAGCCAGGAGCCAGGTGCTTCTCCTGGTCTCCCGTGGGGTGCAGGGCCCAAGGACTTGGGCCATCCTCCACTGCCCTCCTGGGCCACAGCAGAGAGATGGCCTGGAAGAGGAGCAACCGGGACAGAATCCGGCGCCCAGACCGGGACTAGAACCCGGTGTGCCGGCGCTGCAAGGTGGAGGATTAGCCTAGTGAGCCGCGGCACCGGCCAGACTGCATCTTTTTTATTATCTGTCTTCCACAGTTTTCTGTCTTTTCCACTTTTTTTATTAAAATGTTTGTTTCACCTTTTTGAAAAACAGAGAGAAAGAGAGAGAGAGAAAGAGAGAGAGTGAGAAAGAGGTAGATGCAAATTAGCCTACTGATTTACTTTCCACATGCCCACAGCAGCTGGGTGGGCTGGGCCAGGCTGAAGCCAGGATCCAGGAACTCCATTTGGGTCTCCTCCATGTGTAGCAGGGACCCAAGTGCTTGAGCCCTCACCTGCTGCCTCCCAGGGTGCACTTTAGCAGGAAGCTGGATTGCAGCAAGAAGAAGTGGGACTTGAACCGGGCACTCTCATGTGGGAACGTGGTTGTCCCGAGTGGGATCCTAACCCCTGTGCCAAGCTCCTCCACCTTGCTCCTCCACCTTCTCACCAGGCCTAAGGACCACTGCTCCTGGCCTGCTTGTCTACTGGTAATGCCCTTCTTATTTCTCTGTTTTCTAAGAGATTTTTCTTCCTGAACTTGAGAGTGAGAAACCATGCAAGCAAGTAGGCAAGACTGATGTGTAATAAAGATCCTAAAAGGATTAGGGTTGGGATTCTGATTCAGACTCTGTTGGTTCTGGGACTGGGCAAACGACCAGTCTCTGCTCTCTGTCACCTTCATTGTCCTTCTTTTTATCTTTTTTTTCAAGGTTTACTTATTTATTTAAAAGGCAGAGTAACAGAAAAGGAGAGAGAGAGAGAGAGAGAGAGAGAGGTCTTCCATCCGCTGGTTCATTTCCCAAATAGCTTCAACATCCGGGGCTGGACTAGGCAGAAACCAGGAGCCAGGAGCTTCTTCTGGGTCTCCCTCCTGAGTGCAGAGGCCCAATCACTTGGGCCATGTCCTGCTGCTGGATCAGAAGTGGAGCAGCCTGGATTCAGACTGATGCCAGTATGGCAGCTCATCCCACTGAGCCACAGTGCCGCCCCCACTGTCTTCTCTTTCAGCTGAGAAATTCATACAGTCTACCCTCTGGCATAATTGAAAACATGGCCACAGAATTTCCAGTGGCCAGATTGCCCATGCTGGTGGACACTGGACACAGCATCCCTCCTCCCCTGAACACAGGGTACCATCAGCCTTGGAAGGCAGACTCGTCTTCCACTCTCTGAGTCTTGAGTACTGGTGATGGGCTGTGCATGGCAGGTCTGTTATCTTTGTTAGCCCCCACCCCAGTGTCACGGTATTGATGCTGCAAAACTGGTCTTGCAGGTGACAGCACCTGAGCTCTGTCAGGTAAAATATTTGCTGAGCTCACATAGCTAGGAAGCAGCTCAGTCTGAGTTTCCGACACCCAAGTGGCGCGTTGATCCGCTGTCCTGGACTTCCCAGGAGTAAGGCAGGTTTGCAGAGCCCAGAGCAAGGGCTCATGGGGGCATACCAGCACCTCCCCACGATGGCAGCACGCTCCTGGGACCTTGAGTGTGGCTGGGAGACTGTCACCTCTGAGGGCATCAGAGATACAGGCAGGGAGGGAGGACAGTTTGTTCTCTTCTGAGCGTGGGAGCTGAGCTGGGGGACCGGATGCGCTCCCTGTTCCAGGGCTCTGACCTGCGGTCTTCCTGCAGAGAGCCAGCAGCAATGCACGAGGAGACGCTGGCCTGATCAGGTGAGAATTTATGTCAGCCGAAACCATTAGGCGGCTTAATTAAATCAGGACATTTAACTCATTAGCCTTCTGCTCCTGAGATTAATAAATCTGGACCCGGTGCTGCTAATCACGGAAGAAGTCAAGTTCGGCGTGCCTCCCTCCCTTTCGGGGAGATAAGGAGAGCAGGAGAAAGGGAGTGAAACCCGGAGAAGCCTAAGTCTCCGCGTCACGGAGGTGCCGAGCACCCCGGGCCACCGCTGGGAATGAGGGTGACGCGAGAGAAATCAGGACTCCAGTGACAAAGGAATGGCAGATGTCATTCCCCAGGGAGGCCCACTGGGGGCCGTCACAGAAACCCTTGCCTGATGGGTGGTAGCTCGTCTTAGCCCTTGGCCACCTGCTGGCTGTGTCACTGCTATGGCGGCTGGGCTGGAGCCTTGTGCAAGTCTTCTTGCCTCTGCTTCAGGTCGAGCCCGCAGCTCCTGTACCTTAGTGCCTCATCCATCGTTCCCTTACCCGCCCGTCACCCAGCAGCTTACAGACTCACGTGTCATCCTCGCATCCCATCATTGCTTCTTCTATGCCAGATTTTTTTTCAGCATGTTTTTATTTATTTGAAAGGCGGAGGTACAGAGAGGCAGAGGCAGAGAGAGAAAGGTCTTCCATCCGCTGGTTCACTCCCCAGCTGGCTGCAATGGCTAGAGCTGTGCTGATCTGAAGCCAGGAGCCAGGAGCTTCTTCTGGGTCCCCCACGTAGGTGCAGGGGCCCATGCACTTGGGCATCTTCTGCTTTCCCAGGCCATAGCTGGATGGGAAGTGGAGTAGCCGGGTCTCGGGCCAGTGCCCATATGGGATGCTGGCACAGCAGGTGGCAGCTTTCCCTGCTATGCCACAGCAGTGTCTCTCTATAGCCAGATTTATCTTTTATTTTTTAAAAAATTGTTTTTATTTATTTGAAAGTAGGAGTTACAGAGAGAGAGGGAGAGACAGAGACAGAGAGATCTTTATCCTCCGGTTCACTACCTAAATGGCCATAATAGCTGAAGCCAGGAGCCTGATACTCCATAGGGGTCTCCCACCTGGGTGCCAGGGGCCAAGCACTTGGGCCATATTCCACTGTTTTCCCAGGCACATTAGCAAGGAGCTGGATGGGAAGTGGAGCAGCCAGGACTCAAACCCATGCTCATATGGGATGCTGGTGTCACAGGCAGTGGCGTGACCCACTGTTCCACCATGCCAGCCCCTGACTTATCCTTTTTAAACAGAGACTACGATGCCGCTTCTCACTCTGAAGACCTTTCGATGCTTCTCATCGCTTTCAGGATCGAGGTCAAATTCGTTAACATGCCCAACCAAGCCTTCCTGTATGGTTCATCTTTTATCTTCACTGCCTCTGGTTCTTACATCCTGAGAAGGAAACGGTGATCACCAAGTGTGGGACAACTTGCATTTCCTCCTCCAGAAGTTAGGTCTACGTTTCCCCTTTTACATCCATTATGCACCTTAGGGCTTCATTTTGACCCTCTTTTTTCTTTTCTTCTTCTCCTTCTCCTTCTCCTTCTTCTTCTTTTCTCTCTCTCTCTTTAAGATTTACTTATCTATATGGAAGTCAGAGTTTCACAGAGAGGGAGAAATGGAGAGAGGTCTTCCATCCACTGGTTCACTCCCCAAATGGCTACAATGGCCTGGTCTGGACCAGACCAAAGCCAGGAGCCTGGAGCTTCTTCCAGGTCTCCCATGCGGGTGCAGGGGCCCAAGCACTTGGGCCATCTTCTGCTGCTTTCCTGGGCGCATTAACAGGGAGTTGGATCGAATGAGGAGAAGCCAAGACTCGAACCAGCTTCCATATTGGATGCCAGCACTGCAGATGGCAGCTTAACCCACTGTGCCACAGTGCCGGCCCCGGATTCCTTTGCAACACCTCCCAGTCGAGGGCTCGGCCATCATCCCCGCCCTCAAGCCCTCCTTGACATCTTCAGCCTCGGGAGGCCGCACCTTACCTGGGCTCGTGCTGTTCGTGAGAGCCCGTTCCTCCCTCCTGGGCTCCCACCTCTTCACCTGTGCGTCTGCGCCTCCAGACTCTTCCCCACTCAAGGTCACAAGCCGTGTATTCAGAACCTCGATGCGCTGCTCACCGTGTGGTCTCGGAATATCCTTGAAAGGTGTCCAGAAGCACCCTGTGGTACAGTGCGCTGGGCAGCCTCCTGTGTCTTCAGTGGGGACACCACTGATGGCCGGAGCAGGCAGGGAGCTCACAGAGGCCACTGGGAAGCAGAGAGTGGAGAAGAGACGTTGTCGGTCGGAGTGGAAATGTGGGTGAAGATGGGAGCATCACAGGCAGGTTGGTGGCTTTTGGCCACCGAGTCCTTAGTGAGAAACACTCTGTGTCTTCCCGTGACATCTTCAGTAAAGTCTCCGTCTCCTTTTCAGCGTCTGCTAAGTCAGCCCTGGGGAGGAGGCGATAAGCACTTTCCTACGACTTCAAGACCTGCCTGGGGATGCGCTTGTGCTGCGTTTCTCTCACCGACCATCGTGGGTCCAGCCACGTGGCTCTGGTGAGCGCTCCCCACGTGCCACGGCCGCGCCACACCTCCTGGCACCGACTCCTGCAATGCTCACTCTGGCTTGGGGACGAGGGTTATCACCAATATGCCTCTCATGGGGGAAAATCGAGAAGCAGACAGACATAAAAGATGTCCTCAGAGTCACACGCTCAATGGAAACCAAGACCAGAGCCAAGGAGTAGAGGGTGGCGGGGCCGAGGTTTCCCACCTGCTGGTGCTGCCGTGGGACAGGGTCCCGGTACGTGGCCGTTTTAGATGTCGCAGTCCAAGGAGGCGATAAGCAGGCATTGTGCACTGTGCGGGGCTGGAGCAGAGAGGAGGCCCCGTGAGGGCCAGCAGGTGTGCCGGGCATGGGACACGCACTCTGCTTCCTGGACCACGACAAGGACTTCACAAACCCCTGGTAGATGTCTGATGCCATAGCAACCGTGGGGCTGGTGCCTTGGTGTGGTTTTCCCCATTTCCTCTTTTAGGAAAATGTGGAGAAAATAGCCAGGAAGTCTATCTGTGGCTCCCCGAGAGCCCAATCATCTCCGGTAACAGAGAGGAGAGCAGAGAAGAAGCCATGTTTGAGTTGCACTTCAGGTCCCCCCGAGAAAGCAAAAGCACAGGCTGCAAGGCCTCCACTGGGAGGGCAAGAGGCGGCGTGGGAGAGGCGCTGTCTGCACTGAGTGGGGGCGCCCAGACACTCCAGGAATGGAGCAGGCTGCACGCAGACACCACCCAGAGTTGCGGCGTCTTCCGTGAACTGTCGGTCATAGCCGGAGAAATGGACGCAGGCTGGAGCGCCTGTCTCAGCCCTGGGGTTTGCTGGGAACACGACTTTGAGGCACCTGAGCCTCGGGTTCCCGTCTGCACGTCGAGACTTGTGCTTCTGACGTTGGAATGGTTGGCAGGGTTAAAGGAGGGGCTGCACGGGGCCACTCGAAAGACCCTCGGTCATCGGTCTCATCCCTCTGCTGCTGATGCACGCCCTGGGCAAAGGGGCTCACGTGACATCACGCAGCGGCCCTGGGACCACTGGAGTCTCAGGCCTCTCACTTGCAGCTCTCCTGGAGGTCTGTGACTTGTCACAGAGGGCATTTGTCCTCGCCTCCCCAAAGGCAGGTGCCCATTACACACAGAGAAGATGGGGGCGCAGTGGCCCTGAGTCCTATCCCCTCCCAAGTGACAGTCGTGGGCCACAGCGATGATGGAGGCTGTGGGGCATGGCTGTGCTGCTCCTGTAAGGCGCACGCTGGCGTGAGACCGCCTGGTGCACAGATCTCATTCATCATTTTGCAGGATTGAAATGATAATACTTCGCTGAATGGGGCTTAGTAAGATGCCTCAGGAAAGTCAGTGCTACGTAGCTGCACACCGGGCTGCCAGCGCCACCGTCGCCCTTGAGCACTGGGGACCAGGCCCTGGGCTTCATCCCGCCTGCACAGCTTCCTGGAGCAAGGCTGTGCCCTGGGGTCTCACAGTGGCCGGGGCTGATGCAACCCCACAGCCTCCAGGGTTCTCGCTTCTACCAAACGCACCCATATAGTTTCTTGCATTGCCACTGAGAGGACTTTGAAAAGTCAGAGAGAAAATGGAATTAAAATTTGGTTGCTAAATTTTTTTGAAATCCTTGTATTTTTTATTAATAAGCATCTTACCTGAACCTATTTTTAAGGTTTATTTATTTGAGAGACAGAGTTACAGAGAAGGAGTGGGGGTGGGGGGGAATGACAGAGAGACCTCCCACCCATTGGTTCACTCCCCAAATGGCCTCAGCTGCTAGCGCTGGGCTGATTCGAAGCCAGAAGCCAGGAGCTTCTTCTGGGTCTCCCACGTGAGTGCAGGTATCCGAGGAATTTGGCCATCCTTCACTGCTTTCCCAGGCACATTAGCACGGAGTTGGATTGGGAGTGGAGCTGCCAGAATGCCAGCCAGTGCCCATGTGGGAGGCCGGCAATGCAGGCAGCAGCTTCACCTGCTACGTTTCGGCGCCGGTCCCTTGCCTGAACTTCTTAAGACCCCTTGTATCCACCTGCTGTGCCAGGCTGATAGGACACCTAGAGATAGGAGCTGTGCATCAGCGGGCAGCATCCCCAAGCAGAACTCAGGGGAACAAAGGACCCCACTCTTGGGCCAAGCCCCCTCTGCTCCCTGGACCCTACTCCCCCCTCCTCTGGGACCTGCAGTGGGGCAAACACTCCTGGTCCAAGGGGCGGTTCCCTCTTCTGGCTCCGCCCCTCAGCCGCTCTCAGTTCTCTTATATTCTTTGTGACGCACTGGAGCCCAGAGCGTTTCTGGGCTCACTCCTTTGGTCAACGCATGCCCGCATCTCCCCAACACCAGCTACTGAGCCAGCGGCCGGAGAAGGCAAGAGAAGAGACTCGGGCACCCAGTGTTGCAGCGGTGCGTGGCCCCGGCTGGGCTCACCCCCGGTGAGGGTCACCCCAGCACCCAGGGATGAAAGAGGACGCTCCTAGGAGCCCCGTTGAACAGAGTAGGAATAATGGGGGCTGCTTGGCTGGGCCTTGATCTCTTGTCATCACTGTTAGTGTTGCCATCAGCAGCACTTTTAAGGCACCCGTGAAGGCACAGGGTTGAGCAAGAGCATGTAAAATGGACGGAACCGAAAAACTAAGAGATGCAGAGTGAGGAGCAGGCTTGAGCCCACTCCCCTGGGCCTCACAAGCCATGTGGAGGGACTCAGGTTGAGCCCGGAGCACAGCAAGGAGCGGCACGTGGCGCCCACAGAGGCGCAGTGCACGGTCCGTGCAGGATGGCGAATCCGTCTCCCGGTGAGGAATGCAATCGCTCTTCCCGCATGAGCAGAGAGCAGAGCCGCTGTGTGGCCACGGGCTTGGACCCGGCTGGGTTACCAGATGCACCTGAACCGGGTATTCGTGTCCTGAGGCAGGCTCCTGCAGGGCTTGTCTGTGCTGCTGTCTCCTGCAGCCTCGCCCAGCCTCCCCAGGCTTTCTGTCTCGGTTTCCTCCCATTGAGGATGAGGGCAAAGGTGCTCGGTCCAGCGGGCGCCCCGGGGAACCAGAGCAGGCTTGGGGATTGTCCTTCCTGGCCCCGCAGAGACTGGTTTGGCTCAGGGAGCCCTGGGGCCCTGTCTGGAAGTGTCTGTTCCCCCTCCCCTTTGATCAGCCTGTTCATGGCATATTGGGATGGACAAGGAATGATTTGTCTTCCACATGTGTTTCCATTTATTCCTCCAAGGCAGCGTGAAAGCGTGGGGCCAGGGCACAATGAGGGGCAGTGGGCAGACACGCTTGCAACAGCTCAGAGGGCACAAAAGAGAAACGCATTTGCTCACAGTCCATATTTCAAAGTGTTTTATGAAAAATACTGCATGATAAAGTTACATCTCTGTAAAGAAGGACGGGAGCAAAATAGGATGGAGCCAGGCCTGAAGGCATTCTGGAAAAGGGTGCCACAAAGTTCTGCGAAATTCACCAAGGGGAGCCATGGGGAGGTTTGAGCTTCCTGGTAGCCAGGGAAATAAAGGGTAGAATCGTGCAGGGGGTGGGGAGGCGGAAGTCTGATACTTACAGCTAAGAGAAGGCACCCTGTAGTTCCTCAGCAAGGGTGCGCTTTCTCAACAAATGGGCACCGTCTCTGTCATCCCCTGGCCACTGTGGGTTTCCGTGGATTATTCCAGATACTATAAATTTGTTTCGTTTCATTAGCATCGCGGAATCCTTCCGAGGAACAGAGTGGCGACCTGGAATAACGAGCTTTGACGTTTCCTGCCTGCGCCAGGGGTGCGCAGCGCTCCCGCCCACGGGAGTCTGTGCTCTGCACCCTCGAGCAGTGGGAACACGCGGTGTCCTGTGGTCCCTGGACTGAGCGGGAGTGATGTGTGCAGATTCTCTGTGGAGGCTTCCGTGACCACTGTGTGGCTCTGCCATTCACCCCTTTCCCTCTGTCTTGAGAAAGCCAAGTGCCGGGCAGGGATTACACATTCTGTCCAGATCTCGGTACAGAGAAGGCTCGGGGAGGGGAGTGGCTCTTGACCCACAGGTGACATAAATGTGAGCCCACAATGAAGCTTTGTAGCAGTAAGCGCCTGAGATTGGGGACTGTTCGTTATTTCAGCGTGACCAAGTCCAAGATCTGATGCTACTGCTTTATCACGATGCATCCATATTTATCTGTGCCTCAGGGAGATACAGAGGTAAGAAAGAACCTGCAGGTTGGTGGGGTAAGCTCAAGGTATGTAGGATTAAAGATCGGCTGAAGGCTATGCACGTCACTTCAAATGATCAGGCAGTATCCCGGAAATCAAGTCCAGATGAAAGAAAAAAAATATGAATAGAAAATTAATTCCTTAAAGGGCAGATACTGACAAGATGGGCAGGGTTGGGGGGGATACCAGGGGTTAGGCACAGCAGGAGCTGATACATGGGTGCTGGGGGGATGCCAGGGCTTAGGCACAGCAGGACTGATACGTGGGTGCTGGATTAGGCAGAGTGTGCTCTGAGAATGGAGAGAGAACTGTTCCGAGTGCAACAGGGTGGAAAGGAAGGCTGAGATGGGAACCCAGCTAGGAACTCACACAGGAGCTCTCAGAGAACAGAGCACAGTGCCATGCTGACTGCAGATGGCAGTGTGTACTGAGTACCTGCTGTGTGTTAGGCATCGTCCATCTCAGCTCGTCAGTCCTCGCAATAGCATCGGGAGGTGAGGTTCTGGGGCCATTTCGCACAGACGTGAAGAACCTGAGGCTGAACCCCAAGCAAGGAAGCCAGTACATGGAAGAACTGAAACTTGAACTCCATTCTCCTGGCCCGAATTCACCTCCCTGTGGCCCATGTTCTCCATCTGCACAAGCGGGTGATGGAGGGTCTTTCACGCTGTGCTCATCACTGCGGTTCTCACCTGATGCACAGTGAGAAGTCACTGATGGCATCAGAGGTTGGAGGTGGGGAGGTTGGTGTGGTTCAAGAGAGAATTTCAGGCCAGGGCCGCAGCTCACTCGGCTAATCCTCTGCCTATGGCTCCAGCACCCTGAGTTCTAGTCCCGGTTGGGGCACCAGATTCTGTCCCGGTTGCTCCTCTTCCATTCCAGCTCTCTGCTGTGGCCAGGGAAGGCAGTGGAGGATGGCCCAAGTGCTTGGGCCCTGCACCTGCATGGGAGTCAAGGAGGAAGCACCTGGCTCCTGGCTTCGGATTGGTGCAACACGTCAGCTGCAATGCACCGGTCGTAGCGGCCACTTCGGGGGGGTGAATCAACAGAAAAGGAAGACCTTTCTCTCTCTCTCTCTCTCTAACTCTGCCTGTCAAGAGAGAGAGAGAGAGAGAGAGAGAGAGAATTTTGTCGATGTGCAGAAGTCCAAGAACAGAGGATAACGACAGTTTCACACACCAGTAGCTAAATGCTCCATTTAGGTACCGCACGGTCATGTAAGCATCATATGACATAGGTAGCATTAGGTATTCAGTACAATTTGCAAATGCCTTCTCAGGATGTCTGCAGGTCCCACACATCGGGCAATTGTTTAATTTCTTAGAGTTATTTCAAATAACAACCATGACAGCTGGCGTAGTAGCCAACGTCTCGTCAGTTAGGGGAGTTTTCCTGTTTGCCTGAGCTGGGGGCCTGGATCCTATGGAATCACAAAGTCTATCTTATCTCATAGTCATAATTCTTCCCCCTTTATTGGCCAGGTAGATGGAGCCTAATCACAATTGTGTTGTCCAGATCTTTGATCATCTGTAAAGTAAGATAAATGTTGGGACTGCAATGAGAAATGTGAGTCGTGGCACTTAGCGATTTCTCTGTTGAGCTTTCAGGACTTGCCCAGGGGAAGAAGAACGCTCTGTACCTGCACCCTCTCCTGAGCACCTGCACCGTGGAACTCAGGGCTGAGACCGACCTCTAAAGAGAGCAGGCAGTGGGATGTCCAGCACAGAAACAAGCAAGGGAGGGAAAGAATAAAGGAAGGAAGGGTGCTTTCATGTGTGTGTGTGTGGGGGGGGTTCAGGAAAGCTCAGGGGAGAATAATAAAGGTGGCCTTCCATTGGCCAGCGGGACCTCAATGCTGAGTTCTGTGAAGAATCTCCATGGTTTCTTGAAGGTCGCCTCCTTTGGATGGCATTGAAGAGGCATGGACAACACGTCTTCTGCTTCTAACATCGGGCAGCGCTGGTCCCATCAGTGAAGATCCATGACACACCCCATGCCTGACACAGCGGAGCTGCTCCGTAGACGCTCCTGGGAGTGGATCATCGAGGCAGGCTTAGGGAGGGAGCTGAAGCCATCCTTCCCAAGAGGGTGATGCCATCCAATCTCAAACCCTCGCTGCAGGACCACCCCGGACACTGCAGCAGTGTGATAGTCCCAGGGCGCTGGTTCTCAAGGAAGTTGGCCCAAGAGCAATCAATTAGACTTGCCTTTGAACTTGGCTCCATTTCACCTTCCGGCACTTTCGCATACAAAGGTCAGGCTTCCAACCTCTGAAACAGATCATCACTCCTCCAGCCAAAGGCTCTTTTGACTGAACTATTCAAACCTTAGCACAAAAAAGAAGTAGCAAGAGTGGAAAAAAACACCAACTAATTATACGTTCATCCATCTTCTTCAGCCAATGGACATCAAAGGGAACCATTGATTGATCTGTAAGAAAATCGGCTTGCTGTCTCAGACATCCTCTTTGGCTCAGGCCGAGGGACCACTGACTGAGGCATTTAACCAAGGATCAGTTGCAGCAGGGCAAAAGGGCTGTGTGGCTGACCTCAAGGACTCAGGGGTGATGACTTTAAAGGCGAGGTCATGATGGAGAGTCTGCAGGAATTTCTCTACTTATTTCTCGTATGGGACACTTGCATGGGGCACTCTGACAACTAAATGAACCTGCTTGTTGGCAGGGAGGAACGGCGCGGTCTGTGTCTTTTTTGAGCGTATATTTGAATACCTAAGGGAAAACTCGGTTCCATAAGACAGATAATAAGCGTTGCTGTTGATGAAATACTCACATCCCTGCAGTCTGCCCTCAGTTGTGACCTCAGCTGGCCAGGGTGCAGCACCGTCAAGCGGGGACTGGAGCTAACTGTGGGGTTTGCAATCACTCACTTAGCGCTGACTTGGGATCAGCGTGATTTTTTTTTTTTTTTTATTTTTGACAGGCAGAGTGGACAGTGAGAGAGAGAGACAGAGAGAGAAAGGTCTTCCTTTTTGCCGTTGGTTCACCCTCCAATGGCCGCCGCTGCAGCCGGCGCACCGCGCTGATCCGATGGCAGGAGCCAGGATCCAGGTGCTTTTCCTGGTCTCCCATGGGGTGCAGGGCCCAAGCACCTGGGCCATCCTCCACTGCACTCCCGGGCCACAGCAGAGAGCTGGCCTGGAAGAGGGGCAACAGGGACAGAATCCGGCGCCCCAACCGGGACTAGAACCCGGTGTGCCGGCGCCGCAAGGTGGAGGATTAGCCTATTGAGCCACGGCGCCGGCTCCAGCGTGAATTATTTTGAGGCGCTGGACAGATGCAAGTGCTGTGTCTTCATGAGAGAAATGATCGCAATCGAACACCTTATAATTTGGAGGAAAAGACGGGCCTGGTGTTAAATCTGAGAAGAGCCCTTCAGTGTATTTCCCTAGAAGACACTGAGCAAGTCCCATGGGAGGACAGCCAGACCGGCACCAGCGCCCCCCGTGGTAGCTGGAGACCGCAGGCTGGGCCGCAGAAGTGCACCCTGAGTGTCTAAGCTCTGCAAAGCCCTTCCCGGACAATCTAATGTGTCGAAAAGTATTCAATAAACCCGTGAATAAACAAACTTTCAGAATGATTCAATCCATGATACACAGGGCAGCTGAGGATAAAGCAAGGGAGGTGAGCTGTTTGCGCATGGGATTAGACTTCCGTTTTACTTTAGCATTCCGGTGTTTTAGAGGTGGGCGTTCGGCACAGCACTGAAACGCACTTGGAAGCCTGAGTCCTGTGGCAGGTGCCTGGCTCCTGCCGCTCCGTTCCCAGTTCCAGTTTCCTGGGAGGCCGCGGGAAACAGCTCAGGTACTTGGGGGCCCTGCCACCTCTGTAGGTGAACTGGATCGAACTCTGTTCAGACACCTGGTTATTGTAGGGATTTGAGGAGTGACCCAGTGGATGGAAGACTCTCTCTCTCTCTCTCTGTCCCTATCTCTCCTCCTTTTAAATATCAAAAAATTACAACATTACAATTGGTATTTTTCTATTGTGGATTTTTGTCATTAGTTGTGATTTGTACAATATGCCAGTAAATAGGGTTTCGTTTGCCCACTGCTCGCTCTGCCCCCTCCTCTTCTCTGTCCGGAGGGCGCCTCGGCTCTGTCCACACTCTACTGACATGTGGGCCGGGATGCAATCAGAGCTCACTCCCTGCATCCGCAGAACAAAGGCGAAGGAAGTGCAGCGGAGTCCACGCAGGCATGGGCGACGGTTCTCTCCTTCATTTGCAACACCTCGCTGGAAGGCGCAGAGGGCAGGCCTGGTCCCAGCTGTGTATCGTCTGGGCCCTGGGAGCTCACACCCGTCAAGGCGACCGGCAGAGAAGGAAGACAGAGCACAATTTCAGCTGAAGACAGCAGTTATGGAGGCAAATAAAGCGAACGACGGGTGGGGCTGTGGTTCCCTGTTTAGACACGCGGTTAGGGAGAAGGCCCCTGTCTGACAATTCCTGCTCCCGGGTGGCCGTTCACTGCAGATTACAGGTGCTGGGGCTTAAAAGGAGAAGCCGAGATCAGTTGGGGGCACGAATAACAGAGGCCCCTGGGCCTGTGGCTGACTGTCTGGCTGTTGGGTGGTGTCGGTTGGCGCAGGACGCAGTTGGTTTGAATGGTACAGCCATGCGGAGGCAGGGGCCCACGGGGAGCATGTTTCGGTGGCCCTGGGGAGGTCACACTAAGCTCTGAACCAGGAGGGGCGCCAGGCCAGCCGTGAGCTGCTCCTCAGGGGCTGCACCCCACCCCGAGGGTGGGCTCAGCAGGGAGTGGCCCTTGGGAAACCTTGGATGGCAAGCCCCGGGGGCGCACGGCAGGGAGTGAGGTGTCTCTTGGCAGAGTGCGTGTGTTAGCACAGTGAGCAGGAGGGACAGCGCCAGACCCGGGTGTCTAGAGGCCGAGAACTCTCCGAGAACAGGGCACTTGCAGTTTCTTGACTGAATGCAGGGAGCTCACCCAGGAGCCAGTGAGGTCTAGCTCCTGGTCTGCTCTGACTACAAAAGTCAAAGTGCCCGAGACAGCGCAGCAGAGGAGAGTGGGGGAGGAGCCACCATCAGAGAGGGCGCGGGGACATGGGGACACACAGAGCCCTGCAGGATGCACACTGCCAAAGAGCGTGGTTCCCTTCTTCTGCCAGCAGTAGAGCTACGGGCAGCCCTGCTACTTCCTTTATTTAATCCTATTTTATCTTTTAAAAGTGTATTTATTTATTTGAAAGGTAGAGTTACAAAGATTCAGAGTCAGAGAGAAAGAGAGAGAGAGAGAATCCAGTCACTGGTTTTTTCCCAAATGGCCATAACAGCAGCCAGAGCTGCACTCATTCAAAGCCAGGAGCCAGGAGCTTCTTCTGAGTCTCCCACCGGGGTGCAGGGGCCCACGCACTTGGGCCGTCTTCTACTGCTCTCCCAGGCCACAGCAGAGAGCTGGATGGGAAGTGGAGTTGCCGGGACTCGAACCGGTGCCCATATGGGATGCCGGCCCTGCAGTAGCAGCTTTACCAGCTACACCACAGCACGGCTCCCCTCCCCCCCACCTGCCCTGCCATAACTTTACCTGCCATCACCAAGCCCTTTACTGAGAACAGTCCACATCCCTGTTAAGCGTGTACTTTCCTGGTTTGCCAAATGTTTGCTCCCAACTCAAGTTCTGCCAAGTTGTTGTGTCGTGGTCTGGGTACAGTCGCAGGGCCACAGAGCTGTTGTGTCGTGGTCTGGGTACAGTCGCAGGGCCACAGAGCTGTTGTGTCGTGGTCTGGGTACAGTCACAGGGCACAGAGCCATCATGTCGTGGTCTGGGTACAGTCGCAGGGCCACGGACCTGAGGAGGTGAAGCCGCAGTCAGAGAGCTCCAAAGGCAGAGGAAGCTCTCAAGATTTTGCCAACGAATGCTCTCTTTTTCTGGAAATTTAATGCAGACAGCTTTTATTTTTAGGTTTGTTTTTTGGACAGGCAGAGTTAGACAGTGAGAGAGAGAGACGGAGAGAAAGGTCTTCCTTCCGTTGGTTCACCCTCCAAATGGTCACTACGGCTGGCACACTTCGCCAATCCAAAGTCAGGAGCCAGGTGCTTCTCCTGGTCTCCCATGGGGTGCAGGGCCCAAGCACTTGGGCCATCCTCCACTGCACTCCCTGGCCACAGCAGAGAGCTGGCCTGGAAGAGGAGCAACCGGGACAGAATCCGGCGCCCCGACCGGGACTAGAACCCGGGGTGCCGGCGCCGCAGGCGGAGGATTAGCCTAGTGAGCCGTGGTGCCGGCCAACAGACAGCATTTATTGAGCACCTGCTGAATACCACAGAGTGATTAAATAGTGGCTCATAACTTGCTACTGAGTCTGTTACTTACTGATGATCTGATCGATTGGTTTATAACAGACATTTTGCATGTATCATCCACTTGCCTGCTTTCCAAATTGTGTAGATTTTCTATCAATTAGCAACACAGCTTGCCATTTCTGGAGGCCCTCCCAAGAGAGCCTAATCTCAGATTGTTTGCTTTCCATCTCTTACCAAACCCATAGTTGGAGAAATGATGAAGAAGAATGGATAAAGCGCATGTTTTGTATTCCCTCATATGAGCCGCTACTTTGAGTTAGGGTCTTTTATTGAGTTAGATCCCTGGAAAGCTTTCGACTTGGACCATTTATTCCGGCCCCTTGCCAAATCACCTCCGTTGAGTTGTGTTGTGTTACATCTTTGAGTTTTGTTGAGAGTCATTATGGAAAACAGTCATATGAAATTATGCATTGATTCTAAAAGCTAGTGTTTTGGACATTGTCCATGATGCTAACTAGATCTCTCCGGAGGATCTGGTTTGTGCCCTCTCTTCTTAAAAACAAAACAAAAATAAAAACAAAAGGTTGCAACCAGCCATACATATTTTCCCTTTGTCTTGGCTACTAGGAAACGGAGGGGCAAACTGGTACTGGGGTGGAGTAATTACAAAAGTGCAGTGGCGAGCGGCCCCTCCTCCTCTCTATGACGCGAGTTTCTACCGGCCATTTGTTGTTTAGATGTTTTACATGCAAGTTCCTCTCAACTTCTCCCCAAAGGAAATCCCGCTATGCCTGCACTGAAAATCAAGACAATATTTTCTGGTCGCCTTTGTGGTTTCTGTCCATGCGTTATCCTGACATTTGCCTAGACGCTGAGCTCTGGAGAGTGGGGGTAGGACTTCATATTTGGTTTCCACTCCCTGGGATGTCTAGAGCTTGAGCAATGGATGCAATGCTAGCAATTTCTTCCTATCTGGCCGTATGCCGTGGCCACAGTATCACTGGGCCCCGGCTTTCCTGGCCTGCCACCCTGCTCTTACTTTGTCCTCATTTCCCAGGTGCAGACAATACCCACCCCCGGGCTCCTTCTTCCCTCCCCCCTCTTTAGGCACACGCAACACAGCTCTCTCGGCACAGAGGCCACGCCTGTTGCACCCTGTTGGACATTGTGCCCAGTTGAGTGCCTAGGACAGGGCTAATGAACATCCCTAAGTCTCTCTTGAACACGGTATCCTGGCTAGATGTGACTACAGTGACAATCCTGCTACTTCGGCCAGGGTTAGAGCGTATCTATTCACGTTGATTTGTGGGGGGCTTTTGGTCCTCTGCTTACCAAGAGGAAAGACAAGGGAGCATTTGGGTGTACCCACACGCATCACTCTCAGTCTTTCTGATGGAGATCTGCCCAGCTACCCCCAGGCTCACATCTCACTTGTACTCCTTTCATGGTACCCAGGGGAGAAGGGCTGCAGCGAACTTTCTGACTGCTTATGGCACCAGTGGGGGGATTAAAATGGCTTGCTGGGGGAGTGCCGGCCGGCTTCCCGGGGAAGTCCCTCTGGTATGGTTTTAAGGCGTAGAGTGAGGCGCCTTGGAGTTCGGTTGCTCTGCACTCATTTGGTAGTCCCTCCTCTCCCTTCCAACTTCAGGGCTGGCCTGCAGGAACGCGTGGGCAGGGACAGGTCATGGAGAGCATCCCAGGAGCAGGCTCCGTGCTAGGAGGTCTCAGCGCCCAGACAACCTCGGTGTGGTCGCCGCGTCCCTGGGAGAACATTTTCACAGGCGCGGGGCTCAGGGCGATGGACGGCTTGCCCAGGATGCCAAACGGAGGAGCTGAGACTAAAAACTCCCACACCTGCTTGGTTCCAAGGCGCAGAGTCACTCAGCCCACGCACTGGACAGAGATGTCTCTCCCGCCACTCCCCAGCGCCTCTCTGCCCTGCAGAGCCGCCAGCCTTCAGGACACCAATGCCCCCGTCCAGCGGTTTCTACCACGGTGGGAAGCAACAGGTCTGCAGTTAACTCCTTTGTCTCGGGCCCCTCCATCCTCACCACCCTACACGACTCCACCAGGCCGTCCTGATGGCTGGGAGGAGCCGAAAACCTGTGTGTTCAGGGAGGTTACGTCATTAGGAAGTGTTGGAAATGAGAGCTATCACCCTGTCTCCTTCCCCTTGTAGCCCGTAGCCACATCCTCGGGTCCTGCCGTGAAAGTTGGGGGCTTCCCCCATGCTGGCGGCCACAGGCCCTGGGAGGTTAGCATTTTCAGTGCCATGTTGCATGCCGATCATCCACAGTGACAGTCGAAACATCTTACAGCCAGTAAGGCCTGGGCACTGGCCAAGCAGGGGCGTCACTTGAGCAGTCTGGGTGGATCTTGACTCCACAGGGGTGCAGGGCCTGCTGCTACGGGGGTACGGTGGCTATGGCCCTTCTGCAGGAAGGCCGGGGAAGACAGCGCTGCAAGCCACGCGCTGCCTCTTGCAGGGTAGTCCAGGTTGTTAGTTAATCTAGTCCCAGGCCCAGAGTTCACTTCTCCACCCTGCTGTTGGGCTTGGCCACGCTGTTGTCTTAGCCGCTAGGATGTCAGAGGGTGTGGTTCACTCAGAGGCTCAGCTGTGCTTATTCTTCCCTGGATTAGCGCTGTCATGGGCCTGGGGTGGCTGCCACTCCTTAAGCCTCTGGATGGGCGCAAAGCCATCGAGTGGACGGACGTGAGTCCAAGTGCAGCCTAAAGCCACGCCCGGCCTGCAGCAGAGCCATGCAGCTGCGCCAGTGTAGCTCAGCACAGACGCAGTGAGCCGGGGACCGAGCACTCGGTGGCGCAGGCGTGCGAGCCGGAGCGGTCTGTTACACACGCCGCGTGGCCATCACGGGGAAGGAGGGACGGCAGGTGTCCCTGGATGGCTCTGCACCTGAACAGCTCTGTGTCCCAGCCTGGATTCTACAGGCTCCCGACTGCAGGCTGGTTTTCCTGCTTTGCCTTCAGCGAGAGGTTCAAACAAGACTGCCGGAGGGTCTCAGACCTGAGACTGTCAACAGCTAGCCCCAAATGCTCCGAAAGCGAAGTGAGTGTGGACGCCTGCAGTTGCTCCTCTGGGAGTGGGCGCCTTTATTTCTTCTGGAGCCCATGGAAAACGCTACCCAAGACTCCAGCACTTTCCGGAACTTCGGTGTCTCTTGGCGACATTGGTGCGGAGGCCGGAGACACGGCACGGAGAAGGTCTGTGATGCAAAGCCCTGTGCTGAAACGTCTGGGTGGTGTCAATAAATAATGATATCAAATCATAAATAACGACACCAACAACCGCCATGGCTGCTGCTGTATTCTGAGCACGGTGCTGGGCCGGGCACTTGGCGGTGCCCCACCTCCGCGCTCCAGGGAAGGCGTTTAATCCCCGTGGTTCACATATAGAAAACAGGGATCGCTGAGGTCACGTGCTGTGCCCAAAGCTTGCACCAGGCTCTTAGCTGGCAGAGTGAGAGATGCCTCCCATGCTGTGATTCACAACTGCCCTGTATGGACGCCAAGTTTCTCCTCTTCCAAGGTCTAAGCCCGCAGTGTGGCTGTGTTTGGAGACAGGGTTCCTGAGGAAGTCAGGGAGGATCATCGAGGCTATGAAGGCCCTGGCCCTACAGGGTGAGTGTCTCTGTAAGAGAAACCAGGCCTGTGACTGTCTATACCAGGAAGGGAGCCCTCACCAGAAGCCAAAGCAGTCCCCTGCTTCACCTGCCTGCACTGATGCACGGGCAGAGGCAGGGCGTGGTGCACCTGTGGCCCTCAGTGGGTCAGCAGGAGTGACCACAGGCAGCCCCAGCGGTGCCTCCCCAGCCCCACGACACCCTGGGCTCCAGGAAGGGCGCCACTCGGATTAGACATTGTTTGACATGCACGAAATTAGATGCTACTTCTTTTTTTAAAATTCATATTTATTTATTTATTTATTTATTTGAAAGGCAGAGTGATAGAGAGGTGGGGAGAGACCAAGAAAGAGCTCCTCCATCCAGCGGTTCACCCCCCAAATGGCTGTAAAGGCCAGGCTGGGCCAGGCTGAAGCGGGGGCCGGCAACTCCATCCTGATCTCTCTCTCACAAGGGTGGTGGGGCCCAGGCACTTGGGCCGCCATCTGCCGTCTCTCCGGCTGCCTTAGCAGGAAGCCGGGTCAGCAGTGGAGTGCCTGGACTCCAGCTGTACGTGAGCACAGGAGGCTGGTGTCACGGCGGCGGGTCAGCATGACGCGGCCTCTTGCACAGTAGCAACAGTGAGCAGCACACCCGCGCCGAGCCCGACTCGGACCGCGCAGGCGCCGGCCACGCACCGGGCCCAGCTCAGCTTGTCTTCTGCCTCTGTGCAGCTGTCCCCTCCCTCTATTTCCAGGTGTGATAGCCCTCACTCCAGTCCTGTCACGTCGTCTGTGTGCATGTCCACGTGTGTGTATTGTGCGAGCTCACATGCAGGTATTGTGCGTGTTCATGCGTGTGCATTTTGTGTTCATGTGCGTACTGCTCGTGTGCATGCATTGCATGTTCACACGTGCACACATGTCACATGTCTTCACGTGTGTGAATTGTGTGAGCTCATATGCATGCATTGTGTGTGTTCATGTGGGTGTTGTTCACATGTGTGCATTGTGTTCACGTGTGTATTGTGTGTTCACATGTGCACATGCATGTTCAGGTGTACATATTGTGAGCTCCCGTGTATGCATTGTGTATGTTCACGCGTGTCCTGTTCACATGTGTGTATTGTGTGTTTACATGTATGTGTTCACTTTGTGCTATGTGCTCACATGTGTGTATTGTGTGTGTTCATGCATGTCTGTTGCTCATGTGTGTGTATTGTGTGTGCATCTGTGTGAGCAGTTTGCATAGTTTTTCTCCTCCAATGCAAGAGGATGTCCTGTGGCAGGAGAGGGGGGAGTGTAGGGAGTGGGAGGGGAACAGGAAGGAGGCCAAGGCCCCCCACTCGTGTCGGGCTGAGAGCCCTCACTGGCCTAGCGTGATCTCTGGCTCCACTAACCCACTAACTGCATGTCTGGCTGAGAGCCCTCGCTGGCCTAACATGGTCTTCGGCTCCACTAACCGGGTGTCGGGCTGAGAGCCCTTGCTGGCCTAGCGTGATCCCCGGCCCCACTCACCGGCCCGGTCGGTCGTCTCAGCCTGTCTGGCTGTGCTGGCTGCAGGAAAAGTCGCCCCAGTGAGACGCCGGCTACGCTTAGGGGCCGTGGGGAAAGTGCGCAATGAAGGCAGGGCAGGAAGACCCCGCGCTGCCGTGGGTCCACAGTGGACACTGGTTTCTCCAGGGGAGCTGGACAGTGTACAAAGTGCTCACCGTCAGCAAGTGACACGCGCACACGTGTGTGTTAGCGTGTGCATCGGATGCCGTGGTGCAGCCCGTGCCTGGTGCTGGGGATGGTTCTGTTTATAAGCTTTGTGCTCTCAGATGGGACAACCCGGCGTTTAAGTGTTTCATTTCCTCAACGTGTCTTTGATATGAAGGGCCTGCCCACCGGCACACAGGCTCCTCCTCTGCTGTGGCGAGATACCAGAGTAGAGTCAGGGTCTGAGCAGGACGGGTGGGCTTTGCCAGGAAGGGAGGAGAGCCGGGGCGAGGCGGAGGGATTCCAAGCAGCAGCAACGCCGAGGTTGTGGGTGGTGGTGGGGGTGTCCTCCCCTGGCTGTTGCTCTAAAAGGCATGTGGGCCCTCGCGTGTGTTCCCAATAATAATAAACCCAAGGGAACCTAAGAAAGTTCATGGAAACATGGAATTAAAAAAATAAGTTTATTTTGGTAAAAATGGTTTTGAAATCCAGGCATGTGAGTGGTCTTTTAAGAGTTCCCATGAGTAAATAAGGCATGGATTTCTATGTGTGTGTGTGTGTGTGTGTGTGTGTGTGTGTGTGTTTGGCTTTAAAATAAGCTAATTGTGGTGTAGTGGGTAAAGTTGCTGCCTGTGATGCTGGCATCCCATCTGGGTGCCAGTTTGTGTCCTGGCTGCTCCACCTCCAATCCAGCTCCCTGCTGATGGCCTGGGAAGGCAGTGGAAGACGGGCCAAGTGCTTGGGTCCCTGACCCACATGGGAGACCCAGAGGAAGCTCCTGGCTCCTGGCCCAGCCTGGCCCAGCCCGGTCCAGCCTTGGCTGTTGCAGCCATCTAGGGAATGAACCAGTAGATGGAAGACCTCTCTCTGTCTCTCCCTCTCTCTGTAACTCTCTCAAATAGACAAATATTTTTTTTTAAAAAAAGCTTATCTATTAGTTCAACTTTTCCCTACACTTCACTCAGTAGGCTGCTGTTGGGTGTTGGTGCTGGCTATTAGCAGCCTGGCCCTGAAGCCGGATTTAAACTCAGAGCCAGTCTACAAGGTCAGAACTGCTTCAGCATCTCTCAGCCAAAGGAGCGAAAGCCCCAGGGCAGAGCCAGCGCTGGCGCCTAGGACAAGTCCACTCTGCGCCTGGACTCTCTCCCCGCTGGAGCTGGGGCCAGCGAAGGCCATCCCGGAGGGAAGCATGAGCACGCTGAGCGCAAGGAGTAGGAAAAGCAGCAGCCGCAGGACGTGCAGCGATGAGGTGGCGCAAGCAGCGAATCCACGGTGCACGGCCAAGTTGCTGCGGCTGTCAGGGGACAGGGCAAGCGCCGGGGTGCCGAGGCCACGCGAGGCCGTCACCCAGCAAGGGAGGCGGCAGTGGCTTTAAGCACAGCTCCTCTGCCACTGCACCCGTGCGTTCTGGCTGCAGGAGCCTGAGCACCTACCAAGAATGCCCCCTTCTGGTCACGGTCCCCAAGCCCAGGCCGACAGCCAGGCGGCCGGGGACCCGTGTGTCCCAGGGCCTGGTCCTGCAACTACAGTACATATCGTGACCCCCGCTCCCTCCTCGACCCCCCCACGAAGTGATAGATGAGTTATTTTAATAGGGGAGTTCCACCACCATCGAGTTTGCTTCCTTTTTTTTCCCCCTTAACCTCGAATAATGCTCTCTCTGTCATCTGTATATTTATGATAGCTCAAAGACATGGGTGTGTGGATCTAATTAAAAATGTGAAAGGGTTTAGCAGCCTGCTGCTTCCCCAAAACTCTCTGGTTGCCAAATCCTGGCAGCCGGGTTGAAACGGAGCCAACTGTTTAGTCTTCAGTTGAACGGCCGCCAGCGGCGTGCTGCATTGTGGGATGAGAGCCGGAGGGCTGCATTCAAACGCCGTGGGCAGGGCGAGGCGGTGGGCAGGACCTGGCCGGGCCACCCCAGAGGAAGCAGGAGAGGAAGCCGGCTCAGCTTCGCTTGCTTCCTGGGCCCCATCCCCAACTTGTACCAGGTGCAGGTAGGACCCGGCCTGCGCCAAGGCAGCGGGCACTTTGGGCTTCGAGGTGCCAGGTGGGGAAGCCTCGGCGCTGGCTGTCACTGCACTGTCCCTGCGCTGTCCCTGGAGGAGAGGCCGTGCTCAGTTCCCCTTTAGCAGCCGGGCCTCAGGCCGCCTTTCCACTCAGTTCCCAGAGTCGCACTGTGAGTCTAAGCTTTTCTTTTCTCTCTTTCTAAAGTTTTGCTTATTTATTTATTTTATTTAAAAAGAGAGAGAGAGAGAGGTCTCTCAACCACATGTTCACTCCCCCAGTTATCCACAACAGCCTGGGCTGGACCAGACCAAGGCCAGGAGCCAGGAGCTCCATCAGTCTCCCACATGCGTGGCAGGGACCCGAGCACTGAAGCCGTTGTCGGCTGCCTCGCTGGCTGTGCAGTAGCAGGAAGCTGGATGGCAAGTGGGGCTGGGACAGGAACCCAGGCCCTCCCACGTGGGATGCGGGCGTCATTTCTGCTATGTACCCCACGCCTACTCCCTAGTCTGGGCACGTCTTCTCGCCGCAGAATCTGAGCTCACTCGCACAGGGCTTCTCCTGCCCTGTGCACACGCGTTATGTGGGGAATCTTGGGGACAGACATGTTTCTGATCCAACCGGTGAAGGAGAGAAATTGTTTTGCCAAGGTCAGAACTTATTAGCACTGCGTATGTCGGAAGTCGGGGCTCCAGAGCTGGGCTTTTGTGGGTTCTGGGGTGACTCTGGAGGAGCACCTGTGCGCCGTCCACGGTCAGAGAGAAAGTGCAGAGGGCTCGGCGCTCTCCTCGGTATGTTGGCAACGTAAGGGAAAGCGAGACACACCAACGGCACGGGTTCCTTTTTATTTCCTCAAAATGAACTGACTGCAAACCAGTTATAGAGGAAGGAAGGGCTGTATTCCTTCTATACAGAAATATTCCTGCAGAGAGCGCGCATTCACCTCCCCCCCCAAAAAAAAAAAAAACTCTGAAAATGCCTGGGGTGGGGGGAATAAAATCCGTGGGGCTGGGGTCGTGGGGCTGGGGTAGGGCATGGGGGGGACATTGCATTTCCGCTGTCTACCTGCGGAGCTGCCGATTGCTTGTGATGATGACGTGACGATGGGTTTCTTTTGGAAGAAGAAGAATGAGTGGGAAAGCAAGATGGAGCCCTGTGGGGAGATTCTCCGGGGCCAAGGCTCTGTCCTGGGGTGGGATCTGAGCTCTGCTGTCCAGCCGGGGCAGTCCGTCAGCTGATCTTGCTGGGGCCCCCAGACTCATGTGCAGAATTGGGGTCCCCGTGCCTTGGCTGCAGTGCAGCTGGGGCACGGGGAGTGCATTTGGGAAGGGGCTCGTGCCCAGCCGGCCTTGACGGGGGTCTTCCAAATCCAGAGCCACTCCCCCAGAGCCCAGGGCACTGCTGGGTCCCACTTCATCCCGGCACATTGCTGCTCAGCACAAACATATTTGGAAACCTCTGGACGGGAGCTGATCACTTTGGAAGCCACAAGCCTCTGTGTCTGATATCAGAGGAGCCCAGAAAAAAAAAATGCAATGAGGCCCTGGGGAATGGCAGAGAATTTCCCCTTTCCTTTCAAACGGCAAATTTATACATCTGAAAAGTTTAAAGTGACACGCCAAATAAGTCACAAGCGGTCCTAGTGTAGCTAGCCGCCTTCACCACGCAACAATAAAACGCATGAAGTCAGCACCACGGGGAGACGCGGGCCAGGCAGCCCTTATGCAACGAGGGGCCGATACGTTCCTGATACGCGCAGTTGGTGTGCGTGGCCCTGGCTCTGCGGTTTGGATCGCACAGAGCGTGCTGCTGCTAGCACACCGAGAGAGGCCGCGCCCTGGTGAGAATCCGAGGATTTTGCTAGGAAGCTTCCACTCCCGGAGACTTCACTGGATCTCATTTCTAACATGCGGGCAGGTGACTGTCTAAGCCGCTGAGGGGAGGTGCTGGAGGTAAACATCTCATTAATTAGGAGAGCTCCCCCTCCGCCCCAATGCTGAACAAGCCCTGCGCTGGGGAACATGTGTGCGCACACGGACACACACACACGCACGTGCTTCCAGGAGACGGAATCCTCTGTCCCCCTGCCTTTGTTAATTAAAGTCTGCAAACCTTCTGCCCCATCCCCTGCCCTCCGATGTCTCTGTGACCACAGCCTCGACACTCTTCCAAGCCACGTCTGCTCTGACTTAGTATTCTGCTGCTTTGGGGAACAACATTTTAAAATAAACCATGCTGGCACGTTGTCAAAGTCTTGTCTGAATTCCTCCATGATGACTACCCCAAGTAAGATTTTAAAAGCCACAGGGAGTTGAGGGCAGGGAACAGAAGGCCCGCCCCCACACACTCAGAGTTACAATTTCAGACAACGTCACCTAAAAAAGGATTGATTTCCCCTCCCCCCTTCCAATTCCCTCACTCGCACTCGTGGCAGCCACACTCCACTTTTTGACTCCTTTGATCCATATTATTCTCGTGCTTTCTGTGGGGCCGGCTGCCTGAGTGGGTGTGGAAGAGGCGCTTACATCTCTGGACGCCTTTTGGCCCAGGGTCTGGGTGGGCCACCGGGGAAAGCAGGGGTGGGCGGAGAAGGGGCTCCGGCAGGTGTACCAGGGCAGACCCGGGTCCTCGGCAGTCAGCAATCGCTGCAGAACAATCCTGTCCGCTCCCTCGCTCTCAACAGCCAGCTCGCTCCCTGCTCTGTTGCTAAGAGACAGGCCTGTTGTTTACAAGATCCTCGGTGGCGTAGACTTCCATAATTTATAATTTATTATCTTACTGTCAAAACTCCTGTTGGTTTTTATTTTATTTCACCATAGATGCAGTAATTGTTAGCCACAACAAAGGTCACGCATCTGCCCGCGGTGCACTTGTTGCTCTAGGCACATCCCTCGCCGCCCCTACGTTTAGGAGCCGCGGAAGAAAATGCTATTATAAACTGAAGATGAATATCATTTTTTGTCCATTAACTTCACGCATTGTATGACTGCTCAGGTCAGTAGCGTCCCGCAAGATTTGCTCGCTACTGAAAACGTGTTTCTGTCCAACCACGAAGGAAATGAATTGAAAGGATTTCAATTATCACAAGAAAGGCGTTCAGTCCTCTCGCTGTGCACTTGAACACCTAATGGTTCAAGACACCAAGCCTCTCCCCCACCAAGTTCAGGGCCAAAGACACTACCCCAGCGCTGGAGATGCCTTCCGCACCATTGCTAGGTGTATGGGTGCACAAAACCATGCCGGGAGAAAGTCCTTCTCTTGTGGTATTCAAACGGCTCAGGAAGGAAGTGAAGACGCGGGAGGAGGGGTCATGCGCGTAGAGCAGCTCAGAGGCAACACAGCTGCTTAAAGAAGCAAGTGGCCAAAGGGCTAGGATCACCCCTAGCGCCCACTGTGCCAGGCTCAAGGTGAAGTGCTTAGCTCGGGGTGACTTCTACAACGCTCCTGACAAAATGGGGTGCATAGCTCCCGCCTGCGCCTCATTGTACAATGAAGTCAGAGCTTGGCAGCCTCAGATAAGGTGTCCAAGGATGAGTGGCTGAGGACTGGCAGGGAGGGACCAGGGCGAGCGGCTCTAGAACCGAGTTCTCATAGAAATGAAAGGAAACGCCGCCCGGGCTTCGCAGCTCCGGGTCTGTTTAGGAACAGTCGCTCGTGCACGTGGCAGGGAAGTGAAAGTGACGCGGGCTCCCATGTCGCATCATCGAGTCGTCTTTCTCTGCAGAGACCCCAGAGCACGGGGGACTTCTAGGAAGGACATTTTGTCTCCCGCATCAGAGGACCTGGCAAATTCTGATGACGTTTTGCCGGGAACGAGATTTGCTGTGTTCCAGAAAGCTCTAAGGCAATGACCCACACTGGCATTTTTCACCATCGAATTCCCACCCGCTCGCTCCCTGGTGGGTGGTGTGGCCAGGACGGAACGCTGTACCGCCGTCTCCCAGATTCCCTCCCGCTTGGGATTGGCAGCCTTTTTTTTTTTTTTTTTTCTTGCTGGGCTGGAAAGAGATGATAAACAAGCTAGAAACCATGGGCCAGCGGAGAAACAGCCACAACCTAGCGATGACGTAGCCCGTTCTCAGACCCAAGGAGAGCGCTGTTCCCACTCAGAAGCTTCGGCTCATGGGCTGGAGCCCAAAGACACATCCCAAGCCACAGAGAAGGGGGTGTGCACATCCCCCTGTTCATTTTCTGAGCTTTCCTCTCTGTCCAGAACCTTCCGGGAGGTACGGAGGGGGCTCGATTCATGGTGCCACCTGTGTGATGCACAGGCAGGCATTTCAAACTTTTTGCACCAAAATCAGCTTCTTGTTAAGCCCCCCCCCCATGGCCGCTTTGAAGGGTCTCTGCACACCGGCGCCTCCTCCAGGACTCGGCCTCTTGACTGGCACTCAGCAGCCTGGGAACCGAGGTGAGGCTGTGAGACTTCGCTTTCAGGTTTCTACTCTTGCAAGAGCGGGGATGTTTCTGCTACCTTCTTCCCAGGGAAGGGTTATTACAGGGAAACAACGGTGCAAGAGAGAATTGGCAAAGCGATTACAATCATTACCGGACACCCAGGTCGAGCAAGACGCCCGTCAGACGGTAAGCCGCTCACTCAGCCGCGTGTGCACCAGCATCAGAGCCAAAGCATCGGGGGTACAGCGGGAAGATGCCGGCCGCCCGTGCTAATTGGTCACGGCACAGGGAGGAGACAAACGTGTGGACAGTGACTCTGAGAGGTACGCTTACTTCCATGGAGCGGGAGATTGAGGCGTGACCGTCAGCGCTGCCCGTCTGATTTCCTGTTTGCAAAATAGGGCCGCCACAGCCTCGTCCCCTTGAGAACTGACCGAAGGGCGTCACGTGCCGCCTGTCACCAGGTGCTCACAGATACGGAGGGGTGGGAAGTGAGGAGAGACGGGGGTCCCATCCCCGGTGATAGGATTCAAGTCGCTTTTCACAGGGGGTTCTGAAAGGACAGGCATTCATTCACGGGTGAAACTAGGAAGTAATTAAACGGCGAGCTCACCTGCCCCCCGTGAGCAGGAACCGTCAATCAGCAGTGCCCCCGCCTCACTCCGTGGCTGTCCCGTCTCTCTCTTGGTCCTCTCTCTCTTGGTCCACTGTGATTCCGCAAGCTCAGAAGGCAGGAGGTAGCACGGGGAGCCAGTGGCCCGAGCGGGGCAATGCCTGGCTCCAAGCGTGATCAGTGAGCGGAGGAAGTGATGATGTAGAGAAAGAAAGCTCTTGGGCAGCCAGAATGAGGTGGACCCGCAACGACACTCGGGCAGCGTCTTAGGGCGGCTCGGTCAAGGAGGACATGAGCTCCAATCTCCGTGCAAAGGTCCCGAGCCGGCGGTTGTCCTTGCGACCACAGACCCTGAGAGCCAGCCATGGTGCTGCCGCAGCCGTGGGTCCATGGGGCCAGCTCTGCGCCAGGCTAAGGGGTCAAGAAGAAGAGGGCTCGGCCATCCCTTTTTCTCCTCCAAGCTCCTGGAGGAGGAACTTGTGGCTGTTACTGTCCGATTGCAGCTTCTCATTGTCCGATGCCACCTGCCAGCGCTGTTTGGTCTTTGTTAGGCAGGTGCCTCCATGGGGGGCAACGATCAGGATCAAGGTCAATTCAGGGTCACCCTGACTGAGGAGTCAGACCACTGTGCACCTCCAAACTTTCTTCTTCTGTCTGCCCTAGAGCCTTCTACCCCGATGCCCAACACCAGCCCCAAGACACAAGCTGGGATTCCCAGCTCCGGGTAAACCTCTTCCATGCAGCCCCGTGTTAACATCTGAAGCTGGTAGAATCGCTAGCCTGCGTCTCTCTCTCCTCAGTTCTGTGTCCTGCACGGCCACTGGAGACATGGCTCTAAAGCAGGATCCAGCAAAGCTCTGAGCCCCTCCCTACCTTTAGCAAGACAAATCCAGGCTCCTGCTCCGAATCGTATCGTGACCTCTGACCTTGCACCCCTTCACCTGAGACCCCGGGGACCTGTACCCTGAGACTGTTTCTCATTCTGCAAACATGTCGTCATGGGCTGTGACTCCAGCTCTGCCCGTTCCTGCCCTCACGCTTGACCCGATTTCTCCTTTCCTCTTACTACCAAATTCCTACTCGGCCTTCCAGAATACTGTTCTTTTAGGTCATCCTGACTTGTCTGGGCAGTTCACCTGGCAACATTTTTCTTGGTCACTCCTCTATGAACGAATGCCTTCTTAGTCCATCTGTCCTGATGCTGCCCCTCCTCCAGAGCACCCCGAGTCGGGGCCTGCACTTCGTTAGCGCCCCTGGACCTTTGCCTGCTTCCACTCCCACCCAGTGTTCTTCTCAGTCTCTTTCCGGAACCATCTTCCTCCACCAGCCCCGGGATGTCGATGTTCCTCAAGGTTTACAATAGGCCTCTTAAAAGATATCACAGTATGCCCGGCGTCGCGGCTTGCTAGGCTAATCCTCCGCCTTGCGGCGCCAGCACACCAGGTTCTAGTCCCGGTCGGGGCACTGGATTCTGTCCCGGTTGCCCCTCTTCCAGGCCAGCTCTCTGCTGTGGCCCGGGAGTGCAGTGGAGGATGGCCCAAGTGCTTGGGCCCTGCACCCAATGGGAGACCAGGAGAAGCACCTGGCTCTTGCCTTCGAATCAGTGCGGTGCACCGGCCGCAGTGTGCCAGCCATGACGGCCATTGGAGGGTGAACCAATGGCAAAGGAAGACCTGTCTCTCTGTCTCTCTCTCTCACTGTCCACTCTACCTGTCAAAAAAAAAAAAAAAAAAAAAAAAAAAAAAAAACAACCAAAAAACCAAAAAACAAAAAACAAAAACAAAAACAAAACAAACAAACAAGAAGACATCACAGTACGAATGGACATTTGGTCCAGTGAGTAAGAAGCCTACATCCCGTATTCGAGTGCCCACGCCCCATGCAGGCTCCACCTCCAAACTCTAGCTTCCCACTAACGCACACTTTGGGAAGCAGCAGCTGTTGGCTCAGATAGTTGGGTCCCTGCCACACACGTGGGAGGCCTCTATTGAGTTCCCAATTTCTGGCTCTGTTCCTACCCCAGTCCCACCTGTTGTGGGCATCTGGGGAGTGAACAAGAAGGTGGGAGTACTCTCTTTGTCTCTGTCTATCTGCCCCTCCCCCACTCTCTCTGCCTCGTAAATGATAAATAAATAAATAAATACTTAAAAGCTGTGCAAACTGCTTGTGCTGTCTGTGGTGATCCGTGGCTTCCCAGGGAGCACAGAACACTCACAGTGATGACTTCCGGGACTGCACCCAGCCCGGCCTCCCCTCGACCCCAAGCCTGTGCACCCACAGGTGTGACAGCTCTCTTGAGACAGCCCTGCCACAGAGCCATCAAACACATGCACACTGAGTTTCCCTTTGTCCCCTCCCCGACCTCCCCAAGTCCTTACTCCACGTCCGTGTCCTCTGACCCATGACATCGTTACACACTTGATGCCATTGAGAACCCCAGAGGATTTACCAGGACCTTGCTCAACAACAGCCCACCCATCTGATGAAGCAACAGGCCACTGGATTCTGCCTCACCCATGGTTTCCAAATCTGTCAGTCCTTCCAACCCGTCGCCATTTCTCACCACTGTCTTCACCCGGGCCTCACCCGTCTCTTTCTTGGACTATGACAACAAACGCCTCCGGTGGTTCCTTGCCTTTGATATTTCGCCCTGCCCAGCCAGGACTCAGCTCACAGCCAGGTTAACCAGGACTGCTTCCCATGGGAGATTTCCCCGGGGATCCCTGGCTAACCTGGAGTGGTGTCCAAAGGCTTCTGCACAACTCACAAAGCTCTCTGCTGAGGTTCCTAATGACCCGGGATCTCTGGCTCTGTACCTCTGGCCTTGCTACCAGGCCAGACCCCTTTTATTAAAGATTTATTTTTTTATTTATTTGAAAGGCAGAGGCAGAGAGAGAGAGAGAGAGAGAGAGAGGTCTTCCATCTGCTGGTTTGCTCCCCAGATCCTCAACAGCCGGAGCTGTGCCCATCTGAAACCAGGATCCAGAAGTTACTTCCGGGTCTCCCATGTGGGTGCAGGGACCCAAGGACTTGGTCCATCTTCTACTGCTTTCCCAGGCCACAGCAGAGAGCTGGATGGGAAGTGGAGCAGCTGGGACTTGAACCAGTGCCCATATGGGATGCCAGCACTGCAGGTGGCGGCCTCACCTGCTACGCCACAGTGCTGGCCCCCAACCAGACCCCTGTTAGTCACTGCTCTTCCCCCGCCCCCATCTAACTCCAGGTCAACTTCCAGACCTCAGCCTGTAGTTTTCTTCTTGGACAGTCCCGCCCCTTCCTCCCCACCGCGTCCACAGTGTCAGGGAAGGATGCATGACATAGATGGGAGCATCGATTGTTGAACCAGTTATTGACGGTCTCCTTTTCTCTTTCAGACCAGCTACAGGATTAACGTGGAAGAACTTTGCATCAATAGCCGCTGTAACGGCCTTTCCCCCAGCAGTCTGAGTTTTCCTCCTCTCTCCTTGGGTATCTCTGCTCTCACACCTTCAGGAATGTGTGCGTCCGCTCCTCCAGGCTCTTGATGGGACTTCTTCCAAAGAGATGGCTTTAGCTCCTCTCACGGCTGTAAGAAACCTGGGGGTCCTATTTCTGTCCCCGTCCTCTGCTTGAGGAATGCATGCCTGATTGAGTGACAGAAGTAGAACTTTGCATTTTCCATGGCATTTATCGTAGTAAGCAATTTAAACAACGCTAGCAGAGCTTCTCTCCCATTCTCTCCCTGGCCTCACACGGTCCCTCTCTTTCAAGCGCATTTTTGACAGTTTCCAAGAGCAAGCTCTGAATCATCCCTCGATTCTGAGTTCTACCAAAGAAAATCATTTTCCTATTTAAAACGTTCTTTTCTACCAGGCCAACTGCATTTTCACTTCCTACATTGATTCTGTTGTTTGCAATCCTAGACCCTCGTGCCAGAGAGAGCAAATCCTCCAGGCCTTTGATCTTCCCAATCCTTCAATTATCTCTCTGGTCTCCTTCTGTTGTCGTTTAGGATAAATGCATCCAGTTGGTCTTTGTCCATGAAAGGTAATCTCACTCCTCTTTGACTTAGTTTGGGATCCGTTGCCCGAATGCCTTCCAGTCTGTGCGTCTCCGTCCGCCCAACCCAAACCTCCACAACTCAGCCCAGCTGCCGTCTTTACAGACACACAGAGCGGGCGGACATCACTGTCTGGCTCAGGACGGTACAGCCATTCTCCCTCCCCAGGAGGCACAGGGGCCCCACAGCTCTGTCGCCTCCAGCTGCACACTGGAACTCAGAAGCGTCTGGGCTGGGGAGCGCCCACCGGGGGTCATTCTGATCTCGACCTTTCTTCCCAAGGTCTCACATCCCTGAAAACACTGGCAACTGACCTCAGGTTGTCAGTTCTTGGCAGTGGTTTCGGCTTCTTGGATGCACTTGTCGCAGGCAACCCTTCGTGATGTAAAGTACGCCAGGAGACCCTGGGTGCCGCTCCCTCTCCAATGGCTCTTTTGCAACACCCTTAGTCTGGGTGTGAGAGGTGCACCTGCGCCTCCCTCCTCTGTGACAACACGAAGTGCCCACCCGCACTGGGCTGCACTGGGGGCCCGGGAACACCTTATGGGGGGTTCTGACTGCTCCTTCTTGGCTTTAGGTTTTAGATCTGCTTCATGACGGACTTGAGGAGACAAGGGCCAGGTCGTTAAAATAAATGTGAAATTCGCTATCAAGGTCCATTCCCTCTCCCGTGGCTTCCGGGGCTGACTCCCACCCATTCCCTTCTGCCTCAGCTTCTTCTTCTGTTAAGCGGGTAGAAAACAGTCCTTGGGTCTGTTGTGAAGGAAAAATCAATAACGACTCCAGAAGTTTTCTGCATCCTCTAAAGAACGGTTTATGCAAGACAGTTCACCCTCAGCCACGAAAGCAGGAAGTCCCAAGGTGTGCATTTAGCCCAGTGGCTAAGGCGGTGCCTGGGACACCCACGTTTCGTAGTGGAGTGCCGAGTCCCAGCTCCGGCTTCCTACGAACAGGCACTCTGGGAGGCGGTGGTGACAGCTCAGATAAGTGGGTTCCTGCTCCCCACTCAGACCTGGATTGAGTTCCTGGCTCCTGGCTTCAACCTGGCCCAACCCTGACTGCTGTAGGTATTTGGAGAATGAACCAGCAGATGTGAACCCTATGTATGTATATGTGTGTGTGTATGTGTGTATGTGTCTGTCTCTAAAACCAATTAATAAACACATAATTTTTTAAAAAGCAAGTCCTAATACCTGAAGGTTATGACTTTGTTTTTAAAATACGACTGTTGATGTAATATTGATTTCTAATCAGTTTATGTTGTCCAATTGAAAATGGAGAGGACATTTGGCTCAGAGAAGATGAGCTCTCCAACACAAGGCAAGCAGTGCTGCTGTCGATGTCTGTTTGTTTTGCTTCCATTGAGCAGGAAACCTGATATTTTTGAAGAGTTGATCAGTGAGCCCCAGGTTTAGGTGGAAATCAGAACGCACCTTGTTAGCACCCAGAGGAGACTCCCAGTTGAAGAGAAAAAGGACGTGGCACAGCACAGAGGTGTCCTTGGTGGGACCTGGGTCCCTCCGAGCTGGGGAAGCTGCCCAGGGTCCCAGCAGGTGGAGAGAACAGCACAGGGCACTCCTGGGTGAGCCAGAGGGAACGAGGGCTGAGTGGGTTTGTAGGGCAGTTGATGTACAGAGGAGCAGGGAATCAAGTTGGCTGAGCTTTGAAAGCCAAGTACAACAATGCAACCTTGAAGTGGTGGGTGGGGGCGGGGGGGGGGGGACTGGAAGTAGAAGTGCCTAAAATGTCACCTTGAAAGTGAGTAACTCTTTGCAATTTAAATTTGAAGCCATCTTGATGATGGGACACAGGGCCCCACTTCCCTATGTCTCTCTTGCTCCCTCGGGGGCAGCCCCTCACTCAGGAAGAAGCCCACCTCTCTGCCGGGTTTGCCCGGTGCTGCCCCGCTCCTCCGGGTGGCTCTGAACTTGCCGGGTCAGAGCAACCTTCCCGGCTTCTGCCGCTGGTGGCTTCCTCCTGCCGGCATGGCTCACCTCTCTCCTTCTTCAGCTTCATTGTAACCTCTGCATTGTGCGTCCAAGGACTCAGTCCCTGCCCTGATCGTCTTGTGCTGTCTGCACACTGCCCGGCACGAGTGCACACCCTCCCCACAGCTTCCGGGGACCCCTTGTAGAGGGCCAGGATGTGGGAGACTCCTGCTACCTCACTGGCTCCTACGGACCGCCAGGGTAGGCTGCACCAGGAATTCCCCTGGTTTTAACACAAAATATGGTCAGTTTAAATGGCCTAATTGTCCTGGCTAAATGGCGCTCCCCTGGGATGCCTGGAAATGCTCTTTTAGCCCGGCTAACAGCTCTTGGATCGCAGGCCCCCAGGGTTCCTGGGGGCGGAAGGCGGCAGTCCATTAGCCACCTCACCTTCTGCCCTCCTGGTCTCACCTGAGCCCTCATCACCTGTGCCTGGGCCTCCTGGGCTCCCGAGGCCCAGGCCTGTGTCTTTCCCAGCTCCCCGAACATGCATCAGGTTTGGGGTGAGCATTCCAAAGAAAAACAACGTTGCAGTATGTGCTATACGGGCTGAAAATTAAAGCTCCAACATCCGGCTGAGCCCTCCACTGACTGTGTCCTTAACGTGAGAGACGGGGGCCACCTGCACTGGCGTTCGCGTGCCTGCAGGAAGGGCGCACTAGCCCACACCTCGCAGCGCTGCTGGGGCATCAGAATGGAGATGTGTGCGGCAGTTGGCACAGGGCCTCTCCCGGGCAGCCACACACTGAGACCGCGTGCAACGGTTGCTGTTGTCAGACTGCATAGTAACAATGACCTTGAGAGTGCCCAGCTCATCAGGAATCTACAGCAGGGAGGGCCCGGGCCTGTTAGAAGTGGCATCCCTGGTGTTTACCTGCTGGGCCCTTTACCAGATTCAAGGATCCCGTTTCCGCGTGTGAAATACACGCTGTGTGGAGAAGAGGAGACCGAGTGGAAGAGAAACAGCACCTCTTAGGAGGGCTAGTACCTTCCTTTGAGCGGTAAGGAAACAGCAGCACACAGATGGATTCGCGGAGATTCTTCTCCTGGGAGAGCAGCACTCGTGCGATCGCCCCCCTTGTCAATGCTTCTTCAATCTAAAGAACCAACTGCGGCTCCTAAGAGTTGGATTTGCTTATTGATTAATCCATATAGACCCAGAACTTGATACTGTATGATTCCATCACATCAAAACACAGCTCGCTCCCAGCTGTACGTGTCTCGTCATTTTAAATGTAGAAACCAGGCAATGAGAGCCAGAAGTAGTCATTCAAATTTGAAAGTAGATAAAGAAAAGGAAACATGAGTATCTCGTCTTTAAAAGTTCTACAGATAAAATGTGGAAAGGGGAAAAAAAGAGGGTGACAAAGCCCACACCCTTGCTGCGACCCCCTTCCACACACACCCACACACACACACACACACACTGTTTTTTCCCTGTCTTTAGGGGATCCTCATTCCCTGCCTCTGTGAGAAAGAGCAGGTGGGGGCGGGGGGGCGTGCCCCGGGGGAGGGCACAGTCCCTGAAGCAGAAGGTGCAGCTTCACCCCCCCCGCGTTCCCATCGGAGCGCCGGCTCAGGGCTAGCACTTAGCACTGTTTATCCAGTTACGGAGGGCGGAGGAGGGGGCAGCCCTGCACGGAGGATGCTCGGACAGTCAGAGGCCACAGCCCCAGCCCCTCTCCACTCCGACACCCTGGGCACCCGGACTTTCCGGCTGGGCTGCTTGGTGTCTGGGGAAGTGGGCGGGAGGGCGGGGGCCACAGCAGATTCTTCTGTGCAACAGGAGACGGGTGAGCGCGGGCACTCATCTCCCTTGGGGGTGGAGGGGCAGGGCGGGGAGCCGGTAAGATTTCAGCATCCCTGGGAAAACACGGGCTCTGCTCGGACCAGCTGACTTCCCCCTGGTGAATCACCAGGGAAAAGGGATTTGGAGGCAAGATCTCATTACTAATTTGGTTGAAAACCCACCTGTGAACACAGAACCAAAATCGTCGCTGGGACTTGGGGGTTTGCTGTGGCTCAGGTGTGGGCAGCCCGTCATCTAATCAGTGGCTCACCTGCAGGCGCCTGAAGTCCAGGGAGCTGGTCCCCAGCAGGCGAGCTTGGGTGTAGCCGGACCCCAGCCAACTGGCGCGGAATCACGACACAGGGTCCTACCCAGAGGCCATGACTCTCACGGAGGTCTTGCCCTTCCCTGGCCCACATCCACCTGCAGGGCAGTGCCTGGCTTCTGCTATCTCAACACGTCTGAGGTTCCTGGCCTCAGCTGGGGCTTCCACAAGCGGCTCCCTTCTGGAGTTTCCTTCTGCATCCCTTGGCCTGGGTTCTGCCTTCTGCCCTGCCTTGTAGCTTCCTGCAAGCCCCTGGCTCTCCTCTCACGGCCGCCGTCCCTCCCTCCACGCACGGAAGAGCAAGGGCCCAGGTCAGCAGCTCCAAGATGGCGCCCAGAGATCCCCACTGCCTGGGCAAGCCCTCCTGAGTGTGGCTGAGGCTCAGTGTCTGACTGACTGAGGAGTCGTGTCCCCGAGAAGGCTAGCAGCCGTCCATGTGGCTTGGCTTTTGTCCCTAGATGCCCTCTCTGGTTTGTCTCTGAATAATCAAGTCACCTTGATGGCACCTGCCCCGTGGGGAGACCCACGTGGCAAGGGATCAGAACAGTCTCTGGCCAACAACCAGGTAGGCTTGGCGGCCCCCAGACTAACAGCTTGTGTGGCCCCGAGTCCCACAAGCAGCAGTGAGCTGGGCAACAGAGCCGACCGACGCGGCGTGACGGCCTGTGAGCAGCCCCCACACACGGAAGCCCCAGCTGAGCCGCACCACACTGCCGCCTCACAGAGTCTGTGTGATAACAGGTGCCTGTTGTGTCACACCAGGATGCTTTGGTGTGATTGTTACATCATAGTAGATGAGGTCCAAGTGTCTCTCGGGGCTGGGGTCATCTGGATCACCACCCAAGGGTGACATTGATCCTCGGTGAGGAACGACTGGATCCTTAACCCTCATCGGGCTCAGAAACAGGGCAAGGGGGAGCAGCACTCTGGTCTTGGATTAAGAATAAACGCTGCAGGGCCGGCGCCGCGGCTCACTAGGCTAATCCTCCACCTAGCGGCGCCGGCACACCGGGTCCTAGTCCCGGTTGGGGCGCCGGATTCTGTCCCGGTTGCCCCTCTTCCAGGCCAGCTCTCTGCTGTGGCCAGGGAGTGCAGTGGAGGATGGCCCAAGTGCTTGGGCCCTGCACCCCATGGGAGACCAGGAAAAGCACCTGGCTCCTGGCTCCTGCCATCGGATCAGCACAGTGCGCCGGCCGCAGCGCGCCGGCCGCGGCGGCCATTGGAGGGTGAACCAACGGCAAAGGAAGACCTTTCTCTCTGTCTCTCTCTCTCACTGTCCACTCTGCCTGTCAAAAAAAAAAAAAAAAAAAAAAAAAAAAAAAAAAAAAAAAAAAGAATAAACGCTGCAGGCATTCCCTACCCAGGAAAACAGAAAGAATTAAAGAGGAAAAATAAAACATAAAGCGAGGAAAACCCCACATGTGTTAGGGCTGTCACACGAATTTGACTCCGAGTTGCCCGATAGCCCAAGCAAAGAGGCAGGATGCGTTACAACGCGCAATGGTCACCAGATTAAAGGAGGGAATACATTCTACGAAGTCTTTCTGTTTTCCCTTTCAAGCCCAGAGGTGCACTTCGTCCCAGAGAGTCTCCAGAAAGAGGACATCGCGCCGTGACGCGGTGTCTGGTGCCCTTGCTCTGACAGTGACGAGCCGTGTGAGCCACTCCATACAACGGCTTCGGTGTAGAGAGCGGGGAGATACGGCACCAAGCCTGTCTTGGGAAGCCTGGGCATGGACTGTGAGGATGCACAGGTGGCTCTGCAAGTGCAGCAACCAAGGACCTGCCACCCCAAATCCTTGGCATCCCCTGCCTAATGGAAGGTGCCATTGGGCAACCACATGCAGCACCAAGACTGGCCAGTAGGGGGAGCATGCGGAGCCGCCCTGCAGGCCTTTCTGCCATTGGCCCAACCCGACCCGGTGGTCTGCTCGCTGGGTTCTAGAGTGGTCCACTCCATGTGCTCATGTGGGTATGAAGCTGAACCCGAGGCTTCCGTGTGTTGATGCACTTCATGAGCACAATGTGGCAATAGGGGACGTGGGGTGCAGCAGGGGCAGGAAGGGGCTAGGTCTATGGTGACGCTTTGTTAGGAGTAAAAAGATACAAAGCAAAAAGAGAGACACATCCCAGACGGCTGTGCCCAGAGCCAGGGCGTGTTTATAGACAAGTTCGTGCAAAATGAAATTAAAAGACAAATTTGCTTTTGAAATTTGTGTACTGAAGTTCATGGAAAATGTGTGAAACAACCATGCATTGCTTTCAAAAAATTTCCTTCCCCCAAGTAAGCTAATCTTTTCATTCTGCTTCTCCACGAGCTTTTTGAAGAAACCCCGTTTATCTGTGAACTTACATATCTAGGTACTTACACATCTGCCAATCTTATCTAACTAACTAGGTGCATTAGCAATTTGGATGTATTCTATTTTATTGTTACCAATAAAGGCAAGAAAAATCATAGAGTCTTGGACCACACGACCATGTGCAAGAATCAAATTGAATTTGTATCCATTTTGCTCCACAAAATTCCTGAGATTTCCCTGCCGCATCTTCATGCTGTCTGTGCTACTTAGAAAGCCGGCAGGGCCAGTGGACGAGGTGGTGCGGTGAGTTAAGCCGCCCCCCCCGCACGCCTGCGTCCCCTGTGTGTGTGCCAGGTTTGAGTCTTGGTGACTCTGCTTCTGATCCAGCTTCCTGCTGTTGTCCACACTGGGAGGCAGCAGGGGACAGCTCGAGTGCTTGGGTCCCTGTTACACACACAGAGGACCCAGAATGACTTCTGGGCTTCTGGCATTGGCTTGGCTCAGGCCCCGTTGTTGTGGGCTTGTGGGGAGTGAACCAGCAGATGGGAGAGCTCTCTCTGTGTGTGTTTCCTTCTCTCTCACCCTGCCTTTCAAGTAAATAAATAAATACTTGTAGGAACAGCAATGTAAGGTGTGAGTTCCCTGGGGACCGGATTGCTAGCTTTTGTTTTCTTCGCTAGTGTACCCAAAGGTGACATCTTTTGCTAACAGCCACCGCATGGAGTTTTTCCACTGCTGCGCACCGTGTACCTGTTAATGTCCTGTCTGCGTACCTGTGCCTTAAGCCTAAAAACAGTAAGACTCCACTTCTCCCCAAGAACGAATTTTATCCCCCTTGGACAGATCCGTTCTGGATTTAGTGGTAAATACATTATGAGTGTGTGACCACTTACTTGGCCTTGAGGAGTGTATATGGAGTGGGCATTCAGTGGGGAAGTTAAGAATCCACTCGAGATGCCCACATCCCCATGGGAGTTGCTGGGATTGACCCTGGCTCTGCCCCCGAGTCCAGTTCCCAGCTGATGTGCACTTGGGAGGCTGTAGGTGGTGACGCAAGCACTTGGGGCCTTGTCACCCACATGGGAGACCAGGGTCGGGTACCTGGATCCTCGCTGTGGCTGTCGTGGGTGGTGGTGGAGAACCAGTGAATGGGGGAGTTCTTTCTGTCTGTCTCTCTCTGCCCTTCAAGTGAATAAATGTCGTACGTTTGGGGTGATAAATCTGCATCAAGCGCATCATCTTGAAGATGTGAGAGCGAGAGAGTCCAGGGAAGTGGACCCAGTCACAGAGCAAGGAAAGGTGGAACCAGGGGCCCAGCCACAGCACCTGGACCCCCTCTCACACCCCAGGCGTTGCAGGGAGATCAGCCTTTCAGGGGGCTCTAGGTCTTTCCCACGGTGCCCCCTGCACCGACCAAGCCAGTGCTGGCGTCCCCCGTATCTGTAGGGCATGGGTCCCGGCCCCCCGGAAGATACCCCATCTGTGACGTTCAAGTCCCTTAGATGAAACGGAGTCGTTTTCTCGTGGAGTCTGCATACATCCTACCACGTGCTTTAAATCCTCTCCTGATGACTGGTGCCACCAAATGCCATCCCGTGCCACTTACGGAATACTGACATGGAAGGAAAGACCTGTGCGTGTTCAGGAGAGACCCAGTGTTTTCCCCTGTGTGTGTTCAATCTGTGGTTGGTTGAGTCCACGAGTGAGGAACCCACAGGTGGTGGGAAGGACCCAGCCTCTCGGAAAGCCGCCTGTGGGAGAGGAGGGGAAGAGAAAAGAAGGGAAGGGAGGGGAGGGGAGGAGAGGGGAGGAGAGGGGAAGAGAAGGGAGCAGAAGAGAGGGGCAGGGTAGGGAGGGGAAGGGAGGGCAGGGCGGTGGAATACGGCAGGCAGGAAAAGCAGAGGCATGGGTGGTCTCCAGCCTGAACCCCTGCCCGTGGCCGGCTCTGGCTCTGAGGTTGGACTGCTCTGGAGTTCCGGGGGGGGAGACCGTGAAGACCAGCATCCGCCAAGCCACTGGTCCCTTTAAAGCATGGTGCCTGCAGCCCAGCCCGCCTCGGGAGGACGCCTGTCATCATCCTCATCTCCGCGTTCCAGGCTGAGATCTGTCCGCTTTGAGAAAAAGCCACTTCTTTTTTCTGCCCTTCTCACATGCTGGGCAGGCGCCTCGCTTTTTCTTTTTTTTTTTCTTTTTTGGCTGTGAAGGCACCAAGTGTTTCTTGGCAGCCTGCGCTCCGGAGCTCAGCCTCTCCCTGAGTCAGAGAGACCAGGCTGGCGACCAGTGGGCGTACTCGCCAGGTGGGCTCCCGCCCCACCTTCCCTCTCCCGCTGTCCAACCGCGTCCCGGCTCTGTGGAGCGCTCCCGGGTGGACGCCTCACCCTCTTTCTGCAGGCTTTCTCCTTTTTGCTGCAGCTTTGCCACCCATGGAGAACTGTCAGCTACTTAGAACAGGACTCAGAGTCTCTGGGAACTGTTGGCCTTGGCCACTGTTCTCCAACCACCTCCCTCATGTCCCAAATAGCCTGGAATTCTTACATTCAGCTTGGGAGCCTCATCAGCGTTCTGGGGAGATCGGAGTTCAAGGCCAGCAGACACAGCACCGTGGCTGATTGATAGGATGTGAGTCCACTCAAAGTCAGCTTAGTGGGGCCAGGGCCACCATATTAGGGTTTCCCATGATTGCTGGGCGTCTCTGACACATCCTCAGATCCAGCCCAGAGGAGCTGGAAGGGGCAACACCCACACCCAAGCCTGTCCCCCAGGGTTGCATGCTTTTGAGGGAGCTGCTTTCTCTTTCAGAGCCGGTTTCTCCACTGCCGCGGCAAGGGGACGGTTAGACCAGGTGGCTTCTCAGGGTCTGGCATTCTGACATTCTGGCAGGCATTTGCTTGGGAGGGCTCTGTGTTCTCAGCCCCCCAGCCATTGCTCCGGCTGATTGACAGGGGCGAGATACACCGTTCTCACGCATACGTAGTCAGGCATGGATGCAAAGTGCTTGCCATAATGACTGGTTATGGTGACCATATGTCCTGGGCTTCCTCGGACAGCCTTGATTTCAAATACTTTGTCCCATCTTCAAACCTTGTGTCAGATCATGTATCTCGATTTTTGAATCAAAAAAATACGGTCGCCGGATGGCAAACGCATCTCTGCCACGGAAGGCTCCCCTTCGGCCGCCTGCGAACGCTCCGCCTCCCTCGGCCCTGAGTCCCGCTGCGGTTAGCGCAGAGCCTCTGGTGCACATCCGTCCCTGCCTGTGTCCCGTGCCGGCCTTGAGACTCCTCTGTGCAGGGGCGTTTATTTCATCTCTATGTTCCGAGCTCCAGTCTGTCATATTAGGCCGGAGAAATCTTCCTGAAAAGTGAGAAATACACATTTTTGCAAGATAATCTCTCTGAAATAGAACCATGGGAGTTAACACTCCAGGAGAAATCTCACACTCGTTTCTTTCCTCTTATTTCTCCTGACTTCGTTTCCTTTTTTTCTCGTCTCCCTTCTTTTCCCTAATCCTTTCTGATTTCTAAATGGACCAGACCTGCGGGTGCCGGTCCCTGGAGGGAGTAGATCGTAGAGGCGCACCCTCCCAGCTGCGTGGGTGCCGGCCATCGAGGCCAGCGAACAGGGACGTCAGAAGGGAGAATTCACCGTCCTAAAGCTGCCAGCACTTGCGTCAGTTCGGCAGTCATGGGATCCTTGGCAGCACAAATGTGGACTGGAACTTTCTGGCTCTCAAAAGGACTCCCGGGATAGACGGGGAGGAGACATCCATCTTCCCGTCCTGGAGGAAAACCTCGCCTTCGTCTCTGGAATGTTCTCGAGCACTAGTTGCCTTCTTCCGGAGCCGTCTGTTGCCTGGTCTCTCCGCACGGGAGTCCCTCCAGCCCAGATCTCGCCCTAACCCCCAGGCTGAGCTCCAGGCCAACGCAGCCTGCTCCTTCTACTCGTTGGCAGGGTAGCATGCGTGCTCCTTAGCACCCTTTCCATGACTCCTGGTGGTTCAACCACCACCTAGCATTCCTCTCAAGGCCACGTACCAACACCTGTTACCCCGCTAAGATGAGAAATGGAGTCATTCAGGGATCACTGGTCCCGGAAAGTCATCCAGCTCTCGCGTACCGCCAAACCTTTACGCAACTCTGTCTTCTCTCCAAGACGTGTTTGTGCCTTCAGGGACACGGGCAACCCCTGTGTGTGTCTTCCAAACCCTTCTTGATGGTCATTTTTACTGTGAAGGCTTCTCTCACTCAGTAGGTACAGAAGAGGAGGAAGAATGTGATGACTGATGATGATAGCAAGAACCTCAATCAATGATGGTGAGGACAAAGTCAAGTGTCCAGCAGGTCCTGTGCCGGGCTGGTTGCTGTGTGCCTCACAGACTTTATTCGGCTCACATTTCATAGCAGGAAAAAAAAATCATACTCAGAAATATTTTAGAAGCAAAACTAACCCCAAGGACAAGTGTCTCAAGTACAGCAGGGCACACTTGGGGTCCAGGTCCCGTCTCATTCCTCACGTCGCAGCCCCATCGAGGTTGATCAGGACCAACGCCGGGGCTGCTCACTTCCCCTGCTGGAAGCTGGCAGGACTCTCCATTTCTGCCATGACGTCAGAGCACAGGCGTCCTCATGTCGGAGTGCCAGCCATGAGTATGTCAAAGGCAGGAGCTCTGTCCCGTAACCTGCTCCTCGTTCGCTGTTCACATGACCCCTGACAGGTGACAGATGTGAGAGTGCCGTATGATAAATGGATGGGCAAGACAGAACTCCTTCACATGGCTTTACTTTTCCCGAGAGGAACGTTTCCAGGAGGATGTCTGTCTGTCTGTCTGTCTGTCTATCCATCCATCTATGTTACATACACCCTCCACCCAGATCTGGATCTACAGGTCACCTCCAGCATGCCCCCATAATCTCCAAATAATAAGAACTAACCCAGGTCTCTCTTCTTGCTGGAACATCAACAGAACTTGTCGCCCAGACTCTTAGTTGGGGAAGTAGCTCTGAGCTCCCTGAGCCTTCGCTGGTGGACGAGTCTCCAAGCCTCAACCTTGCACATGTGCCAGATGCCTAGAGGATGAAGAGATTGAGACAGAATTAAAACAAAATACATGAAACCAGAAAACAAAAGCAGAGCCAGGGCTGCTGGAAGTAGGCTCACTGATGGACTTTAGGGCCAGTTTTACTGGGGCGTAGGGACTCCTCGTTGGTTCCTTGCTTGAGTTTGGCACTTGAAGATTCAACAGTTGGGTCATCTAAGAAGCCCCATGCAGTGAATGGATTGATGTGTACACACATCAATCGACAAGACTACAGGTGATCTGCCTTCAACCTGATCCACGTCGGAAAGTCAAACCCAATCATTGTGACCATCTAGACAGAGAAGATTGTCCACTCACCTTCTCACTGCCTTGATGTGCACAACTGCCTGTCTCCACACACAGGGCTGGTCTGCTAAAAAGAGATTATGGCCAGCGCCGCGGCTCACTAGGCTAATCCTCCGCCTGTGGCGCCGGCACACCGGGTTCTAGTCCCGGTCAGGGCGCCGGATTCTGTCCCGGTTGCTCCTCTTCCAGTCCAGCTCTCTGCTGTGGCCTGGGAGTGCAGTGGAGGATGACCCAAGTGCTTGGGCCCTGCACCCCATGGGAGACCAGGAGAAGCACCTGGCTCCTGGCTTCGGATCAGCACCATGTGCCAGCTCCAGTGCGCCAGCCGCAGTGGCCATTGGAGGGTGAACCAACGGCAAAGGAAGACCTTTCTCTCTGTCTCTTTCTCTCACTGTCCACTCTGCCTGTAAAAAATAAAAAATAAAAAATAAAAAAAAAATATTACGTGAATGAACACGTTCTATTTCCAACACACTGCATGCTCTCCATTTGTGAGTATCATCAGCAGTCCTGAAGCCCCTCTTTGCTCCGTCACCAGTCAGATCTCTGTAGCCCGTTGGGCACATGGTTTGTTCAGGGTTTTGCGCACTGACTGCTTGGGCTTCCCAACACTGGCTCTTGTCTCCCCAGGGTAAAGTCCACCTCTACCCTCTTTCATTCTGAGAAGGTTTCAAGGTCGGCAAATCCAAACTTGTCTCATAACTGCCTCCCGTGCGCTGGTCATCGTGCCGAGAGAAATGGAACCAACAAGTTCTCTGATCTTAAATTGCAAACAGAGCCATGAATAGGCAGAGTCTTTTCTGGAAAAGGTGTGTGGAAAAAGTGTATTATGAAAAAGCTATGTGTGGATCTAGAAAGTGTTTCACAAAAAAATCTTATATTTTAATTCCATGGACTTTGTGGAGTACCCCCGGGTAAACCAAGGCTAAGATTTGAACAAATGCATGAGAAGGTCCCATGTATCTTAAGTAATAGGCTTAATGGTCAGAATTTTAGAAATGTGGGTAGGCATTTGGAGCAGCAGTTAAGAAACTGGGGTACCCCATAGCCGAGCGCCTGGGTTCCGGTCCTGGCTCTGCTTCCAACCCCAGCTTCCTGCTAATGGAGACCCTGGGAGGCACCAGGTGATGGCTCGAGTACTTAGGTCCCTGCCACACATGTGGGAGATGCACACTGGGTCCTGCACCCCAGGCTTGGGCTTGGCTCAGCCCTAGCTGTTGTGGGCATTTGGTGGAGGGAAGATTTCTGTCTGGGTAACTTTCTCTGTGTTCGCCTTTCAAATGAAATGAAAGTAAGTAAATACAATTTAAAATAAGAATTTCAACAAGGAGAAAGGCTTCCTACAGGATGGTTTAAGTAGCTCCTGGGGACAAAAGTAAACAAAGAAGGTTCTAGGGAAAAAGCCAAGTGGCACATGAGCATTTACGACTTGTTTCAAACAAAGGCTGATGGACAAGGACGCAACCCAGACCAGAGAGCGAGGGCGAGGAGGTGGCTGGGGAGGGGCTGCACACCGGGCAGCCTCCCGCTCTGTTCCTCTGCCACCTTGCTGCAGTCAATGCCTGTGTGGTCCTACTCTGGGTTACCAAGCCCTGTAGAGGAGGATGGAGCGGAATTCCGTTCTGTATCTGCGGCACCTGCTACAGGGCCTGGCCCCAGCAGGTGCCTGGTACTACTGAGTGGAAGAAGAGTGGCATGGCTGAGGGGACGCAGGCAGCACTGGATCCTGAGCTGGCTGCTTCACACGCACCATCCCACTGGCTCCGCAGGCCGTGCCGTGGAGGGACAGGACGTCGGCCAGAGCAGCGTGGTGAGTGGGGCGTAGCTGTTGGCCTTCAGTGGGCTGTGCTCCTCACTCAGGCTCTGAGCAGTGTGGACCGGCCACGCCCTCAGACGTTGCCACCTTCTTCTTTTGGGGGAGACAACAGGCTTTTAGGTTAGAGATGGAGTAGCCATGCTGACGCTTCATTGGCGTCAACAGGCAGACGCGGTTGTTGTTTCCTCCTTTGGGGGACACAGCCCGGGAGAGGAGTCACCCAACCAGCAGTGAGTCAGAAGCAGAGGTGTGACGGCAAGCGGCCCTTCACCCCGGTAGTGCTGTTTCCCGCGGCTGCTCTGCGGCCAGCTGCCATGCCTGCAGGTGCAGTGCAGAGTGTTTGCCTGTGGCAGTGCGCCATTCCTCAACAGCCTCCCAGACGGCACTCACCCCTGGCCTCACTGGACAGATGGCAACACCGAGGGGTTGAAAGACGAAGGGCTGGGCTGGCACCGTGGCTCATTAGGTTAATCCTCCGCCTGCAGCACCAGCATCCATATGGGTGCCAGGTTCTAGTCTTGGCTGCTCCTCTTCCAGTCCAGCTCTCTGCTGTGGCCCGGGAGGGCAGTGCAGGATGGCCCGAGTGCTTGGGCCCTGCACCCGCATGGGAGACCAGGAGAAGCACCTGGCTCTTGGCTTTGGATCAGTGTAGCTCCAGCCGTAGTGGCCATTTGGGGGGTGAACCAACAGAAGGAAGACCTTTCTCTCTGTCTCTCTCTCACACTGTCTAACTCTGTCAAAAAAATCATAAAAAAAGACGAAGGGCTTTGTCCAAACCAGCCAACTACTAAGTGACTCCAAGACCCAGGGCTTGCTCCAATTACTGCCCTTTAGGATTTTGTGACATTACTCTGCTGTACCCATATACACAGAATCCCCCCGCTACATTTCTTCCATGACGTTCTCCAGTTTTTATAGTCATTTCGGCTTTGCGACATGTATTCACGTCAGAGAGTTTGCGCCCACCTTTCAATGCATCGATGGCCACAGAAGCCCCCAGTACGGGTCTGGGACGGAAGCTGTCTTGGGTCTTGGGTTGCACTGTCTGACAGGTGTGTGGTGCGGGAGAGAGGGTCGTGGAGACAGTGAGACAGTGCCGACTTCCTCAGACGTGGCAGCCGGACGAGGTCAAATTTGCAAGTTGGACGCTCAGCTAAGCATTTCCTGCTCGAATTGATGCTGGCACGGTGAAGTCAGGTCTCCTGCTACGGTCCCATTAAATTCGCCTCTTCCTCCACCACTCCAGTCCCACATGCACCCTTCTCCCCAGATCACCTGCTATGCGACAAGGATAATAATAATACCTACTCTGCTTTTGGCCTTACCAATTGAAAACCCCTCATGAGTTTCCATCAAGTCTTGCTGTGGACATTTTCTGTTTGGTTAAGGAATACCATGATTGGGGTGACACAGCCAATTAAACTGTCACGTGTGACCCCATATCTCATATCAGAATGCAGCTTCAAGTCCGGGCTGCTCTGTTTCTGATCTGGCTTCCCACTAATGTTCCTGGAAAGACAAGGGATGACAGCCCAAGGGCTTGATCTCTTGCAACCCAGGTGGGAGACCTGGATGGAGTTCCTGGCTCCTGGCTCCTGGCTCCCAGAGGGGAATGAACCATCTGATTGAAGATGTCTTCCTTTCTCTCTCTCTCTCTCTCTCTCTCTCTCTGTCTCCCCCACTCCCTCCCTCTAGATCTCTCTCTGCCACTCTGCCTTTCAAATAAATGATAATAATTTAAAAAAATACATTGTGATTACTTGCAGTTGAAATGCAGTTACTTCTGACACATGGTGTCAACAGTGGTAGAATAAAATAATAAATCTGACAAAGAAACCCACCAGGAGCAGCCCTTGAGGGAACTTCCTGTCCTCCTTGCTTTGTCCTGGGCTATGCTATGTGACATTGGACTTGCCCCTTTGCCTCCTGGTCTCAAACGGCTCTTTTTCAGGAAGGAATCCAAGTGTCTTTTTTGCTTGGGGGAGCTAATGCCCTTTCATGGAGTTGTCCAATATTCTGAGTTGTCCAATATTCTTTTTCGGTGCAAGCCTTCGATGGGTTGTAGAAATTCTGAGAGTGGGCAAATACCAGCAGCTCAAGTGTCTAAAAAAGTAACCAGGGAACTCTGCTTGCTCTCCCTCTCAAACACAATTAACATTTGTCTTCATTAAACAAAATAAAAATTAACCTAAGACGGAATTACGTCCCTGAGGGGTGGGAGAAGGGAGACCCCACTCACAGTACAATTGATTGAAAAGAGCTTGATATGAAAGTGCTTGTTCAGAATGAGCTCAAATGTGTAAAATAGCATTTGAACAGTGAAGGACTCCAAGATGTTAATAAGCTTTAATCTCCGGGTGATACGTTTGTGCATGATTTGTGTTTCTCATTTATTCCACGTTTTCCAAATTTTCCACAGTGAGTTCTTTTTTATGATTTAAAGCAAATATTTATTTAAGAGTCAGAGAGGGTGAGATTGGCAGCAAGACAGAGAGATTGTTGGGGGAGAGTCTCCCATCGGCTGGTTCACTCCCTAAATGTCCACAGAGAGGGTTGCCGGGCTGGAGCCCGAAGGCGGACCTGGGAACTCAACACAGCTCCCCCGTGGGTAGCAGGGCCCCAACTCCTTGAGCCGTCACCACTGCCTTTCCCGGAAGCTGGAGTCAGAAGCCAGCGTGGGGCTCTGATGGGAGCCAAGGGCACAGTAGCCTGTCGCTGCCTTACAATATTAATAATTCCACAGGTCAGCTCTTCTCTGTCTCTCTCTCCCACACACACACACACATATACAAACACACACACACATGCATACACGCACACACACACTACACAGCACACGTGCACACACATATACACACATGCACACACATACACACTACACAGCACACATGCACACACACATACACACACATATACACACACGCATACACGCACGCACACAGTACACAGCACACATGCACACACACACGCACGCACACACACACTACACAGCACATATACACACATTCGCACACACATGCACACACATACACACATGCATACACGCATGCACACACAACACAGCACACATGCACACACATACACGCACACACATACACACACATGCATGCACACATGCACACACACATACACGCACGCACACACTACACAGCACACATACACACACATATACACACACGCATACACGCACGTACACACTACACAGCACATGTACACACTTATACACACATGCACACACACATACACGCACACACATACACACACATATACACACACGCATACACGCACGCACACAGTACACAGCACACATGCACACACACACGCATGCACACACACACTACACGGCACACACACACTACACAGCACACATACACACATGCACACACATGCACACACATGCACACACACATACACACATACACATATATACACACACACATACACGCATGCACACACTACACAGCACACATGCACATGCACACACGGGTAGTGAGATGGCATCGCGCGCTGGATGTTCCCAGGGTTCACTTGAGCACCACGCCGTGGGAATCAGGCCAGCTGTTCCGTGGAGTCAAGGGCGCACGCAGGACAGCACCAGAGTGAGCCACTGGTCAGTTCCCAGGACACGCGTTTAGTGTCCCAGGTGTCACCAGGCCCTGGAGACGCCACCGTCCTCAGCCTCCCCTCGCTGCAGCCCCGGGGAATGCTCCTAACTCGGACGGCGCTGGGGTCTCACTCTGGCACCGGCAGGGCCTCCTGCCCACCCGGAGCACTCCCGTGGCTGAGCAAGCCCAGTCCCAGACCCCTGTCTGCACTGGGAACACTCCTGTGGCTCAGCAAGCCCAGTCCCAGACCCCCATCTGCAGTGGGAGCACTCCCGTGGCTCAGCAAGTCCAGTCCCAGACCCCCGTCTGCACTGGGAGCACTCCCGTGGCTGAGCAAGCCCAGTCCCAGACCCCCGTCTGCAGTGGGAGCACTCCCGTGGCTCAGCAAGCCCAGTCCCAGACCCCCGTCTGCACTGGGAGCACTCCCGTGGCTCAGCAAGCCCAGTCCCAGACCCCCGTCTGCACTGGGAGCACTCCCGTGGCTGAGCAAGCCCAGTCCCAGACCCCCGTCTGCAGTGGGAGCTGCCTGCTCTCCAGAGTGTGGAAGCTGACTTCCAAATTGCACCCACGAAGCGCCCCTCGGCAGTGAGGGAGGCCCAGGGGTCGCGTGTGTGGCTTGCAGAGGGGGCAGGATGGCTTCTCCTACAGGGGCAGATGAGGGGCCGTGTGGCCCCAGGCCCGCCGGCCGCCACCCTCTGTTTGTTTTCTCCCTCTGGTCTCGCCGTGTGGGCTTTCAACAGCAACACGGCAGGCTGACAGCATCCAGGTGATTCCAGGATGTGATCAGGGGTTCACGCTGCTCTCCCTGCAGTGGGCAGTCCCTTGTCACCTCGCAGGGTGACCTGGCCCTGTGGGAGCAGAGGGAGCCCTGTGCTGCGTCCCCAGCCCACCACCCCCAGCAGCTCCGGTCCTCCTGAGCGGGGCAGAGCAGACTGGAGCTTCCCAAGGCAGAGGCATGAGGGACACGCGGTGCTCACGGGGTGTGGGGCACCAGACTGCCTCCCCAGAGCCAGCCAGGGGTGACCAGGGGTCACCGGCTGAGATGACGGCACTGGAGCCCATGCCCAGCCCCTGCCTACACCTCTGTGTGGGCGCTGCAGCCCAAGCCGTAGCCGTGCGGGACTGCCATGGGCCGCACACAGCTGGGAGCGCTGGAAGCCACCAGACGCATTCCTGCCATGGGCTTCACTTTCCCTGCCTGGTTCCCATTAATGCTGCGGGTTTTCGAGCTCTCGCAGCACAGGCCGGGCTACAGACGAGGGCGGTTCTCGGGCAGCCGCCTGGCCCCCAGGCTGCGAACAGAGGGCATCTTTCGGAGCCGCCCTTCACGGCCCAGAAGTTGGGTTATGCACCAGCTTCCTGAGCACAGTTAGACAAGCGTGAAGCAGAAAGCCTTGGAAGGCCTGAGCCTGGGCAGATTCTCCTTCGCTGGGGCAGGAGTCGGGCAGATTGCAGGATACGCTTGTTGGTAAACTTTGGCCTCCTTCATTTCATGCCATGAACGTGGCATTCCGTGGCGGCCTCCTCGCGGGCATCTCCGCCAGCCTGCGGGAGACACCCTGCAAAGATGCTCCCTCCTGGAGGCGGCGGGCAGAGAGACCGCTGTCCCCGGGCACAGAGCACGAGATGGGACGAGGGAGTGTTCTGAGACCACGGCCAAGAAGAAGCTGGCTGGGCACATCCCAGCCCCGGGTGAGAAGAGCGGGGGGCAGAGGCGCCCTGCACCCCACTCTGGGCTCTCGCGTCCCCTCCCGGGCTCAGCAGTGCCATGCAGAGCCCAGCTCGGAGAGGAGCTCCCTGCAGCAGCTCCTGGGCTCAGGCCAGCAGGTGAAGGGCCGAGGTTCCTGGCCTAGCAGCGAAGGAAGGGTGAAGTCCGGGATCTGGGACCCACGCCACGGGGCTGCTTTGTTCCGGAGCGGATGGCTCCCCTGCCGCCACCCCCGGAGGCCAGGGCATTCCGTGGCCTAACCCTTATGCAATGGTTTAAATCGCTGTGTGCCGTGTCCGCGGCAGGGGGGGGAAGTTGGGGCCGTGGCTGTGTGGGCTGTAACACAACAATCCATTGCTCCATCAAGTTCGGTCGTTTCTCATCCATTCGTGTGTTTGAAATCCTGGATGCACTGGCGAGTGCATTCCAGAGGCTGTGCTAGGTGATGTTTGCAGAGGAAACCAAAAGCAGGGTCCTAAAGGAGTCGACTTTGCAAGCCCGTGACGGACAGGCCGCCTCCCTTGCAGATTCCTTTCGGTGGCGACAGGTAGCATGGCAGGGGGGTGTAGCACGCAAGGGACTGGGAGAACTAAGTCCTAACCCTGTCTCAGAGATGCAGGGATTTCAGCAAGTGGTGCCTGAGCCGCAGGATGAGTAGGAGTCTTCCAGGTGGAAAAATGGCCGGAGGGTGTTCCTGGGCAAGAAAATGGCACATGCAAAGGCCCTGAGGTGCAGGCAGAACCACACACACACACACACACACACACACACAAGGAACGAGGTTGGGGTGCGAGACGCGCTCACGGCCGTTACCTTGGGAAAGAACTCAGCCGCCTTCAAGCTTACGCTGAGGATCCGTCCCTCATCTCAGGAAGGAGGCTCCTTGAAGGTTTAATAAGGAGCTCCCTGGGAGCTGCTGTTTGGTTCCTACTTCTTCCTCCGACAGCCAGGAGGAGAGTGAGGGGCAGGGGGAAGAAGGAAGGAGCAAGACCTCTTTGGAAGCCACGGCCGGAGGCCAGGGGTTCAGTGATGGGACGGCATGGGGTTGGCTGGGCGAGGAGAGGGCGCTCGGGAGACAGGAAAGCGGCAGAGGCGCTGGGACCCGGGACCCGGGAGGCAGCGGATGGGAGGCGCCTGCGACACCTCCGGGTCTTGAGCGAGCAAAAGGGGCTGCGGGTGTCGCTCTGGGAGTGGCGAGAGGATGAAGGTCCATGTTCTGTGCGCAAAAAAATGGGGTCCTTCCTTCCCGGAGTGGGCGGGGGATGCTCCCCTCGCCTTCGCCTTTGCCTCGGCACCCCGAGATGCGGCTGCCAGTCCCACGGCCGGGCCGAGAAGTCATCTGCAGGCTCTTCGGGAAACTGGATCGCATCCATTGCTGCTTCCTCGTCACTTTGAGGCTAAATGAAAAATGCGACTCCTCCGGATGCCAGATTTGTGTTCCTGTGTTAGGAGATTGTTTTTTCTTTTTTGCATCTGTGTGTACGTTAAACAGCAAGAAGAAAGTCGCGAAACTCAAGGAGTTTCCCCAAAAGTAAATCAATTTGCGGTTGAATGTGCTGTGGAATTTGTTTGCAAACCTACGAGAGCGAAGCAAGCTTAAAAAAGACGCAGTTGGATGAGCCTGCAAAGTTTTGGAAAGTTCTTTGAACACATGTAAACATGATATGTGTAAGCAAATGTTTAACTTGCCTTTTTTACTTCTACAAATTATATTATGAAATCAGACGTCTGTGACTCCTTAAGAATGTCAAATCAGTGTATTCCTGCAAAACAGATAATTGCCTCGTGCTGCTCGGCTTCCAGGCTCCGGGGCTTGGGAAGGCTGGGTTCCCGCCTCACACTGACTGGGAGCTCTCGGCGAAGTCGGTTTGACACAGCAGCGGTGGGACAGGGCTGACCCTGGAGCTGTCGGTGAGAGGGTGCTGCTGTGGGCACAGACAAGCCGCCATGGGAGGCGTGCTGTTCCCAAGCCCTGCACTGTTCTTCCCTCCGTCCTAGGGAAGGGGCGGCCAGACATAGCTTCGTCAGCACCGGTTTCCTCCTCTGCTCCTCGCGGACCAGGGTGGAAGCATCTATAATGAGGCTGCACTTCTGGCAACGGAGGACATGGGACTGGCCACACTAGTCCTTATGAGCGTGGCTAACAGGTGGCCAAGGTCATCTGGCAATGCTGGCTCCTGTGTTCTTCCTGGTACAGAGAGCGCATCACCGTGGTGTGGAGGCAGAGACGGAGGTGATGGGGGCTCCCTGGACCCGTCAGTGCTGCAGGTGCACAAGTACTGCTAGGCTGTTATTGCTCGATGCTTCTCTTAGCGTTGCAGCCAGACCTGGAGAGGAGAGCTGCTGCCACCATCACAGGCCTTTTCCAAGAACGCACAGTCCCACTGAAATCCGCAGAATATTGCCCAGCCTCTGCACTGCACCCCAAGGGTGTCTTTGCACCCCTCGAAGCCTGGACCTAAATCCTGTTAATGCTAATAGCAACACATGTGCACTTCCGAGGGGGACAGGACCACATAGTGCTTAATATGCTGCCAGGCATTAACTTGATTCCTTGGGTGCAAAGCAATGTCAATGGAACCATTATAATGCATATGCTACTGCTCACAAGCCCAATTAAATCCAAGGGTTATTGTTATCTTGCATTATCCACAGCAGATGTATGGATGATAGATTATTGGGGACGCCATTCATGGTGTCATCCATTATTTATTCCCAATTTATTAGCTCGCTGTTTTGTTGCTTTGCAAAGGTTGTTTTTTGCATGGAAACTAAACTCATGTTTAAAAAATAGATGCCTATGCTTGATTTGGAAATTGTGAAATCACAGCTGTCGTCTTCCACAAGCCGGAGAGTATTTTTATAGGGTATTTGGAACTGGAAGGAATTTCACAGCCACCTATTAAGGGTCTTCCGAACAGCAATTTTTGTTACAAGCATTTGACTTGCCCGTTCATCCGCTCGGGTCGGCTATGCTGCCGGCTGAACGCTGGGGAGGACGCCAATGGGACACAGACTGTGCCCTCAGGGAGCTCGTGCTTATTATCTGAATGCCCCCATCTCTCTCTCTCTCTCTCTCTCTCCCTCTCTCTCTCGCACGCGTGCGCGCGCACACACACACCCCTCACACAGGGTCAGTGAGCAATTTATGAGCACCCTTGTTTTCTAGGTGACGATCTTCTGCTACCCCGCGCCGAGAAATGATACAACAAGTACTGTTGGAAAATGGCCGGCAAGGTGGGGAAAGCACAGCATTCGGTATCTCCAAGTCTGTGGCTTTCACACAGGGCTTCCCTGTGGAGTGGAGTGTCGCTACGTCCATGACACGGCTGGCTGGTCCCCGTGGTTGCCTGAAAGATCGACCCCATGTTCAGAGAAAAACTGGTAACTGTGCGTCTCCCACACACAGCCCACCACTCTCCAATGCCCGGGAGATGAACGGACAATATTTGAATCAGGGTGGGTAGGGGGATATTCATCACCTCTCTCTGCAGAGATCTGTCGCCACTGCAGGCCAAGGGAACGGTCACCTCTATAGACCGAGTCTGTCTCCAGCTTACAAACTAGAAGGCTCCAGCCTCCAGCGGGTGCAGTGGATGGCTTTGTAGATTCGCAGCCGGGAGCTGGAATCCTTCACAGGGCGGGGCTTCTGCAGCCCTGCACAACTCAGTTTTCTGCAGGAGGCACCGTGGGGTGAACGAGGGGCATGTGCACCTCTCACGGCAGTGGTGAGGACAATGTCAATCACGCTGGTGACAGTGACCCCGTGTGCAGTCTCATTTGGGCCCCGTCAGAGCCTGGCTGGGAAGGGGCTCACTGTCTTAGATGCTCCAACAGGACTCAAAGGCTGAGACACGGCGTATCTGGGAAATCCAGCAAGTCCTTGGTTTCCAAGCTCTGTGCTCTCCCCTCTGCTACTTCCTGGTCTACAGCAGGGCCGTGCTGACGCTGGCTGGTCCCCCATTGTGAGAACCAACTGCCGGGCCCTGCTTCCCAACCGCGTACCCAGTGACATCCTGATGGTTAGCTTGAAACCAACCTGGCGGAAGAGTTTACACCATGGGAAGAGGCAAACTCTACAACTCGTTCAGTGCCAGTGGCCCTGCATCCACACTCCATGTGTTCTCAGAAACGGAAATATTTTTCCCCGTGTCCTTGTTAAAGTCTGCACCTTCCGAGGGAGCCCCCTTGACCCTTTTGGCAGGTCGAGCGGGCATGGACGGGTAAGTGGGCTGAGTTGATAAAGTGAGTTATGCCCAAAGGACATTTCCAAGTGACCACCTCTTTGCAAGCCCGTGACTGTGGCATCCTCAGATCTGTCATCGGCACAGGCTGCTCTGAGAATGAAAGATCTCATGGGCTGGGCCAAACGGGGTCACTGCCAAGGGCGAGACGTAGCAGGAGTGTTCAGGGGTTTGTTCCTTACAGGAGAGAGGCCACATCTCCGGGGGTGGGGGGGAGGAGCAGGAGCTGAGCTCCAAATGACCTTCTGCTGGCCCAACAGCTGGCGACGGAAGAGCCTGCTCCCTGGATTCCAAGGATGACGAGATGGGGAGGTGCAGAATAATGGAGAGCAGATCCATGGACTGCGTTTCGTTTGGAAGCCTCAAAATCGTTAGCAGCTGCCTGGAGTTAGAAGGTTCTTTGCCACCAGAATCAGATCTACAGCCTCCAAGCCAAGCAAACATCATTGGATGTGCACCTGGGCTGAAAGTACGCAGCAAAAATATGCACTCGGGCATCTGCAAACTCACAAAAAGTGGAGAATAAACAAAAATTTTAAAAAAAGCAAATCCACAAGTCCCAGCCATCTGCATGCGCATGTCTGGGAGGGCACCCGAAGCCGTCGGTGGCAGGCTGCTCTTTCTAGTTAGTCACAAGCGGGAACCAGAGGACAAATTGGATTTGTCTATCCCAGAATAAAGCTGCCTATGTGCACGCGCGCGCACACACACACACACACACACACACGATTTCCTGAGCCAGATGAGAAGTTCTGGGTGTGTGGTCTGGAGATAACAACCCTGTGCGTGTTTTCACGTAGAGAGGCAGTGATGAGGATCCAGGTCTTACCACGTGGGTCCAGGGACGGCAGGATTTTTTTTAAAATTTATTTATTTGAGAGGTAGAGTTTACCCAGACAACAGGGTGGGCATCGCACACACGAGCAGAGGAAACCTCTGGAACGTGTGCTCTCCACACTGCCAGGCCCCCGTTCGAGGACTCACGGCTGCAGCCTCAGTGTCTGTGTCCCCTCGGATTCACAGGCCGAAACCCTAGTCCTCAGGTGCCGGCATCGAGGGCAGGGTCTTTGCGGGTGGTTAGACCTCATGAATGGGATCCGTGCCCTTCTCAGAGAGACCCGAGGACTGCCTTGCTCCGTCTGTCGTGCCAAGGAGGATCGAGAGGGCGCCATTCATAAACCTGTGTGTGAGCCCTCACGGGGAATCAGTCTGCTGGAGTCTTGAGCATGGGCTCCTCACCCCGTAGAACCAGAAGGAATAGATGCGCATTGTTCCGGAATGTTCCATTCACGGCAACCTGTTGTAGCAGTCTGAATGGGCAAGGCACTCATTACACGGAGACTTCAAAAAGTCCGTGTGTGTGTGTGTGTGGGTGTGTGCCTGTGTATGTGTGTGCGTGTGCATGTGTGTGTGTAGGGTTCTATTCTGGAACCAACAAAACCTAATTGAACGTCTGTTTCCTGTCTGTATTCCACGTAGAGCACTGTGAAATCCCCTTGAGTGAGTGTCTTGAAAAATGCACGTTAACTTTGAATTCCGTATTTCCATGATCTTAGACCAGTTACAGGTGTTGAGTGATGAGAACCCAGTGACGTCTTCCTCCTCCTCCTCCCCTTCCTCTCCCTCCTTCTCTTTCTCTTCCTTCCTGCACTTGCCTCCTCATCTTTCCTCTTTGTTTCTTCTTCTTACAATAATAATAATAATAATAATAATTCTACCTTCAGAATCCTATCAAGAGCTATTGCTTCCTGTCAACCCCAGCATAGTGTTCTTGTCATCAGTGCACTGACCACAGCTCACAGATTTCCCAGGATTCTCCTCTGGAGAAGCAGGACACAGAAGGAAGTCACTGCTGTCCCTACCACCGTAGGCGGAATTTGAAAGGGAGCACCCTCCCAGGGAGCATCGAGCATCGCTGGAGAAAGGGAGCCCTTACTTCCCCTTCCAGTCTCCAACTCCACGAGTCCACACACAGCTTACACCATGGCCCGCTTGCCCAGTGCACGCTAATGGGTGCAATGGAGAATTAATACTGGAGGGAGAGCGCAGGCCTTCCCAGTGCAGTTAAAAAAAGAGCTCTGTGGTTTCGTTCTGCTGAGGCGATATTGCTCAACAGTTAATACAATCATAGTACAAGCGCTTGTATTAAAATCACATGCAAGATGAAAATCGGTCCGAACAGCAGCAACGAGGAAAAGACAAAGAAAGATCTGTGTGTTGTCATAATCCGTAAAGAAAGTTTGGTAAGGAAAAGTACTGACACACACACTTTCGCACTCGCAGATAGAGAGGCTAAAACCGATGGGGCAGAGAAGGGCTGTTGCGCATGCACAGGCGGATTTCTGGAAGCTTCTCTCTCCTTCCGCATGCCTTCTGCAGGACATGGAGTGCCTGCTCCGTGGAGGACCGCGTGGCGAGCAGTGCTGGGCACCTATGACCTCGCCTACACCCGTGGCAAAGCCAAGTGCAGCTTGACAGATTGGAATAGTGTGCGTTGATTCCTTAGCTCTTCCAGACAGGACCTGGCAGGTAGCCACCAAAAAGCCGACGGCTTTCCTGGTGTGGTCCTGGTTTTTGTTGGCAGTTGAACTCTGCTATTTTATACGCTCCTGCGGTAGGGATTAAGTCTATGAAAATGCCAAGATTTTTTATAATATTAGACATGCGGACACAAAGACATTCTCATGCAACAGCCCCCTGTCCCTCCTCCTCCAGGCAAAGGAAAATCAGACTTTTTTTCAAAGAAACGTTAAAGGTGCAGTACCTGGAATCCACTTCAAACAGCCTTTCAGGGAGCCAGAAGCTTCAACCCTGAGGTTTTCCCAGCTGGACTTTTCACTCCCCTGAAGCCCTGCCTGGGTTTTCCATTTCCCCTGGGGGGAAGGGGTTTTGATGGAGTTGGGAGAGGATGGGAGCAAGTTACTCACAAGAGATTCCCAGCGCGGAAGGTCTCCAGACTTCACGGGGAGGGACGAGGGCTGCCACCTGCAAGGAACACGTTGGCTGCTTCCTGCTGCCGCTGCTGATGGAAGGACCCTCTGCAGAGTGTTCGCTTTCTTTTATTTAATTTCTGGGATGGTGTCCTTCAGGTGGGGTGTTCCGTCCACCTGTGGCTGATTCCAGTTGGCTTTAAGGGGCCAGTCCAGTTCAGGACAAATTGCCCAGGAACGGAGCCGGAGCTCAGTCTTTGCAGAAGACTGGATGCTGAGCGACCCCTAAGGTGACGTCCAACATGGGCGCATCTGGGAGCAAATGCTTCCGCCGTGAGGGACACCTTCCTTGATGCGAGACACAACCAGGTACCCTCCCTACCAGAGGCGCTAGATTAGCTACAGCAGGCTGATTTCTTCTTGTTCTTTTTCAAATCTGTTAGCCCGAAGAACTGGCTCCCAGTGGTTAGGAGAGCATTTCCACCTATGTTTTATTTTTCCGCTTGACATGGATTGTTATGATTTTGTTTTAGGAATTTTTATAATAGGCCAATTAGCCTGGCTAATCTTATTGACTTCATCACTCTGGTCTATGTTAATTTAAAAATGGTTTTCATTAATGGCTCCCGCTACTGCAGATTCAGCAAAAGCAGAGGATTTCGTGGTGTGCATGTGTGAGAGGGGAGGTGAACAAACATTTGAGGCAATTGCTTTCTGGAATTTATTATTTTTTCTCCCATTATGCACTTCTCAGTATTTGGTCTGGCTTGTCTTTTTTCTTAAAAAAAAAGTAGCGATTTCCTCTTAAATGATGTAATTTTATGAAAGACCAAAGCTTTGCAAACTTGAATTTAGCAATGGGAATTCCCGGTATTTGTCTACATGTTAACACGAATATAAAACGACTCCGATTAGCCAGGCAACTGAAGATCACGTTTCTGTTTTCTTTTTGCCTTTCCCTTTGCCTCTCTCTCTCTCCTTTCTTTTCTTCTATAAATATTTTAAAGCATTTTCTAAGCTCCGAAATCTGGGTTGAAAGTGACAAAATAGAGCTTGAGCAGACACACTCCTTGACCTAACAAGATCAAAGTGACAGAGGGTCAGTAAGATCAAGAATTAAGGAAGAGGCCGGCGCGGCAGCTCACTAGGCTAATCCTCCGCCTTGCGGTGCCGGCACTCCGGGTTCTAGTCCCGGTCGGGGCGCCGGATTCTGTCCCGGTTGCCCCTCTTCCAGGCCAGCTCTCTGCTGTGGCCAGGGAGTGCAGTGGAGGATGGCCCAAGTGCTTGGGCCCTGCACCCCATGGGAGACCAGGAGAAGTACCTGGCTCCTGGCTTCGGATCAGCACAGTGTCCCGGCCGCGGCAGCCATTGGAGGGTGAACCAACGGCAAAGGAAGACCTTTCTCTCTGTCTCTCTCTCACTGTCCACTCTGCCTGTCAAAAAAGAAAAAAAAAAAGAATTAAGGAAGGGCACGTGCGGGTGGGTGTCCAGCTTAGCGGTGATGACTCAGGTGCAGAGCCCGGTGTCCTGGGTAGAGTATCCAGGTTTGATCCCTGCTCCAGCTCCTGACTCCGCTTCCTGCCACCCAGGGTGGCAGCAAGCCATGGCTCCAGGAATCGGATTCCTGTCCCCCGTGTGGGAGATCATGATTAGATCCTTGGCTTCTATGTGGCCCCCAGCCAGCCCTGAGCATGGTGGGCATGGTGTGAACCAGCAGGTGGAGGCTCTCTCTATTGCTCTCTCTGATTTTTGAAAAGGACATGCGCGTGTAGGAAGAGGCACAGAAGGGGTTGCCCCAGAGTCCACTGAGAACCTCCTGGCTGTGGGAAGGAAGGGCTGCAGTGTCCTTCTGATGTGTTTGACATTCTTCCCCGGTCTTCAAAGATCATTTGAGGACAAACTGGAGATTTGGGGGTGAGGGTGACCCGGGTGATGTCAGGGCTGACATAAGAGTGTGCCTGGGCCGGCGCCGCGGCTCACTAGGCTAATCCTCCACCTTGTGGCGCCGGCACACCGGGGCGCCGGATTCTGTCCTGGTTGCCCCTCTTCCAGGCCAGCTCTCTGCTGTGGCCTGGGAGTGCAGTGGAGGATGGCCCAAGTGCTTGGGCCCTGCACCCCATGGGAGACCAGGAGAAGCACCTGGCTCCTGCCATCGGATCAGCGTGGTGCGCCGGCCGCGGTGGCCATTGGAGGGTGAACCAACGGCAAAGGAAGACCTTTCTCTCTCTCTCTCTCTCTCACTGTCCACTCTGCCTGTCAAAAAATAAAAATAAAATAAAAAAAAGAGTGTGCCGGAGTTCCTGGATTCGTAAACAACTCGATAGCTTTGTCTTGCTAAGGAGTTTGAACTTTCGATGTCTCAGGAAGAGAGAAGATGATGGAGATCCCAGCACTAAGACATGGGATTTGGGATCGGATTGTCAGTTCAAACTCAACTCTGCCCTTAATGAGCAGCGTGACCCTTCTCGGCAGACAACATCTCCGTGGGCATAAAGGTTTCCTCAGCTGTGAGACGGTGATGAGGAGTACAGTTCCGGCACCAAGCGTTGATGAAGTCAGGTGCAGAGTGCTTGCTCAGCAAACCTGCTGTAGCCACAGGGAAGGGTGGGAGTCGAGCGCTTCAGCCAGACCCTCCTTTGCGCTTGCTTTGGCTACTGCATAGCGCTGGGCATGGCCTCTGCAAGTGGACCCTGGCGTTGTCAAGTCTCATTGGGCTGATGAGACTTCCGACAGAGGAGTGAAATAAACAGACGGAATGCAGGCACGTTGCCCATGAGCCCTGGCATGTGGCAGGGCCTCCGTACCTCATCTCCTCCTCCTTTCAGTGGGCGATTGGAGCCATGGGATTGCCACGTGCCTTTTGAACTCTTGAGAACGTTTGGTGCCACGTTGCTTGCATATGACACAGGTGTCCTACAGTAAGGTAGGTATCTCATGAAAAAAAAAACACAAAAATGGCCCCCCAAAACTCCCAAAGCCAATGAGCTGTTCGTATGGGTATGAATTCAATCAGCCTCTCAAAACGTCAACAGTCAAAGGCCTTTGAGAAATAATCCCAGTGATGATTTGCTTGTGCTAACCAAGCACGCGTGTAGATGTGTCTGAGTCTCCCCAGAATATCAGCCGCCTACCACACCCCCCACTGTGATTGATTGCCCCTCCAAGATGCTAACATCCATGCCGCTGTGTCCACCAAGAAAAACAGTGGTCCTGCAGTGTGGCCCTGACCACGCTGACGCCCTACTCCACTCTGACACCACTCCCTGGGGCTCTAGAGCAGGGTGGCCGCTCCCCATGTCCTGGCCTCGCATGGCTGCAGGGCTCCTGCTGCCCACCCGGCCTACAGCACATCCTCTACCTCCACTTCCTTCACCGGCTCCTCCCATTTTGTCTTCTCCCTTCCCCAAGATGACCACTGCTCTTAAATGCTCCGCATCTGAAAGAACTCCTACTCACCCCTCAAAACCGAGCCTTCAAGAAGCCACCTCCGATCCCTGCAAAGAATGTCCATTACCTTTCCTGATACTTCGTTCATGATTTTATTAACAAACCCATCTTATGATGCTGTGAGTTAGTTGCTTGCCTGTGTCTCCTCTCTTAGGCCCTATGCCCCTTGAAGGCAGAGCCAATAGTGCCACCTGAGAGACAGCCCAGTGACCGGGAAAGACAGGAAACAAATTAGCCAATGGTAAGAGAAAGAGCTTTGCTAGTCTAGGGGCCTGCGGGAGGTCCTGGTAAGAAGGAAGGTGATTTGTGCCAGAGAAAGTGAGTAAGGCTCAGAAGCTGGAGGCGCTTAGAAATAGATCCAAACACAGGAGACTTGGCTCAGCCTCGGCTTAAGGAGAATAGAGATGCTGCGGAAGACAGAGACTACAAAGGTGTCGCTCACTGCGGGAAGTCAGGCCCCAGAGAGACCTGGAGGGAGGCCACACGGAGCAAGGGGAGCGACTGTGTGACCTGCGATACGGGGCGCTGCCCTCCCAGCCCTGAGCTCCTGCCTCGCCCCCTGCACATGGGCCGCCGGACATCAGCCCTGGGCGGCTGCTTCGGAGAAGCTGCCTGGACCGAGGTCAAAGACTGTGGGGGCAGATCTGAGGGCTTCCATGAAGGCAGTGCCGAGGTGCAACGGTGGAGCCGCTCACCCACACGGACTGCTCTGTTTTCATGGTCACCCTCTCAGCCTCAAACAGGGACTGACAGCCAGGCATCTTCAGAGATCTGATGAGCACTCTTAGCACGAAACAGACAAATACAAAACAAAACCAATGGACGTGACCAGAGGAAAACTGTAGGTAACTAAAATCACCATTCTCAAGGAAAAAAGAGAAAATATTTCATCCAAGAGCATCACAATGTAATAAAAGTATATTCAGAGGATAAGAAAGGGCTCTTGATTTTTTTCCTATAAAAGTGTGAGAGCAGAAAAAGTCCAATAGGAAAATTCAGATATGAAGTTAGGAAAACTCCCTTGAAAACGAACTCAAAGTCAGGTGTAGAGAAAATTAAATTAGTGGGCAAATCTAAGAAACCAAAAACCTGGCCTGTGTGAGTCTCAGAAAAAGAGAACAGAGAAAATGAGGAGAAAGTTTTCAAGACATAACACAAGAAAATTCCTCAGAAGTAAAACAACATGTAAGTTTACACTTGGAAGTTATTCCATCTCCCATAGGGGCAGCACAGTTAACACAAAGCCATCCACGCCGGGCACATGAGCATGGACTTTCGGCATAATCACAACATCCTGCAGGCTTACAAGATGAAAACAGAGTCCAGTGACCAGCAAGCTGTAGGGCTCTGGGTTTCTCAACGGCAAAGCCAAAAACTAGCAAGTGAATGAGCAGTTCTGTTTGGATTACTCCAGATGACTCTCAGTCTGAAATAAGACACCATTCGGCAAATATGAAGACAATGTATGCAGGTATTTTTCAAAAGCATAAAGATGGAAATATGCATTTTGTTTGAATTACCTTCTAGGGAACTTCTGGAATATGTTCTGCAGTGTGATAAGGCGTTAAGTCGATAATAAAGGGAGATACAGTATTCATGGAAAGGATACTCCAGACACTCCACTAACAGAGAGCCAATGAGAAGTCTCAGGATGGTGTTGAAGAAAAGTGCCTCCATCAACAACCAGCAGCCAGTCCAAGACACAGTCAGACCAACGGGGCAGAGCAGAGGACCAAGAACAGATACCAGTGAGGAAAAGCTAAGGAAAAAAGAATACTGAGAGGCTGGCGCTGTGGTGTAGTGGGTAAGGCCGCCGCCTGCAGTGCCGGCATCCCATATGGGCCCTGGTTCGTATCCTGGCTGCTCCACTTCTGATCCAGCTCTCTGTATGGCCTGGGAAAGCAGCTGAAGATGACCGAAGTCCTTGGACCCCTGTGCCCGTGTGGGAGACCTGGAAGAAGCTCCTGGCTCCTGGCTTCGGATCAGCGCAGCTCCAGCCGTTGCGGCTATTTGGGAAGTGAACCAGTGGATGGAAGACCTCTCTCTCTCTCTCTCTCTCTCTCTCTCTCTGTAACTCTGTCAAATAAATAAATAAATTCTTTAAAAAAAAGAATGCTAATAAATTACCAATACCTGGCTATTTTGTGAGTTGCCTCAGAATGCATGCAAAGGCAAAACCTTGATCAGTAATGGTTATGCAGAGAATTTTTAAAAACAAATAATAATAATAAATAATTGCTAAAGACTGTGTGACCTGAGGGCTTCACTTCACAATGTGGATCGATATTGAAATTATGCAAGCACTGCTGATTTATCATTTATACTCAACTATATAGGAAGAAGTGTGTATTCATGTGTGTGCTCTTTCTTAAAAAAGGTTTAGTTGTTTACTTACTTACTTGACAGAATGACAGGGAGAGGAAGATGAGACCTTCCACCTGCTGGTCACTCTGCAGGTGTCTGCAACAGTGGGGGCTGCACCAGGCTGAAGCCAGGAGCCAGGAGCTCCATCTCTGTCTCACTTGTGGGTAAAAGAAACTCATGGACGTGAACCGGCACCTGCCACTCCCCAGGCGCTTTAGCAGGGAGCTGGAACGCAAGCAGAGTAGCTGGAGCTCAAACCCAGATCCAGTGTGGAATGGGGGTGTTGCAAACGGTGGCTAAGTCACTGCCCCAGAGCCCTGGCCCCATGTGTGTGTTTGGAGAGTGCTAAATCAGAATTTTCAACAGTAAGAAGTAAACAGATTTTTTTTTAAAAAAAAGGAAGCCAAAGGAAATTTTCTTATAATTTTTCTTTATCGTTCTTGTTATATTGTTGCATAATGGTTGTACAGATTTGTGAGGTTTAATGTGACGCTTCCATACGTCATGTAGTGATCAACTCAGGGCAGCCAGCACAGCCGTCGCCTTACACACTGATCTGTTACTTGTGCTGGGGACGTCACCCTCATTCCTTTGAGCTGCTGGGAAGTATACAGTAACTTAGCTGAAGTGTAGTCATTCCCTGCTACACGACAGGAGAGAACTCACTCCTGTCCTCTGCCTGTGCCTTGTCTCCCCAACCTCCTCTTTCCTGCCCCACTCCGCTCCCTCTTCCCAGCCCCGATAACCCCTACTCCTCTCTCTACTACGTGAAATCAGCGTCTTCAGTTTCCACCTGTGTGAGGACACGTGCAGAATCTGTCTTTGTGTGTGCGACGTATTTCACGTAGTGTCCTGTCCCCCGGTTGCATTCATGTTGCTGCAAATGACAGAGTTCATTATCTTTTGTTTTGCAAATTGAAAGTAAATGCCATACAAATCCAGCCAAGGCTGTGGCTTGGGAAAGCAGGGATGTGCAGGGCAGAAGAGGAGGAAGCTCTCCATCTTTATTCTGATTCTTGTTTTATCACAATTTGAAAGCTATATTCATCTACTACTTTAATAAAAATTTTAAAAAATCATGAAAAGAAATCAGGGTTTGACAGCATTGATACCTTTCCCTTAATACCCGTACAAGGTATCTGAACAATTTGCTTCCCATGTATAGGAAAAAGTAAAGCCATGATCTAAAGAAAAGATCAAAATAATACAAAAAAATCATTTACTGGTCACCCGCTGGGTTCCAATGGCAACAATGGTAGCTTCACTGTCTTGGGTGGTCCTCAGACCATGCACAAGCTATAGGGTGCCATCCTTGAGCTCAGCCAAGCGAAGCTGTTAAAGACCTGGGCGCTAGTGAGTGGTAGGCTGGGAGTCCGGGTTCGTCTCCTTTAAACACTCCGTGTGTCCTGTCTGTAGTGCGTCCAGTGCTGCTTCTCAACTGGGTGTCATTCACGGGGCAGAGCTTCCTCGTCTGGGTCCCTGGGTGCCGTCTCATCACTGCTCCCTTCTGGAATGTTCCGGTCGTGGCCAAAGGTGGCCTGGGTTGCAGGTGTGATGGCACCAGGTGGCCAGGACTAGGGTGTCTGGCGCTTTCCCGTGTTGGCTTGCTTTGCTTGTGGGGGACCTCAGAACGGGTATGCGTACTAAATCTTCTGATGCTATCGCAACAAACTGCCGCCGACCGGAGGGCTGGAAGCCTCACAAATGCAGCTTTGGGCAGCCCTGCAGGACAGAAATCTGCCCGAGTCTCGCTGGGCTGAAGTCGCAAGGTCAGCAGAGCTGCGTCGCTTGCCTTCCTTCCTGGAGACTCTGAGGACAGCGTTTCCTTGCTCGTTTCAGGTTCCGGAAGCACATCTTGGCCACGGAGCCGCCCTTCTGCACAGCTAGGGCACTGCTGGTCCCTGGCCCTTCTTCCATGGCCACCTCTCCCTCTGGCTCTCAATTCAGCTGAGAAAGCTTCACCAGGTTTAAGGTCCACCCAGATAGTCCAGGGTCAAGGCCCTTAACGGAGCCATCCCCACAAGGTGCTTTTCTACGCTAGGTCATATTGGCAGGCTCTGGGGACCAGGATGGGGACAGATGGCCCAGGAGGGTGCCCTCCCTGGTACTGCATCCCAGAGCCTCAGCAGCTGTCTCCAACCAGTTGCTACCACCCAGGCCAGCACCTCCCTGCTCGCCCACTCTTTGTGGACGCAGAGTGTGCACTGAGCAGCGCGTCTTGCCCCTTTGTGCAAGGAGTGCCTTCCTGATGGCTCAAAGCCTGGATACAAACCAGACACTCAAAACCCCCACGCTGCCTGCCCCCAGGTCGAGGGTGATGCTGCTGTCTCCCCCACTTTGAGCTGGTCCGGCATTGGGAGGCCGGCTGTGTCTTCAGGTCCTTGGTCGTCAGGGGACGACAGTCCTCGGACGGAGGGAGGATGCGGCACCGGCAGGTGCACAGCGGTGGCCCACTGTGGCAGAGGGGATGCAGTGAACTCCAGGAACACTGCTCAGAGTGGGCCTTGGTTGGGCCTAGCCCTGGACGAGGGAGCAACGCCAGCGGGCACGTTTATCCGTGTGTTTACACCCTAGTCCTGTAAAACTAGACTCATGGGCTGTCAAAGGCTCCTCACCTTGGCCCCCAGCTTCCTCTTGTTGGTGGGAAGTGATCCCTGTGAATTCCGATGGTAGAAACAACAGGAAGTAAGGTAGCGCGTTTCTCACAAGTCAAGGAGGACTGGCTGCTCCTAGCGGACCATTGTCCCTGCTGCGATCCAAACAGTCATGCGCACTGTAGCAGGTGCAGGGTGTGGCCTTACAGGTGACTCTTTTTTTTTTTTTTTTTTTTGACAGGCAGAGTGGACAGTGAGAGAGAGAGACAGAGAGAAAGGTCTTCCTTTGCCGTTGGTTTACCCTCCAATGGCCGCCGCGGCCAGCGCGCTGCAGCCGGCGTACCGCGCTGATCCAATGGCAGGAGCCAGGTGCTTCTCCTGGTCTCCCATGGGGTGCAGGGCCCAAGCACTTGGGCCATCCTCCACTGCACTCCCGGGCCACAGCAGAGAGCTGGCCTGGAAGAGGGGCAACCGGGACAGAATCTAGCACCCGACCAGGACTAGAACCCGGTGTGCCGGCGCCGCAAGGTGGAGGATTAGCCTAGTGAGCCGCGGCGCCGGCCCTATAGGTGACTCTTGTGACAAAGGCAACCGCCACATGCTTTTGAGAGACTTGGGCCTGGAGGCCGACAGAGGCAAGGCCCAGGAGACCCGGCCCGAGAGGCAGCCTGTGGGCAGGGCCTGGGCAGGGGGGAAGGGAGAGAGAAGGCAGAGACGCTTCCGGAGCAGGAGAGGCTCATGCCCAGGCTGGGAAGAGTGGGCTGGGGTGGGAGGGAGAGATCTGGGTCACGTCACCCACTGCTTTCCTGAGCAGCACCCGAAGGCCCTCGTGCCAATGCCGTCCACCCAGAAGCCTCTGGTGAAGGGAGCCTATCCGACCTCAAAATCGGGAGAGCTATGGAGCTTCAACGGCACCTGCGCCGAAAGGGACACTCTTTGAACTTGAGCGAGAACGTGTCTCTGCCCCCTTTTAATGCCCGAGTAAGTCCAGCGTGGACTGCGTGTGTCACAGACAGCACGTGCGGTCACCTTCACCACATCCGTGAGTCGGGCAGTGGGGCGCTGCATCCCTCAGGAGGAGGACAAAGCTGGAAGTCGGAGAGGGTGCGTAGCTCTGCTGACGCCACACAGCTCGGGGCACAGAGTCCCCCCCGAGGTCGGCCAGGTGCCTGATTGGGCTTCTTCTTGGCCTTGTGTCCCCACTGGAGTCCCATTCTTCTGTCCCTGCAACCGACGGCCACCCCCAGGCTCTGTAACAGGACTTTGTCCCCTTCTACACCAATTTCGAGCCACTGGAGACTCAGCTTGCAGCCCCTTCTCCAGGTTAAAGGTTTGGAATATCTGCAACACTTGTGGACGTGACGGGCCGTTGAGCTGAGCACCTCTGGCTGGCGCCGGCCTCGCCCTGCCCAGCCTTGTGCTTCCGCCCAGCTGGTGCCACCATCGCCGCTGCCCCACAACTCTCTTTTCCCACACTGGGCCGTTCTCAAGTCTGGGCCACGCCGTAACCTCTGCCCCACGCCTTCCTCACAGTGGCAATATCCACTCCTTTGTCCAGACCCGTATTCCAAATTCCACCTGTCCATTGAAGCCTATATTACAGGGCAACGCCTCCAGGAAGCCTTTCCTGGTTTATTCCAATGGGGAAATGTTCCTCTAAGGCAGGTGTTGCCAGACTCTGGCCTGTATTCCAAATCCAGCTCATCACACCGTTTTAGAAAGAATGACTTTGGGGCACAGCCTGGTCTTGCTGTTTATGCATTGTCTATAGCCGCCTTCATATCCCAGTGGCCGTGATTAGCAACTCTGCCTGAATCTGTGTGACAGGAAAAGGAGAAACTGAACACATCCGTGTCTGACCCTTGCAGCAAAAAAGAAACGCTAATTCTGCTATAAGCCAGGAACACAATGATGCTGCAGCATGAGTGAATTTCACAGCATGGACGGAGGCTGCTATTGACGATAGCACGTGTGTGTGCGTGGAGATACGTGTGTGCATGGGTGTGTGTGTGTGTGCATGGATGTGTGTGTACATAGGTGCATGCGTGTGTGCATGGGTGTGTGTGTGTGCGCATGGATGCTTGTGTGCATGGAGATATGTGTGTACATGGGTGCAAGTGTGTGTGCATGGGTGTGTGTGTGCATGGAGATATGTGTGTGCATGGGTGTGTGAGTGTGTGTATGGATGTGTGTGTACATAGGTGCATGCGTGTGTGCATGGGTGTGTGTGTGCATGGATGTGTGTGTGCATGGAGATAGGTGTGTGCATGTGTGTGTGTGCATGGATGTGTGTGTACATGGAGATATGTGTGTGCATGGGTGTGTGTGTGCATGGAGATATGTGTGTGCATGGGTGTGTGAGTGTGTGTATGGATGTGTGTGTACATAGGTGCATGCGTGTGTGCATGGGTGTGTGTGTGTGCATGGATGTGTGTATGGATCTATGTGTGTGTACATAGGTGTATGCGTGTGTGCATGGGTGTGTGTGTGTGTGTGTCCCAACCCACTAAGGGCAGGAACCTACTAGACTGGACCATCTAGTACTGGGCTCAGCAGGCTTGGAAAGCAGGAAGCCTTGGATCAGGGATCAAAAAGGCGTCCAGCCTGTGCAACTCTGGCCCCTTTCTCAGCCGTTCTGTTCCTCCACAGTCTCCTCGGCCCTGGGGGGATTCCTCCACCAGTGCAGGGACCCCTGTGAGGGGCACAGGAAGTGGTGTGTTCTCTGCCAAGCCCAGGGCCTGGCGTGCATCTGGAGAACCCCATAGAAGGCTGCGTCAGTGTGAGGAAGGAGAAGCTGGTGCCCAGGCTGCCTGCCCTCGGGCTGCACCAACCCTGTTCCGGCTGGCTCCGCCCAGACAACAGCTCCTCCTCCTCGACATTGGCCCGGGCCGGGGCTGGGGTGGGGGAGGTGGAGCAGCAGCCACCTTGGCTGCAGCCAGCCAGCTCATCTCACAGAGCAACCCCCACCCTGTGATAGCAGGCGGCTTCCCGTCATTAGGAGCCTGGGCTGGGTTCCAGCTGATGCCCTGGAGAGGGGAGCTTTCTTATCCCATTACCAGGCTCTGAAGCCAGCCCGGCCCCCCAGGATTAAGATCTTATAAACATCAGCCAGTCCTCGGGGGTGATCCGCCGAGGGCCCCCCCACTGGCACCAGATGGAGAAGAAACTTGTTTTTGAGGAGCAAATGCTAACTTTCTCTTCTCAGAAAGGAGAGAAAACAACCATGCAGCCACGCTGGCTCGTGCACACCACGTCTTTCGGAGACGCCGAGAACAGGGGCTGTGTTCAGGGGCTGCGTGCCGTGTGTCACCTGTGTCCTTTGGAGATCTCTGCCTGGGGCTGGCTCCGGGGTTCCCAGAGAAAACCGCCACCGCGGAGCGCTGCCAGCCAACAACCAAGTGGCACTCCTCCTTCCAGGAGCGGCTTCCGTTTCCTTAATTTCCCTCCTATGGGCTGGCGGCAGTGCTGGGTCTACCTGGGCTCACTGAAACCCCAGCACACGCGGGGGCCGGGCTGTGCTTTTCAGGGACAACTAGGCAGCCTGTCTGCAGGAGCCCAGAGCCTCCCACACTTTCCAACAGCCGATCTCGGCTCCCAAGCCCAGGCCCTGCTCACAGCACAGCCCTCCAGGGCCCCGCCAGCCAGGACACAGGGCCCCAGAGGGGCAGGGTAAATGGGTAGCGCTGCCTTCCATTGCCCATTCTGGGGCTTTCTGTCCACGTCCGCACGCATCGGCGCCCCAGCTCCCAATTTAGGAACCACTGGAATTCCCACTTGGAGAGGCACTGTGAAATATCGGGAAGAGCAAGGGCGTGAATTGAGACACCCAAGTCTTACACCCCATCCGCTCACTGCATAGCTGTTTGGTGGTTGTTGGCTTGCGTGTGTGAGTGTGTTGAAAGAGCTGGACGGAGGCGCCGAGGGCCCCTGTCACAGTCACTACTGCTGATGAAGTGAGCCCCAGTGTTCCCCTCGTCCTCCGTTAAAGGACAGATGAGAGGTGTTCTCGAATCCACGCAGAGTCCCAGAAACAGCTCATCGAGTTAGAGGGAAAAATACAACAGTCAGACACACAAACTCCTGTTTCCATAAGTGGCCAACAGTCATTTTGTATGCATACATATATATATGTGTGTGTGCGTGTGTACTTGTATGTATATACATGTAATATATATGCATATACACTTATATATGTATATATACTTATATGTATACACACATGCATATAAATCAAACCCACACGGCCCACACTGGCTGGAAGAGCTTGTCAGAACCTTCACACACTGGTGTGGTCTGAGGGAGGCGCTTGAAGCAAGCAGGTGCTCCTGGGGGGTCTGACACTGCACTCGCTGGTTGCTTGTCTTGGAGACCCAGTTACTGGCTTGCACAAACCTCAGAGATAGGTACGGAGCTCGCTGGCAGAGAGTAATGACGGTGAAAATGCTGATGACAGCGGCAGCAACACTGCCTCTTGGACTTGGCTGTGCAGCAGGCACCGGCTCCAAGGCTGCCCTGAACTGGCTCGTACAACTCGTTCGGCAGAGGTGCCAGGTGTGTCCAGGGCACCGTCAGCCGTGAGAGCCAACCTTCAGCTGGCACCGTGGGTGGGCACAGCTTCTGAACCGACCAGTGGGTAAAGCCTGGTCCCTGTTGGCCTCTGCTGCTCTGGCTAAGGGCTAGGCTCAGGCGTTAAGCATTGACGTCGTTGCAGAAGTGAGAGTGAGAGGTGAGGGCGCCCCTCCGCCGTCTGGCTCGGTGAGCACCAGCCACGCTGTTTGCCATGAACTGCCCGAGTGCCCATCCCCTCGGCCATCAGCTCTACCCTCATGCTCCTCCTGCTTCCGGGCTTTCTGTGGCTCCCCCGGTGGCTCCAATGAACAGCGTGCCCTTCCTTGTTGGGCTCTAGAAGCTGCCATGACGTGGCACTACTCACTTTTCCACATGCACCTTTCTCGCCTCTGCCAGCCACAGAACAAAAGGCCAAGTCCTGGCTTTGCTCTTGTAGATGCCCCGCTGAGTCTGCAAAGCTGTTTCCCGCCCTGGGGCAGTGGAGGAGCTGACCCTGCAGCGCACAGAGCTGCCCTCCTGGGATCCCGCAGTCCTGGTGCGGCAGGCCAGGACTGAACCTGAAGTCTGCCAGTTCCGTGTACCCGGGTTCCTGTGCCCGAATGAGAATTTCTCACAACCGAAGTGGAGAGACCGCCGAAGGTGGAGCCAGTGCAGCCGAGACCTTTGGGTCCCTCGCACCCTGTGTGTCCCTGAAAGTTTTCTTCACATCACATTAGGTACACAATCCCGGGGAAGTTTGGCCTGCCTCTCTTTTTTAGATTTATTTATTTATTTGAAAGTCCAAGTTACACAGAGAAAGAGAGAGAGAGAGAGAGAGGTCTTCCATCAGATGGTTCACTCTCCAAATGGCCACAACGGCCAGAGCTGCACCGATCTGAAGCCAGGAGCTTCCTCTGGGTCTTCCCACGCAGGTGCAGGGGCCCAAGGACTTGGGCCATCTTCTACTGCTTTCCCAGGCCACAGCAGAGAGCTGGATTGGAAGTGGAGCATCTGGGACGAGAACCAGCACCCACCTGGGTTGCCGGCACTGCAGGCGGTGGCTTGACCTGCTACGCCACAGCACCTGGTCAACCTCCTGGAAACGTGCGTTTCTGTGCTCCGTGTTACGGGTGGGAAAATAAGGACTAAAGTGGAATAAATAATGCAAGGCAGGTTAAGAAGCCAATACAGATGCATTTTCTGTAAAGTGCAGAGATTAATGCATACCCCCTCCCCTTTAGCTACTTCCCCATCACACTTGCATGCACACATGTACACAAATGCACACCCATCCCCTCTGTCAAACAGTGTGGCTGCAACAAACCCCAGTTCTGCTCCTTCTCCAAGGCTCAGTCTCCGGTCACAAACGCAGCCCGATTAACACAACCCGTCCTGGAACCTCCAGAGCTGGTGTTGAGCAGAGAATCGCGCGGTGGGGTTGGTTGCCACCCTTCTAACCCAATGGTTCTCCTCCCAGCCATGGCTGCCTTTGGGGGTGTCCAGGATGAACTCTGGCTGATGACAATGATTCTAAGCGACAGCAAGGGACAGTGCAAGTCGCCCCGGGACTCTCCCTTGCGTCCCCCAGCCAGGACCGAGGGCATCTCCAACCCCAGTCTCGGGAGCCCATGGGCATCTCCTGTGCTGTGTTTCTGCATTTTCTCCCATTGCATAAGAAATCACACAAACTGAGCCACACGATGCAATGCGCATTTATCTGCTCCCCGTTCTGCAGGTCGGAAGCCAGCATGGTGCGGCTGTTGTCCTCTGCTCAGGGTCTCAGAGGCTAACTAGCAATTGCTGAGGCCTCTAGACCCAACAGTGACCAATATTCCGACAAACAAACACACTGCAGATAATGAGCACTAGCTGACTAGCTGTATACCAGGCACCTTCTCTGAGCTCTCTCATTTGACTTTTGTAAACTTCTAAGAAGCTGTGTTACTATTTTTTCTCATTTTACAGACAAGGAGTCTGCAAAAAGAGGTTGAGTAATGGACTTGGTGGTCTGTGGCTGAGAAGTGGGCCGTCCTGGGTGTAAACCGTAGGAGCTTTGCTCTGGAGCCCACGCATGTAACCACCGTGCTATGCAGCTGCATGGAATCCGACACGGGCCACTCAGTAGAGACCCAGGGTGATGCTGGGAAAGGCGAGTGTTCTGTAGGCAATGCGCTGTCCAGCTACCCCAACCTGAATGTGGGTTGAAGGAGACGTGGGCACTTCTCAGCTCTGGTTCATCTCAACCAGGGCTTGGTGCAGCAGGCCTCACGACTCCTGGCTCCCCAACACCAGTCAGCCCATTCATTCATCCACCAGCCTGCATAGAACCTCAAGGGCTCTTAAAAGTAATTTCTGCTCTAAGCAAGGAAACTCAGACAAGTTGAGGTGAGTGTTCAGGAGAGTCCACGTTAGGAAGCAGAACGGGCAAACTTGGAGAGCAGGCGGGCGTGCCTTGGGCGCTCCTGCCCTTGCACCGCAGAGCCGCCCCACCCGTGGCCACTCGGTGAAGAGGAGCTGAGTGTGCCTTCTGTCTCCAGCTATAGCACTGCCTCCCGCACTTGGAGGGAAAGACACTGCAGCTTTTCAGAATGTGAGATAGCACCCAGCACCATCTCAGGACTAGAATCTTTATCATTTGCCTTGACCGAGCCCACGGACTTCCGCCCTCTAAGGAAAACTCTAAGTCTTCTGGCGTCCCAGGAGATGGATACGGAAGTGACTCACTTTTTCAGTTGTACCGCACACTCAGCCCCAAGACTGGTTTTTAAAGAAGTTCGTTGACCAAACTGATGACAACATGAAGGACGGTGACTCTGGGAGTTTGCTGTCTCTTTGCTTGCACGGCGACTGGCTTCCGGAACCCAGGACGAAGGTTCCGTGCAGGTGCACTGTGGTCCCCTGTTCCGGCGTCACTCCTGTGCTTGTGTGTTCAGGCACTGCTTCCCCTCCCTGTGCTCTCCCCCCACTACCCTCCTCTCAGCCTTCCAGGGCTGTGGGGGAGCCTGCTGCAGGTCGCCATCTCCAGTAGCCCCCGGGGAAGCCCCTGCTGAGGGGTGGCGGGGAGAGCGAGGCGCATGGCCTCAGACCTCAAGAGGGCTCACGTGGAGTGCAGCGTGGTGAAGCCCCAGAATCCAGCAGGGATGTCGGAGACCACGGAGCCGTGGAAGGGCCAGGTGGTGCCCAGGCCAGCCCCGGTTTGTACACTCTGGGGGGAAGAAGAGCCCCGAGGGCTCAGTAGCCGACCGTGGACTTGGGCTGCTCATGGCATTGTGCTCCATGCTCCCTGAGACTGTGGGCCGGGGTGAGCTTTCCTCCCCTCCTGCTCCTCAGTCACCTGGTCTGCTGTGGCCAGCTGGCAAGGCGTCCGCCTCTTGGATCTGTCAAGGATTAAGTCAGATGGCAGGGAAAGTGCTTAGGCAGGGCTCGACTCGCAAGACCCAGCGCCAATTAATCACGGTGATCGTTATTATCATTGGCAGGAGACAGACATGACTACGAACAGGCGGACACAAGCCCTCCTGACAACGCTTCCTATCTCAACAGCGGGGCCGGAGACTCGGTTCACATCTGGCCGTGCCAATTTGCTCCTAAGCAAACAAAGAGGCGTTTCTGTAAGAGAGCAGGTGCCCACCTTGCTTGAGCTGTGAAAGATCCTAAGTACCTTCTACTGGGCTGCTCTCAGACCCCAGAGTTCCAGTGATCCTTACTGGCAGTTGAGTTGCTTGGGCGTGGCAGATGGGGCATCTTACTTGAGGCCATTCGGGGTGAGGAAGGGCTGGGGTAGAGCCCAGGCCTCCCAGGCCCCCCTGGGAATCTTGGGAACTAAGGAACTGGAGCTCAGTTGTTTCTCTCCAGGTCCATCCCGTTGGCTGCTACTCCTGTTTATCCCTGAGTGGGAGAGGCCGGGCATGGCTCAACTCTGGGCCTTGCCCTGTCCCCAGGCACTTGGCTGCTTCGTCCTCAGCCCAGCTCAGCGATTGATTAATCAACACCCGCTGGAACCCACGTCTCCAGGTGAGCAGGGCTGAGCAGGGCTGCCAGCCGGGAGGGAAGAAGCGTGAGTTCATGCAGTTCTTGCTAAATTATGCAAAAGCGCTTCGTCAATCACCATGCAATGCGAGGTCTTGGCGGCCTCTTCCCTTTTCGTCACCAGGAGCCAGGCACCCACCCTAGGCCACCTGGCCGAGGCAGGAAAGCGTGGGTGGACAGAGGCAGCTGGAGGACACGTGGTGGACAGACAGATGCCGCCACAAGAACCGACATGGGGCCCCAAAGCAAGCACAGAGCTGCGGTCCCAGCCTGGAGGGTTGGCACGAGTAGGGCCTCCCAGGGCCGCCGACGCGTCTGTCTCCTGCCTGTGGAATATTCCACCACCAGCACATCTGGCGAGCACCATTCTGGCCCCTCTTCCAAGCCCGGAAACAAGGATCTCTTCACCTTCCTGTCCCTTCCTGCCCATGCTGCAGAGGTCGAAGGAAAGGGACTTTGTTGGCGCACCTCCTGTTGGCCAAGTGCGTCTCTGCAATGCTTTCGGTCTCCAGACCAGCCTGGGCGGGGGGCGGGGGGCATCACTCTTCTCGTCTGCAGAGGGGGAACTGGAGCCTGCAGGAGCTGAGCCTGACCAAGCTCTGGCTTCGCACAAAGTGCAGCGACACGGATTTCTCAGCATCTCCGGGCTGTCTCTTTCTGTGTGTTGACGATGGTCAGCAAACGCTCTGGCCCAGCCTGTCTCAGGAGGGACCTGACGCTTCACACGGATAACTCTCCATTCGCTTCCACATCTGCTCCCCAGCCCCCGCAAGGTGACCCTCACAGAGCCCAGCCCAGGGCCCCACGTGGAGACCCCGCTGTGCAGCTTTGTCGGGCGATGCTGGCCAGGTGCTCATGTCTGCATCTGTACTGCGGCCACACGCACACCCCGCGCCCTGCCCACCTGGAGCGATGGGCGATGTCTGGGGAGAGATGTGTGAGCACAGCACCACGCCGTGGGCGATGACTCATCCGCTCCTAACTGGCCACGCGCTGTGGAGAACAGGACCAGCGATCAGAAACAAATGCTGGCTCTCCAAGCACCTGGCTCGTTCCCCCGCTGGACTGGGGCCGTGGAAACCTCAGCTCAGTTACATCTCCCCCAGAGGGCTTCCGGGTCTCCGCTTCACACCCGACCTGCAGACGGCTTCAACCCAACAGCTTCCTGTAAGCTCCAGACTGCGCCATTCTGAGAACTCCCAACCTTGACCTCCACATGGGGACATCAGGGACGTGGAGAGGTCTTGCCTACCCCTGCAGTGGACCAATGAGGCAAGGGCTGGCCGAGAGTGTGCGCCAGTGGTGAAGCAAGGTCACGGGCAAGTTGGTGGCAGACTGGCACCCACAGGGAGCTCTCTACCGCCTGGCCAGAGCTCCCTTCTGCACCTGCAAAGCACTCTCTTCACTCACTGAAACACCGCACGGCCCTGTTTCAAACAATGCGCCAACTTTTCCTTCGGGAATGCCCCCTACTCTGCCATCCCCCCAACCCCTCATCCGAGTTTTCTCTCCATGAGCCCTGTCTCCAAAGTCCTGGGCTCTAAAGCTGGGACGTTAGGAAGATGGGTTTAAGTGAGAGGTCTGGCCCCACCCAGCCGTGTTCCTATACTACCTGGGCCCCACCCAATACGGCACAGCCGAGGGCTTTGGATTTTTCAAAGTCAGGGGCAGCATCTCTCGCATTTCCTGCTGTCCTGATTCCTGGGCTTGTTGGTGATCCTGCAAACGCGTGCAAAGGCGGAGCCCATGGGGGTGGGAGCCAGAAGCCTTTGGAATGAGGACAGGAGGAGAGAAAGCCAATGGCCCTGGCATTGACAGACTCCTTTAACTCCAGAAAAAAGCAATCTAAAGACTTCCTCCAGCAGGGCTGCCCAGCACAAGTTTGCTCTGGGGACAGATGTTGGGCACAGCAGTTATGAGGTTGCTTGCAATGCCTGCATCCCATCGTGGAGTGCCTGGCTCAAGTCCTGGCTCTGCTCCCGATTCCAGCTCCCCACTGAGGTGCACGCGGGGAGGCAGCAGGCGATGGCTCAAGTACGTGAGTCCCTGCCACCTCCATGGGAGACCCAGATTCCTGGGTCTTGGCTGCCTCCTGGCCCAGCCCTGAGTGTTGCAGGCATTTGGGGAGAGAATTAGTGGGTAGATGATCTCCCTCTCCCTCTCTGTCTCTCTCCCTCTCTCTCTCTCTCCCTCTTTCTCTCTGCCTTTCAAAAACATTTTAAAAATCAAGACATAAAACATTTTAAAAAGAGAGCAGTGTCACGAAGGAGAAGCCCAGTACACGATTCTGTAGACTGTGACCACTGTACAGATCTTCTGAGACGTAGAATGGGGTTAGGTCCTGAGAAGCCCATCATCCGTTGAAAATCTCATGGGTCACAAACGCACGTAATAAAACTGAGCTCCCCAGAAGCCTGGCTCAGCCACACAGCAGGCTCCAGAGAGTCGGTTGTGTTGTGTCTTGACAGTGGGGCTGACCTGGGCCGGAGCTGCCAATGCCAGGTTCTCAGGGGAGGATCGCGCTGTGGGTTAAGAGCAGGGGAGAAGGATAGGTCCTCCGTGCAAGCCGCAGCTTCTGCTCGCGTGCGTCTCTTCCACACCTTCATCAAGTTGGAGGCTGGGAAGTTGAACTGCGGTAAGCAGAGGGCTGCCTGGAACCAGCCCCTCTCCCCATCCACAGCTTTGCCTCTCAGGGTTTCAGTTACTTGTGGTCCACTGCAGCCCAGGAATATTACAAGGAAAATTCCAGAAATAAACAATTCGTAATTCTTAAATTGTGCAGCGCTCCGAGGAGCACGATGAAATCTCACGCCATCGCGCGCTGACCACCCAGGGGGAGTCCCACCACACGCCGGGGGCACGTGGTGCGAGCAGCCTGCTCGCTCGTCTCGGGGCGGCGGTGCAGGTGCGAGATGGGCTGCCACAGCACTGCAGGGCACGCCTTCAAGCGACCCTTATTTTGTCCATGATGGTCCCGAAGTGCTATTGCATTCTGAGCCACTGTTGCTAATCCCCGACGGGGCCTCATTCATAAATTAAATTTCATCACAGGCGAGGGACACAGCTGAGGATACAGAGGGGTCAGTGCCATCTGCAATTGCAGACATCCACTGGGGGTCTTGGGGTACGTGCTCCCCAGATGACGAGGGGCTGCTGAACAGAACACCACAGAGCACGGAGCAGCCCGGCACCGACCTGTGGCTGCTGAGCCTCTGAGAAGGACCATGGTGGCTGGGGAACTGAATGCTGAATCTCACTTCATTCAGATTTTTAAGAGTTATTTTATAGTGTATTTTCTTCATTCATTTATGTTATAGGCAGGGAAATAGAAAGAGAGGCAGACAAAGAGAGAAATTCCTGTCTGTTGCTTCATTCCTCAAATGCCTACACGAGCTGGAGTTGGGCCAGGGCCAGAGCCGGGGTCTAGGAGCTGGGAACTCAGTGCAGGGCCCCCGCGTGGGAGGCAGGAGCCCACTCTCTTGAACCATCACTGCTGCCTCCCAGGGTCTGCGTGGGCAGGAAGCTGGAGCCAGGAGCCAGGAATCAAACCCCGGAACTCTAAAAAAAAAAAAAAAACAAAAAAAAAAAACGGCCGGCTCCATGGCTCACTAGGCTAATCCTCCGCCTGCGGTGCCGGCACCCCAGGTTCTAGTCCCGGTCGGGGCGCCAGATTCTGTCCCGGTTGCCCCTCTTCCAGGCCAGCTCTCTGCTGTGGCCTGGGACTGCAGTGGAGGATGGCCCAAGTGCTTGGGCCCTGCACCCCATGGGAGACCAGGAGAAGCACCTGGCTCTTGCCTTCGGATCAGCGTGATGTGCCAGCCACGGCGGCCATTGGAGGGTGAACCAACAGCAAAAGGAAGACCTTTCTCTCTGTCTCTCTCTCTCACTGTCCACTCTGCCTGTCAAAAAAAAAAAAAAAAAAAAGAAAAGAAAAAAGAAAAACAAAAACCCCGGTGCTCTGAGATGGGACATGTGTGTCTTACCCACTAGGCCAAACTCTCACCCCTGTTTCATTGAACTTGAATGACCACAGGCGGCTCGTGGTGACCTCATTGACTAGTCCAGTCCTAGAGTGTCTTCTTCCCTTTAACGAATTTCATCTGGTTCTTTTCCACTTACTCGGTCCTCACCCTTTCTGAAACACATGAGTAATTACTGAGTTCGGTCAAATACTGCACTAGACTCTTGTCCCAATGAGGAACTGAGACTTGACCATAATGGGTAGTCTGCCTTCTAGAAGCTCACTGGCCAGTACTATGGCCATCCAAGAGTGGACATGTGGACAGGGGACACTCCGTGGCACTGGGGCTTCTCAGGGTATCTTTGTCTAGGAAGGGGATTCCCAGGTAGACAGAGTGGGAGACAGGGAGCCCCAGCAGAGCTCCATAGGAGCTGACAGTGGCAGACGTGCTCCGTGAGGACCTGCACGAGGCCTGCAGAGGGTGAGGACGGCGCCAGCCCCCAAGAAGTCCTGCCTGGGAGCCTGGGGTCTCTCCTAATGCAGGTGGGGGGACCCCAAGAGCAGTGCATCTTAACCTTTATGGGTGCAGGGACCCTCTCTTGTCACACTTCCCCCTTCGGTCTCCCAGATGGATCACAGACCCCAGGAAGTGCATTTGTGGAAGGTTTGAACCATGGCGGGGTCAGGCGTTTGGTTTGCAAAGTTCCTGCTGGAGCCAGGGGAGGATGGCTGGGAGAGGCGAGGCTGGCAAGCCAAGACCCACACTGTAGCTACCACAGGAGCTGTGGAGTTGGCTTGCCCAGCAGGAAGGGGGTGGGCAGCAGCTCAGCTTGGTGGTCCCTCCCAGGGCCACCAAGTCTCCAAACCGGGCTGGCCCCCGTCCCTGGGCTGTGTCTCTGTGTGCCTGCTCTTGTTGATGGAACCGCCCTGGCCAGCACATACATTCCAGCGCCTCCCCTCTCCCCCGCCCCCACCGGGTATGAAAAATAGACAGCCCTGCCCAAGGTGGACTGGGCAGAGACCCGTGCCTTATTGATTCTGGCTTTGGGAGGCTCCTTCGTCCGTGTGCATGCCTCACCTCTGCTGCCTTCAAAGGCGGTGAAGTGAGAGTATTAATCAAAATCACACCAAAGAAGCCAAGGTGCCAGCCTGCCCTTGGGCCGCACTAATTACTTCCAGGAGGCCTGGCCCCTTCCCTCCGCACCCCTCTGCTCCACCCCAAATCGCCAGGCTGGCCAGGGGGACCAGCCTTAATGAATCCTCCGCTACTGTCGAAGCTGCCTGGTCCCCGAGGAGCCTGGCTCATCAGGAATATTATTTTAAACACACACTGTAAACAGCACGGGCCCCCTGGGGAGTCCCGAGGTGCTGGGACTTTGACCCTTTCACTGCCGACATCAGAAACACAGGCTTTGTTATGTGCTGGACCACGTACTCTTGGGGTTTCTGGACACTTTCCTGTCCAGCTGATGTCCAACACGGAAGAGAGACGAGAGTAAGAATCACCAGCAATGATGACGAGCTCAGCTCCCTTACAAAGTGATTGCTCAGAACTTGCCTAAACCATCGCCAGTTAAATAATAATAATAATAATAATAATAGCTGACAACTACAGTGTGCCTGGCACTAATCCAAACAATGGATGGATGGATGGATGGATGGATGGATGGAGAGAGGGATGGACAGAGGGATGGAGGGATGGACGGACAGATGGAGGGATAGATAGATAGATAGATGGATGGATAGATAGATAGATAGATACAGGTATCAGTGATAGACACACATACATACATCCATGTATGAAGGTATTTCCAAAGGTCCAGGAAAAACAGTTGAAAGTCACGTGTATTTTGGTGCAGAAATTTTGAAACTACGGGGCTCTGCTGGGGGTCCTCTGATGTGCATAGAAAATACATATCATGAAAAACTATGCGAGGATTTTAAAAAAGTTTTGTGTCAAAATAAATTGATCTTTGAATCACGTTTTCCCCCAAGTTTTGAAGTACCCACCTACACGTTTACTTATTCTCTTAAACATCGACAGCCACGTGCTATGGATCATATTCGTCTGCTGCCGTGGCTCGGGGGGAGGAGGTACGGGAAGCCCCAGGAAGCTGCTCAAGGTCACGCAGCTGATCAAGGACAAGCCCCGGCTTCCCAGTGGGGCTGGAGGCCACACATCAGCTACTGCATGACACCAGACTGACATTTCCGTCTTTCCAAGCTTCTGATTTTATTCAGGCATTTGTAAGAGTAGAACCCAAGTGGGGCTCAACTGCTCTGTCCTAGGGCCTCCCTTCTGCAAGTTGAATGTGCACAACTTCCTTTTGGCAACGTCCTCGTTCTGTTTTTTTCTTTCCATTTACAATTACTTAATTGCATGCATAATTACTTGCATGGGAAATTGGTTCCCTGGTATCAGATGAGCACCAGGAACCCACGGATTGCCTCTGAGGCCTCTCGCGAGGTGGGACGGATCATTCAGAATGAGTCACTTTCCCCGGAATTCTTTAAAAAATGACCTGTTTTCCTTTGCAAGGGCTGGGGAGGGGATAAGGGAAGGGATTTGGAGAGTGCTTCTCCTGCCCCCGACTCCCACCCAGAGGCTCCCCTGGGATGGCCGTGAACTTGGCAAACTGGCTCAGAAACACCCCAAAAGAGCAATTTGTTCCCTAGCAAAACAGGATAATTGTCTGGGGCAGACCTGAGGCTGCCGGTGCACGGGCCCTCAGCGCGGGAGGGGGCTTGCTCTCTGGCGAGAGGCTGGGAAACAATTATCAAGCTTCTCCTGAACCAAAAGATAGTCCCAGGCGCTGTGTGCACGCACTGAGATCAAGTGCGGTGCATGGCCTCCCTAGCTTCTCTTCCTTTCAGGAAATTATTCATTGATAAAGCTGTGGGCCCAGACAGCCGGCTTCCTTACAGTAACTGCTCTTTGCTTTCTGAGCTGAAGCCAGCGAGCCAGGAGCGGTTAGTGCTCTTAATGAAGCCTCTTCCCTTTGGAGAATGGTCCCTCCTCTGCCCAGCTTACGTCACCTCCCAGGCACGGCAGCAGCTCCTGTCTCACAGAGACAAGGGCATGCTCAGGGCTCCTTCTCACTCTCCACCCTGCCTCCAATGCAGCAGAGCGAGGACGCCGAGGGCTGTGAGTCACTCATGCTCCCTGCACCCATGAGACATCAGCCTCCAAGCCGAGGTTTCAAGAAACAGGAGAAGCAATTCTTCTCCTGACTCGCCTGGGCTCTGCTCAGCAAAGCGACGGTTTCTCACCTGCCGTGGATGCTGGCAAGCTGGACCATGCGTGGAATGAGATTGAGGGCACCACCCAGGCTAGGAGGGAAAGAATGCTGGTGTCAAATTAAATTGTTACTCACTGGCCCAGGACAAAAGAGAGTCTTGTCCTCTTGGGTTCTGGAATATACCTAGAGATGATGTAGCCCAGCCCTCTGGCTCTACATTGATGGACTTGAAGGTGCGGAGCTGACAAGGCTTCGTGTAAGGCCACAGAGTGAATGAGGGTCTGCCAGGGCGAGTCTGTGGCCAGAGCAGACAAGACGTGGAGAACTCCGGGGAAGCCACACCAGCGCAGGATGCCGCAGTTTCCAGGAAGTGGAGCCAGTTCCAGAGAAGACCAGGGAGCAGGGAGACCAGGGAGCCAGGGAGACCAGGGAGCCAGGCAGGCCAGGGAGCCACAGGGACTAGGACACAGCCATCCGGACTAGGACAGTCACACTTAGAACACAACCTCCACCAGGGGTTTACGGTCAGATTACTGGATCTGTTTTAGTGTTGGTGATGTCACTGGAATGGAAGTCACAGAGCACTCACAACACTTCAGAGGTCTAGGACCCCTGTGGGTGTCAGGGGGAGGGGGAGGGGCACGCAGGGGTCCCACTGGAGTTCTGATGCTCAGGGCCCTTTTGAACCCTTCATAGTAACGTACGTCCACAAGAAGGCAGAGAGCAGTCTCCCCATCTCTGCCCCCAAACATCTGTTAATGTGATCATCTCATTGAATACTTTCCATAATCTTGCCCAGTGTTATTACGTCTTTCATTGATCAGAAGTTGAGGAATGGGACCTGAGTTGTGGCACAGTGGGTTAAGCTGCCCCTTGTAATGCCAACTTCCGACATCAGAGGGTGAGTCAGGTCCCAGCTGCTCTGCTTCCAATCCGGCTTCCTGCTAATACGATTGGGAAAGCAGCGGATGAGTCCCAAGTCCCCGAGTCCCCACCCCCAGGTGGGAGAACAGGGTAGAATTCCTGGCTTCACTGTGGTGCAGCCCTGGCTACTGTGGATGTTTGGGGAGTGAGCCCGCAGGGGGAAGATCCGTCTCCCTGGGTGTATCTGTTTGAGTCTGTCTCCAGCACTCTGCTTTCAAATAAATAAGTTTTAAAGGGGAAATGGAGGCCCGAAGAGCATGAGGGCTTCACAGCAAATGAGACAAGAGAAGCTCTCACCCCCAGCTGCGTCTCTCACCCTGCCTGCTCCCCACCCGTAGAATCCCTTAGCAAGGCAAAGGAGCCCGCCCTCACCAGGCTCTTTCGCATGCACATTCCCGTTTGATCAACACAGCTTCCTTTTCGCAGGTGGCCAATCCGAGCCTTTATAAAGTAAAATAATGCCATCAAGTCATGCGGCTAGTTAGGATTGAACCATGTTCAGAAACCTGGGATAGAACAGCCTCTGCTCGTAGTGATGACTCTCGGGCTGAACTTCAAGTTTAGGGGTCAAATGTGTTTAGCTGAGCGGTGTAGGAATTCAACAGCCAACGTCTGTTGACACAGCACTGTTCAGAATGGTGCTGTAGGCAGCTGTCTCAATTCTGGAAACACAAGCTGGTGCTGTAGTTCCTCTGTCCACCATCTTTTCCTTCCATACAACTCTCTAATGCAGAAATAAATAAAAAACAGCAGGCGACTCAACACCACCGTCATTGATGTTTCGCCCCCGCACCTTCAAAAAATCATATGCACGTTGTGTAACAATGCAGGAAATACAACCAGAGGCGCTAATTCTGTTTTGAATGTGTTTCTGCCCTCTGAGGATCTCTCTCTCTCTCTCTCTCTCTCTCTCTCTCTCTCTCTCTCACACACACACAGTCACAGATTCCCAGGAAAGAAGAGAACACCCTCATCACTGCCATAGCCCCAGACCACAAGCTCAGGGCACTTCCTGCCAAGTTCAATGACGTGTGAGCCCAGATAGAGAAAGAGGGAAAGAGCCGACGCAGACCTCCTCAGACCTCGGGAAGAATTTGGTTTTCCCTGAGAATCTCCCAGACTTGCTCTTCCAATCCCCTAAGTGCCGTCCAGGGACCTTGCGATCCACAGGTGTGGCTAAGCTGCAGAGGGCGAAGGGGAGAGAGAGGTAGGGGAAGCAGGTGGGGCTGTGTCTCTGCACCTACTGCACACCACTCAGCAGTGAGCTTGGTGATGTGGAAGTAGGAACGCCTGTGTGGCTTTGCCTCTCGGTGTTCTGAGGTCCTGTCTCCTAGTCAAGGAAGATTGATGGAGACCGGGGAAAGTGCTGAAACGAGAGGAAGCCACAATCAACACGTCGCAGCCCAAGCAGTTACACGTGACAGAGCTCTGTGGGTCCTGGGAGCTGCCTGAATACAGAACTGATATGGAGACAACCCCGCCCCACGCACACGCAGCTTGCAGCACGCAGTCGCATCGACTGCTCGCTTCTGCCATTCCACTCCACTACGCCTCACCAACACACTAGCCCGGGAAGGCCATCTCCCTTTTGAAGATGCCAGGAAGCGGATACCAGAGTTTTCTAACGCGGCTGAGAAAGCAAGGAAGGGACATCTAATGTACACCTAGAAACAGACGGAGAGCTGGGGAAATTAAAGACATTCGGTATCTTCAGAAAACAGCTCAAGAAACAGACACACGGAGACACTAAAGCACAAGTGGGTTGGCGAAAGAAAATATCTGACGTGGCAGAACGCGGAAGAAAGGGTGCAAGGCGAAATCAAACAATTACAGAGCTGAAAGCTCCGTGTGACACAGCCGGAAATAAACTCACCTAAAGAGAGACAGGGTGGGGCTGGCGCTGTGGCACAGTGGGTTACAGCCGCAGCCTGAAGCACCAGCATCCCATATGAGTGCCGGTTCTAGTCCTGGCTGCTCTTCTTCCGACCCAGCTCTCTGCTATGGCCTGGGAAAGCAGTAGAGGATGGCCCAAGTCCTTGGACCCCTGCACCCATGTGAGAGACCAGGAGGAAGCTCCTGGCTCCTGGCTTCGGATTGGAGCAACTCCAGCCATTGCAGCCATCTGGGGAGTAAACCAGTGGATGGAAGACCTCTCTCTCTATCTCTCTGTCTCTACCTCTCTCTGTAACTCTGGCTTTCAAATAAATAAAATAAATCTTTAAAAAAAGAGAGAGGGAGAGAGACAGGGTATAGCAGATAGCCTTGGGAGAGTAGAAAAGATTAAAATGACTACAGGGTTTCCATGTGTAGATAATGAACAAAGCTGATCTAGATGGCAGAAACAGCCACAGGAAAATATCCAGTGATACACACCAAGAAAACTTCCTTGCTGTCTAAGCGCATGCAAGCGCGTCTAAGCGTGACGTCCCTGTCCTTGGGCACTAGGTCCCCTGAAGAGTCAGGTAAAGGGGAGAACAGCATCACACATCCAAGATGAGCAGTAAGGCAGAGAGGAAAGTCAGAAGCGAGTGGGCCACGGGAAGACGCCTGGGATTGGCTGGCGATTTCTCCACAACAAAAATCCGTGTCAGGACCGCGGAGAGCAAGGTTTATCAAGTCCGCACGGAGCGCCCTGCGCCAGGAATTCCAGTTTGCGGAACTCCTGGTGTGTGTGGAGGGGTGCCTGGCCTTGGCAGCAAAGCTGGCCAGCAAGCCACATCAGGGGACTCCCACGACAACCAGGGTGGCATCTCTCCGTTCTGGGATTCCTGTTGATAGTTCCTAGTCCGCGGCCTCGATACCGTCCAATTCCACCCCTTCAGGGTGCTAACCTTCTCCTCTTCAAAGTTCTCCCCGTGACTGACTCTAAGTCGGGCTGACTTGGCCAATCACATCACGCGTCAAATTTTCTTATTCTTCACATGATCACCAAGCGAACAAAGACATGCTGTCCCCCAACACATTCCAAAACCATCCCGCTTCCTTTTATTCTATTTTATAGATTATTTATATTATATTATATTATATTATATTAATAATAACACATTCATATTATATTAATAATTAATGATGTATTGTATATTAATATATAATAATTATATAATATATTTATATTTTTATAGTTCTTCATAAAGAAATTTACATGAGGGAAAGACAATTGCCCTGGTAGCGGGAACGGAGGCTGTGAAACCGAGACGCAGCCAGGTCCTTCTCTCCATGGGGCGCACGGGGTCCTGAGATGGTTAGGACAGAAGACTTAGCAGGCACTGCTTCCTCGTCGTCTCTGCTTCTTTCCTCTGAATTTATTGGCCCAGCACATTTTACTTATTTTTTTTTAAAGATTTATGTATTTATTTGAAAGTCAGAGTTACACAGACAGAGAAGTAGAGGCAGAGAGAGAAAGAGAGAGAGAGGTCTTCCATCCATTGATTCATTCCCCAATTGGCCGCAACAGCTGAAGCTGCGCTGATCCGAAGCCAGGAGCCAGGAGCTTTCTCTGGGTCTCCCACATGGATGCAGGGGCCCGAGGACTTGGGCATCCTCCACTGCCTTCCCAGGCCATAGCAGACAGCTTGATTGGAAGTGGAGCACCCGGGACATGAACCAGTGCCCACATGGGATGCTGGCACTGCAGGCCACTATGCCACAGCACCGGCATCTTTACTTATGATTTCTAAAGATAATGTATTTGCCTCCTGCAATGAGATAAATTTTTCCTTCTTACCAGTATTATTCAACATCCTTTGTGGATAAGAGTTGTGTACCAAATTTCTCAAAAACCCAGGAACTTGAGAAATGAGTCTTCCTGCAGCAAAGAATGCGAGATCAAAATAAAAAATTTAGAAATAGTGAAAAGCAGATTAGAAGGGTTGGCACTGAGAACCGAATCCATTAGAATATTGAGTTAGGAGTAAGCAAGGGTGGGATTTATGGTTACAGAATACAACATTTATGTTATAAACCTTGGCAATATAAAAACAATGATACAGCTAAAAATTCTCAAGGGACTGGAACTGAAAGTGGAAGGAAATATATCTGTGCTAATGTCTGTGTTTTATGGTAAAGAACCAATAGACACTCAGCAAAAGTCACAGTGATGGAGTTTAAAAAAAATTCTATAGTAAAATACCAATCATTCCCAACTTCCGTTTGCTTTCCCTACCCTTGTGCAACTGAATGTGGGTGATCAGACTAAGGTCACTGCGAAAAAACATGCTTAACAATTATAGCAGTTTCATATCAGCTTTTTGTTCTTTATAAGTAAAATTATTATTGAAACTTTGCAAAGTAGCACGTTTGATAAATGGCACCTTTTCCCAGAATTACTTCTGTCTATCCATCTAACTGTGCCTAGTCTTTTATCTATGTCTGTGTGCTAGAGGGAGGTTTGAAATGATATTAACCAACTGTTAAAAGTCATTTTTCAGATGTCTGCATTTCAGTGACTATTGTTTTCTTTGCTCTCCTTGTGTTGCTTGAGTTTTAGTATTCCGAGAAGATAAACCTTTTACAGAATGATGAAGCGATTGCAGAACTCCAAGAAGGAGTCATCTTGCCAATGGGGTGATCAGTTTTTGGGGAGTAAGCATGTGTGTGCCACTCTGGTTGGCCTGGGGGACTGGCTCCAGTCTCCAGGTCTTTAAGGAAAAAGACAGCTTGGGCGAGACGAAGACAGTGATGTAGCAGAAAAGAGATGCGGTACCGGCTCGAGTTTGGCGAGGAGATGACATTTCCTGGCAGCCCATGGGCCTCCAACCACAGGGCAGCAGACTGGACAGGAGCCAGCGCACGTGTCCAGTGCGCATTTGAGGGGTGGCTGGGGAGAGAGAGACGTGCAAAGGAAAGAGAAATTGCTACTTCTAGGATGGGACTGGGTGGGACTTTCTGCCTAGGGGAGTTGGTGACACGTAGGTCCTAGGAGTGGGCCCCAGATGAACAGGGAAGCCACGAATGCCTAACAGGAGGGGCTTCCTGCTCGCAGGCCCCCCGGAGCCCGCACAGCCTCGCAGCTCCCACCCCCGGCTCTCCGTCGGCAGCACCTTTCTCTCTTAGTAAAAACCCTGTCGTTACAAAAGAAAATAATAAGCACTTCAGCATTTGCTCTTGTTTTGTGCAAAGTTTGGAACAAATATGTTTTGCAAGAGAAACACAAGAAAATAAATCTTCTCGCAAAGCCAGTTTGGGAAATTAAACATTGATTGGATCATACCCAGAAAGGCTTGGGGGGAACCCAATTGTCAGCATCTCAGACTCGTTATGGGGAAACAGAGGATTAAAGATTTGGGGGGCTTGAGAGACCTAAGAGGAAACCTTATGCAGAGCTCCCCCCCCCACCCGGTGTGATCTATCCGGAGGAGGAGGGGCAGAAGGAAAAAGAAGACAAGAAAAAGCTCACAACAGCAACAGGGATAAAACACGCAGAGTTCCGTGGACTTGTGGGTTGCTATCCAAGATCTGCCTTGGACAGAACTCACATGGAGACAGAATTGCAGCCCGATCAAGTCATCTAGGATTAGCGGCCCCGTGGATGAAAAATCTTGCCACAAACAGAACCACAGCCTCTGGATGTAGCAGAAAGCTTCAACTGCAATTAACTGGGAAGAAGGAAAAAGCAAGCAGAACGTTCCAAACATGAGCAGCCCTGGGAACGGGAACCCGCGTCTTTTTTGGAAGAGACAGGAAGCAAACGGAGGAGGGCTGGAGAGGAGGGGCAGAGGGCCGCCCAGCAGAAGCCGGGGTCCTCGCTGGTTTCTGATCCCGACTTCCCGGGCGTGCCGTAAGCGCGGCGGGAGCCCCGTCACTCCTCACCCCAGTTTTCGTCCAGGGTTAATGCTGCTCCTTGAAAGTCTTGAGGGGCAAGCCACACCGCCTGCAGCAGGTGTTACCACCCAAGTCTTTCCCTAGGAAATACTGGGCTCTTGGCGCAGGCACGCTGACGGCAGAGAGAGAATGCCATGGTGTCCGCTCACCAGGGCACACATCGAATCTCCACAGCGACACTGGGACAGCGACAGGTGTTGCCTCGTCTTCCGTTATGTTCCCTCTTTCTTCTCTGTTTAGACGCCACTCTGTTCCAAGTGTGGCGCTTGCCCTGTCTTCGTTAATCCCCACAAACACCCCAACTGATTGCCATGAGGACTCTCTACAAGGGACCAACAGCAAGCCCAGCCCTGCTGTCGGGGTGTGGAGAAACGGAGATGCAGAATAACGGTCCCTAAAAGCTGGACTGTGTGTGCCTGAGCCTGGGGCTGTGGTCACCCTCGTCCCATCGTAAGGCGCATCTGTCAGCGAGAGGGCTTCCACTTGGCCACCCTTAGGAAAGGTTCCCTAGCGAGCCTCTAACGTGCAACTTGAAATGCGAAACCTAACCTGGGCCGTGTGATGGGTGGAGTTCACTGCTGAACCGGGTGTGACTTCTATAAAACCACACACATGACACCCAATAGCCCAAACGTGCGCAGTCCAGGGTGGTGATACATTTGAATGCTAAAGGAATAAAGGACAACGCATGTATGCATTCCCTCCCCTGTCCTTCTCCCTTTGGGGAAATCTAAGGACTGAGTGAGTGCTATGGCAACGACAGGAGGGCAGCTGGTGCTCCGAAAGGGCTGACATGACTCTCAGTGGATTTCTCCTGTTGGTTCTAACAGTCATTGAAAACTGAATTGGGGGCTGGTGCCGTGGCTCACTAGGCTAATCCTCCGCCTGTGGTGCCGGCACACCGGGTTCTAGTCCCGGTCAGGGCACCGGATTCTGTCCCGGTTGCTCCTCTTCCAGTCCAGCTCTCTGCTGTGGCCCGGGAGGGCAGTGGAGGATGGCCCAAGTGCTTGGGCCCTGCACCCCATGGGAGACCAGGAAGAGGCACCTGGCTCCTGCCATCGGATCAGCGTGGTGCGCTAGCCGCGGCGGCCATTGGAGGGTGAACCAACGGAAAAGGAAGACCTTTCTCTCTGTCTCTGTCTTTCATGTCCACTCTGCCTGTCGAAAGAAAGAAAGTGAGAGAGAAAGAGAGAGAGAAAGAGAGAGAGAGAGAGAGAAAGAAAGAAAGAAAGAAAGAAAGAAAGAAAGAAAGAAAGAAAGAAAGAAATTGAACTGGGAAGAACAGAATCGATTTTGCTAAGTCGACAAGCAGAGGTTTTCAAGGATTCTGAGCCAATCCCTGGGCTGCTAAGGAACATTATGTGACTGGTGTTGAGGGTGACTCCACCAGAAAGTGCTCCGAAGCCAGGCCTCCCCATCAGCAGAGTCCGGGCACGGCCTCCCTGGCCCTCCTGTCCTCTCTCCTCGGCTACGCCGAGAACTGCCAACATTCTTTCCTTCCTGAGGAAATGCACCAACCTTAGATCTTCTGGTGGCACACGACAGACGTCTCATCATCGCCTCAAGGGACTAAGGAGTCCAGAGGAGACTGGATTCAGGCATGGCTGGATCAAGCTGCAGACAACGGTGTTTGTAAGAATCTTTCTCCCTTCCTTGCACTCACTGGCCCATTTCTAGTCTCTGCCTTCTCCCGGCTTTACACCCTCATGGTGGTGGGACGAGCAACTTCACAGCAAAACTCCCAAATCCTTGTTCACGTGGTTCTGGCCGTACGGCTGTTCTCAACTATCAGTTTCCAGGCTCATGTCATGGCCCCGTCCCAGGAGCTGGGCTTGGGTCCATTCCAGTAAGCAGCATGGGGCTGAAAGGGGGAGTGCGGATTTGGCACAAACCAACCAGAGACTTCAACAACCAGTGTCTACCGATGCTACCGCCTCCAAACACTTTGATGAAGAAAGAGCTCCGTTTCCCCAGACCCCGACAGCAGGCTGGGGTAGCTGTTGATGCCTTGTAGAGCGGGGGTGCTCACGCAGGGGGTGCACGTCTTCCCTTCGCTGTGGGAATGGTGTGCGGAGGAGTGTCCACCTGCGACTCCATGTATGCGCCTGTGACTTCTCCCGCCCCCACGCTGCAAGGCCACTCCCAGGCACGCACACTCTCCCAGAAGCTCATGTCTGAACTGGAGAAACGGACATGACTGTGTCTCCTAGGGAGTGGTAGTGGGAGATTGTTACATATTAGCAGTCATAATTTTCCGAACACAAGCACACGTGGGAACAAACTCCTTAAAGGTGGGACTTACCCGATTCACCAATTTCACTTCTCCAAGCACCTAAGATAATGAGTTATACACAGGTAGATCTAATGTCTGTTGAACGAGTTAAAAGCTTCACTTAATGAATGAAAAAGAAAAAAAAAATTCTTCCCGGAGGATCTTGCCGCCCAGCCAGTGAGAACGGCAGCGCACCATCGCAGCGCCCGTCAGAGCTCCTGTGCCTGCCTCACGGCTCCCTGAGCACAGAACGGAGCTGGCCAACGGGTCCAGGATGGGCAGCACCAGGGGCCTCCTTAGCGTGAAGCAGCGCTTGGAAGGCTGACTCACCATTCGTTTGAGACCATGAGGTCATCACAGATTTCCTCAACAATGCCTTACTTGATCCAGCAGAGCAGTGAGTGCGAGAAAGCTCTCACCTGGGTTTTAGGAGACGGGGCCACATTTGAACAGCGCCTGCACCGTGAAAGACCATGAACCTGGGCACTGCCGAGTGTTTCTAATGGGGATTTTGGTATCTGTTTCACTTTGTGTCTTTGAGGATTAAATTCATGGATGTTTATTACACAAGCGACTTAAGAAACATTACTGAATTCTCTAACCCATCCTGAAACTCAGGTTCCCAAGTTTTGTTTTTTTTTTTTTAAATTAAGATTCATGTATTTATTTATTTAGTTGAAAGATCTGTAGAGGCCAGTGCCGTGGCTCACTTGGCTAATCCTCCGCCTGTGGCGCCAGGATCCCATATGGGCACCGGGTTCTAGTCCCGGCTGCTCCTCTTCCAGTCCAGCTCTCTGCTGTGGCCCAGGAGGGCAGTGCAGGATGGCCCAAGTGCTTGGGCCCTGCACCCGCATGGGAGACCAGGAGGAAGCGCCTGGCTCCTGGCTTCGGATCGGTGCAGCTCCAGCCACGGTGGCCATTTGGGGGGTGAACCAATGGAAGGAAGACCTTTCTCTCTTTCTCTCTCTCTTACTGCCTAACTCTACCTGTCAAATAAGTAAAAAAAAAAAAAGAAAGAAAGAAAGAAAGAAAGAAAGAAAGAAAGAAAGAAAGAAAGAAAGAAAGAAAGAAAGAGCTGTAGAAACACAAAAGGAGCAGCACAGAGAGAAAGAGACCTTCCCTCCGTGGGTTCACCCAGCTGGCCACAGCAGCGGGGGGCTGGACCAGATTGAAGCCGGGAGTCAGGAACTCCATCTGGGTCTCCCCTAAGGCTGTCAGCGCCCAGATACTGGGCCATCTTCTGCTGCGTTCCCAGGAGCATCAGCAGGACGCTGGATTGGAAGTGGAGCTGCAGGACTAGACCAGGTGCCCTTATGGGATGCTGGCATCACAGGTGGGGGCCTCGGCCTCTGCACCCCAGCACCAGATCCAGTTTCTTGAGTTTTTAAACGAGGGAACTGGACTAGGTCAAAAACAGGATGCTTTGGTCTGGGGCCAGATGAGACTTCTGTTGTGTTTTAATGAAGTCAGACAAACACCACATGTTCTGCATCAGATTAAGGAAGTGAGAAATGAAAAAAGGCCAAACTGAAGGTAGAATCGTGATCGCTAGGGACTGGGAATGTGGGGAAAGCTGAGACGGGGGAGACTGGGGGATGACAGGTGCCCGAACACGGTGAGATAGGAGTGGGTATCACGCCCTCCAGCGCAGTGGGCTGATGACAGCTCCCATCAGCCTCTTGCATGCTCTGTGGGTGACCAGGAGAGGGGAGTTCAAAGGTCGGAGTGTGGACTCATGGCAAGGAGATGGAAATGTCAATGACTCTGCTCAGTGCACACTGTACACAGATATCCGAATATCTCACTGTGCCCCAGACACGTGCACCATGACTGTGTTCATCAAAAACTGAAGAACAGTCAGTGCCGCGGCTCACTGGGCTAATCCTCTGCCTTGTGGCGCGGCACCCCGGGTTCTAGTCCCAGTCAGGACGCCGGATACTGTCCCAGTTGCTCCTCTTCCAGTCCAGCTCTCTGCTGTGGCCCGGGAGTGCAGTGGAGGATGGCCCAAGTGCTTGGGCCCTGCACCCGCATGGGAGAGCAGGAGAAGCACCTGGCTCCTGGCTTCGGATGGTGCGGTGCGCCGGCCACAGTGGCCATTGGGGGTGAACCAAAGGAAAAAGGAAGACCTTTCTCACTGTCTCTCTCTCTCACTGTCCACTCTGCCTGTCAAAAAAAAAAAAAAAGTAAATTTTAAAATAAACATCACAAGCCCGGCCAGAGACGCCTCCCTACAGAAGCCGCCGGAGGACATCACTTGGCCTCTCCCCAGTGCGGCTAATCTGCCTTCAACCTGAAAAAAAAACCCACGCACAAATAATTGCTGCAGTCTATAATTCAGACAAATGGACTGCATTATGGTGGGGCAAGGGGCAGCAGAGTATTATTTCAGCTGTCTGCGTCTTCTAAGAAAACCAAAGGGCGCACAGACGGGAGCCACTCAGCGTCACTGCCTCCTTTGGTGCCAGCTGCTGCCCGAGGCTGGCAGGCAGGCGCAGTGCTCGAAGTCGGGGCCTGGAGGTCGTAAAGTCTCGGCTCTGTCCTGCTGACCACACTCACCACCGCACACAAGGCACACTTCCTCCCTCAAGTGGGACTTTTCCCAGAATGCGGCGGGGGAGGAGTTCAGAGGTCAGCGTGGAAGCCAGCTGTGTGGAACTTTCTGGAGAGAAAGCCTCGACCTTGGTCACCTCTGACCTTAGCTCCACTCGCATGGGGCATCACCTCTTCCAACAAAGTGGGACAAGCGGCACACCTGTACGGAACCCCGTGGCCCTCTCACGCAGCCCTGAGTGTCTCCGGGGTTCCACGACCAAGAGGCCACGTCAAAGTTAGGGATCTGGAGCCGGCAGTGTGGCTCGGCAGGTGAAACCTCCCCTGAGATGCTGGCTTCCCACATGGGTGCCTGTTCGAGTCCCGGCTGCTCCACTTCCCATCCAGCTCCTTGTTAATGATCTGGGAAAACAGCAGAAGATGGCCCACGTGCTTGGGCCCCTGCCACCCACATGGGAGACCTGGCTGAAGCCCCTGGCCTTGGCCTGTCCCAGCAGTGGTCATTGTGCCCATCTAGGGAGTGAACCAGCAGATGGAACATCCCTGTGTGTGTGTCCCTCTCTCTCTGCAGCTCTGACTTTCAAAATAAATAAATAAATCTTAAAAACAAACAAACAAACAAACATGTGAGACATCTCCCAGAGTAGAACTGCCAGGAAAAAAAAAAAGCAACCACACAAGAGCCGGGCGTCGGGGGGTTCAGGGCTTTCCGTCGCTGCACACAGAGAACCCCGCGGGCCTGGTCCTGCTGTGTTTTCTGCCTTCCCACAGCATCATTGCTCTAAGCCACAGCCTTCTCTCAGTTCCCGTCACTTCAGTCCTCAAATCAGCATCGACACTCGCTGCCAACAGCAGTGGTACCCAGAGGGTGGTCCCGGGACCAGCACCGGCAGCGAGGGCGGCCCCGCTGGGCTTGGTAGGAATGCACGCTTTGGAAATCACACCTCAGACCTGCTGAGCTGCAGGCTCCAGAGCGCGGCCGTGTTCTCACAAGCTCGCAAGGTGATTCTGACGCTAAAGCCTGCTAAAGGCTGGGGACCACTGGTCTCTTTTTCTAATTAATTGATTTATTTATTTGGTAAGGAATACAAATTTCAACTTTAGGAATATAGTGATTCTTCCCACCATATCTGCTCTCCCACCCCCACTCCCACTCCTCCCTCTCTTCCCTCTCCCTTCCCCAGTCCCAATCTCCATTAAGATTCATTTTCAATTAACTGTGCACACAGAAGGCCAACTCTATACTAAGTAAAGATTTCAACTACTTGCACACGCACACTCACAAACTGAGAACAAGTATCACAGGTAACTCTCATAATGTAACTCATTGAGGACAGAGGTCCTGCGTGGGGAGTTAGTGCACAGTGACTCCTGCTGTTAATTTACCAGTTAACACTCTTACACTCAGTGACCACCCGAGGCTCTTGACATGAGCTGCCTAGGCTGTGGAAGCCTTTGAATCCACCAACTCCATCAGTGTTTAGACAAGGCCATAAGCAAAGTGGAAGTTCTCTCCTCCCTTTAGAGAAAAGCACATCCTGCTTTGATGGCCCCTTCTTTCCACTGGGGTCTCACAGAGATCCTTCATGTAGAATATTTTTTGCCACAGTGTCTTGGATTTCCATGCCTGAAATGCTCTCACAGCCTTTTCAGCCAGACTAGGGAGTCTTAAGGGCTGATTCTGAGGTCAGAATGTTACTTAAAGCAATTCTCATTCTATGAGTCTGCTGTGTGGACTGCTTCCCAGGTTGGAAGAGAGAATCATTGTTTTCTAGAACTTGCATTCCAACCCCAGATAAACTTCCCAGATTACCTATGGGATACGAAGCTTGCAAGGATAGGCTAACTGGAGTTGCAAAGATGCTCCACTTTCAGATACTCCTACTAATCAAGGAATTATTCAAAGAATTAATAATTTAATTAATCACAGACTCTTCTAGCTCCTCTGCTTATCAGGCTAGCCAATCCCCTAAATCATCTAAAGCCTCAGTTCAAAGAGGTAGTCCCCACACCTGACACTGAGAGCTGAGTGGCTCTGGGAACCACTGGCACAGGGCTTTGCCATTGGACAGGGTCCTCCACAGTGTCCTGGCTGAGTTCGGCTTCTGAAGCAACTCATTTGCCGGTCTAGACTTTCCAGGCACGGCTGCCTGCAGAGGCAGGCAGTGCAGCCAGAGCTTGACCACAGGGTGTGCTGGCCAAGTCCAGAGGGGCGCCTGGGCCCTGGAACACACTGCAGGAGCATCGCATGTCTTCCCACAAGCCACGGCCTCTGAGAGTGAGTCAATGTCCCAGCCCAGTTTCCCTAACAGAGAATTTCCATTTGAAATTCTTGCCCACTGGGTGAAAGGAAAGACCTCCCAACTCACACAAAACATTGCAATCATAGCGAACCTGTAGCGGGGAGGAGACGGCTTCATTATTTCTACCCCAAGATGATGCTAAGGCCCTGTGCAAGATGACTCAAGCACTACTGGCAGAACTGAGTGTGGAGAATTTGGACAACCAAAGAGCCAGAACCGTGGTTGAGTCGAGAACGCTGTTCACTCCTGCCTAGGAAGGCGGCTGAGACCTTGCCTGCCACTGGCCTTCCTGGTGTGCCTTTTGCCCAGCTTCCTCCCAGCTCCTACCCGGAGCTTCAGCCCTTGTTTTTAGGGAAGATCCTGACTTCCAGGCTTTCACTTCCTCCAATCTGACTCCCAAAAGAACCCAAAGGGCTCTGGATTAGATTTAATCCAGGGGTCATTCCCAGGCCCAAGGCAAGCCTCTTAGCTGGCAAGGCTGTATGGTCCTCGTTGAAGGTGTTTCAATCAAAACCTACGCCTGTGGGTGCATGTTTGGCCAGGAGCAGAGGAAGAAGAGGAGGCGTGGAAAATCCTCTAGCTAGATTTCAGCAAGACACATCCAATTTTACAAAAATAAAGGTAAAAAAAAAATCTATACACAACTCCTCCCAATTCAAAATCTCTCTGTCATTACTATGACTACCCAACATATTTACCCCAAAACTGGATCTAAAATAATAATAATTATTAATTCTGGCAGTGTCTAGGGATCAGGAATCTGGGAGTCCTCTGGAGGTTAATTAAGGCTCAGGGACACTTGCGAGGCTACGGTTACCTCAAGGCTCACGTGGGGCTGGAGGGGCCGCTTCCTGACAGCTACTCACATGGCTATTCTTCTCCACGCTCCAGATATGGCACAGGACATGATTATACCAAAGAGTCATTGTTGATCTAAACTCCAAATACAGGTGTTCCTTTTATCTTTACTTTTATAAATGTAGCCAGCCAGTCATCGAGACGCAACAGTTGGCTTTCCACCCACAAGCTATACCAGGGACCAGGGAGGTGCCCTGGGCCACCGTATAAGCTAGTCCTGATAGACAGCTGCCTTAATGTTTTGTGCTGCCAGCTAGCCCAGGTGCAGTGGCGGGAGGGCTTATGGAAGACCAGGACTACTGAGAGCTGGTTCCCTGGCCGCCAGGAGGCTGCAGACCACAACCTCCCACTGAGATCCATCGAGCAAAGGCCTTGCCCTGTGGAATACGGGGATTTGGGGAGATGACTGGGGAAACGTGTGCGTCTGAACGTGTGCGTCAACCGGAAGTTAAAGTGATGCGGGAGAGTAAGAACTAGAAAGATCAATTCGTTGTTGTGAATGTACAGACACATACATCTTTGAGGCACTCAATCCCAGTGTTGACTTATATTTTACAGGTAATTTTTTTATTATTTTTATTTATTTGAGAGGTAGAGTTACAGACAGTGAGGGAGAGAGACAGAGAGAAAGGTCTTCTTTCCATTGCTTCACCCCCCCAAATGGCTGCCACGGCCAGCGCTGCACTGATCCGAAGCCAGGAGCCAGGTGTTTCTCTTGGTCTCCCATGGGGTGCAGGGCCCAAGCACTTGGACCATCCTCCACTGCACTCCCGGGCCACAGCAGAGAGCTGGACTGGAAGAGGAGCAGCCGGGACCAGAACCCGGCGTCCACACGGGATGCCTCCCTGGGTCCACAACAGCAGTGAGCGGCAGCCCAGAACCAGCCAGGCGCTGACCCAGGGCCTCCAAGGCAGGAGGGCGGTGTCTTCATCTACAGCTCCACACCCCGGCTGCACAGCCGCCCCCAGACCACAGTTTGTTCATGGAAAGCAGACACAGAGGGAAAAGGCATTTTTTAAGGAAGAAAAACGCCAGGTTTTTACCTCCCTCTTCAACAGGAGGGAGAGAGTGTCTGCGTCCACTTGGAAAGGGCAGTGCGTATGGTGCGGGCCGCAGCCGCCTACCTCATGTATCACAGGCGCTCTGTCGGCTTATTTGGGGGATTTATACAAAATAGGATTAATCCATTTTCAAACTTTATAATAGGTTGGGATGTGTGCCTCAATCTTCCTTATCTCACGTGCTACAAAGGCCCTCTTTACCTATCTAAAAATGGAGGAAGAAAAGACGCACAGAAAATGTCAGGTTTTCGGCTCGATAAAATATTCTATCTAAATGTAGATTCCTGGCAAAATGGCCGAGGAAATTTACACCCATCATGCAAATGCGGGCAGCTGGGAGGGTATCCAGTAGGGACGATTGCAGGAGAAGAGAATGCGTGTTGTGCTTTGAGTCGGGCGCCCACAACAGCGCCCAGGAGCCGGGGGTCCCGTGCCCGCAGTTTGGAAATTAGGGTAACCCTGGCCATGTGCTGTCCACAAGGCATCTTCTGCACGTGGCCTCGGTCACCCACAAACTCAGTTCCTAGCCCCTGAGGATGCCACAGCCTCCAACTTTCTGGCTGGAAATAAATTAGCCTGTCAATGGGGAAGATATTTATTTACTAGGAAGGGAAAAATGCATTTCATTTCTCCAATCTAAGTGTTAAGCAGTGACTGCAAGCCTCAGACCACCTCCGCTCGAGGGCCCAGGCCGCTTCGTTCCTGTGGACCCGTGTAGTAGAATAAGACGTTCAAAATGATAATGATATAAATAACTGTAGGATGTGGGATGGAGACGGGGGAGCCTCAGCAGGCGGGGGGCTGGGCCGGCCGAGAGAAAGGCAGGCAGGTGCCCCTTTGGCTGCTCATTGCTACATGGAGAGTTGCGATCGGAATGTTGACTAATGAGTGAAGGTGGCAGCAAAAGTGAAACGCTGGAAGAAGAACATAAATGCTGTTCTGTTTGGAGATGTTAGGTTCCACCTTCCAGGTGCTGAAGCTTGGGGTGTGACTGACCTTCAAGATTCTGCTGGGGCCGCTGGTTTGGAAGGCTGAGGGTGGGGCGAGGCGTGGGCAGCTTTGTAGGGCAGGTGGAGTGAGTGTGAGCATGATGAGTGTAACCTGAGTGTCTGTGTGTGTGTTGAGGGATATGGCCAGACCAGCACCAAGACTGTAGCTTTAACCTCAACGAAGGATCATCGGAAAGGTCCTTGCAAGCCCTGCCGGCCAGGCCACACCCCCACCAATTAAACCGGAAGAGCTGCGGGCAGGACCCAGGCAGTCCTTTCTTAGCTCCCTAGTGGACTCCCGTGTGCAACAGAGAGTGAGAAAACCACTGGTCGACTTCCCAAGCGTGACGCAGGCATTAGCACTCCCGGGTAGCTGTCACGAGGCCGGTTCTAACTCGCGAGTACTGGCGAGGGCCTTGGAAATGACTTTCACCTGGGAGTCTAAGCAGCTACGAAGGAGGCGGCACTACTCCCCGGAGATAGCACAGTGACAGGTCGTTGTCTTCAGCTGAAGGGAGAGTAACACACAGACGGCAGCCGTGATGACGGTGACAAGCAGCAGGTGTGGCGCTGTCCATCGAGGGGGAAGGCTGGTGTGAAGGGCGTCACGCAGGGGTCCTGCCCACGCCCGCGGGGTTCACAGGCTTGTGGCCACACCGACTTGGCAGGGGCAGAGCAGTGGTCCCCTCCCCAGGCTCACCAAGGGGGCAAAGATGCCCAGTGTAAGTCAGCTCTCACTCACATCACAGTGGCCCCTATGTCAGATCCGCCCATACAGCCTGGCATTCGGTGGAACACTCCAGAAACTCAGATGGGGATTTGGGGGACTTGCTTCCCCCAAATGAGAAAACCACAGAGTCTTAGCAAATGGCCATAGTGAAATGTGCTTTGACTTCTCCAAGTAAAATTTTGTTCAGAGATTTGTTGGCGTTGAAGCTTAGCTGGCAGTGACCTCCTAAGTTTACATTCACAATCTTTGTCTCTCCGTCTACACGTGTCCTCCTTCTTAGCCCATGAAGACGCCACCGAGCCGACTCCACTCCACGCCACTCCAGCCACTGCCCAGCTGCTCCCGACACTCTCCGTTTCGCAGGCTAAGTCTGCCGCGGAGAGGAGGAGCTGAAGTGAGGGTAGGTCTAGCCAGCTAAGCCTCTGCAGGGGAGGTGGCCAGGCCAGACAGGTTACCACCTCACCTTTTGCAAGAAGTGACTTGGACAGTGAGCCGGAACCCTCGCACTTTGGTCCCGGTCTCCTCTTATCTCTGCCATGCCCCTGGGCACCATTCGGCTTTGTCCTGACTCGCGGGACAAGCCCTGCTGCTGAGCCGCCCTGCCCGCTTCCCACAGACCCGGAGACACAGCGCAAGGTTTTCTGTCCAATAACTGACTAAGCCAACCAGTCTCCCTGTATCAGATACGAAGAGTGCTTGCGGCAACAACACTGCACACGCAGAAGAAAATGTCCATGGCTCATCGAAACTGCTAGGCTATTGCAATCCTTCCAAATAACGCGTCTGGAATTCCCCCCACCAGCACAGGTGAACCCTGCAGCCAAAACAGGGCAGCCCTTCTGGGCAGAGAAATGACAGCTGGCGTCCAGTCCACTGGGGAGTTACTTTTCATGTACGTATTTTCTACTTTATCCGAAAGGCAGGGAGGGACACAGAGAGAGCTTCTGTCTGCGATTTCTCGCACCAAATGGCTGCAGCAGCTGGGGCTGGACCAGGTGGCCAGGAGGCCGAAACTCCATCCAGGTCTCCACCATGGGAGGCAGGAACTCAAGTACCTGAGGCAGCCTCTGCAGTTCCCCAGCCCGCACATGAGCAGGAGGCTGGAATCGGAAGTGGAGGGGCTGGGACTTGAACCCAGGCTCCCGGTGAGGGATGTAGGCTTCCCAAGCAGTGACATCACCACTGAGCAAAACACTCACACGTGTGGATCGGGTCTTCTGTCTCTGCACCACACGGCTGTGGCTGTATCCAGGGTCCCAACAGCCGGTCAGACTCCAGTAGTGAATCGCCCCGAGTGTTTACTGGCTCAGTGTTCAAGTGGAAATTCTAGAACATTCTAGATCTAAGCTGTCCATTGGGATAGCCATTAGAATAAATGGCCATTAAGCCCTGTCATACAGATGTAGAAAATGAGATGTGGTGTGCGTATAAAATACAAACCAGATTCCAAAGATTTGATGTGAATTGGAAAAAAAAAAAAAGAATGCAAGATGTCTCATTGATGTTACGTGCCGGTTGTGTGTTAAAATAATATTTTGGGAGGTTGAATTAGTAACAGATACTATTACAAGGTAGGCCTCTATTTTTAAAAACTCTCTCAGTGGGGCTATTGGAAAACTCAGAATTACATGTGGTTTTCCTTGAATTCCTGCCAGAAGCCTTGGTCTGGACCCACGACCTTGGCAATGCCGCCCACGCGGGGAAGCTGACCCTTCACTTTCTGAACACAGAGAAACAGCACCACTGCCACACTAGTCACGGGTGATGAGCCCTCTCGTAGCCCGCCTCGTTCCCCGCACCCCTAGCAGAGGACCACCTAAAAACGCAGGCCCTGACTGTTCTCCTCGGCTTAGCGCTTCGACGCCTCCCCAAGTCCCCGCCCTCCCCACTCAAGGGCCCGCTCCTGCCTGTGCCTGCCTCTCTCCCGCCTCCAGCAGAGCACCCCGCTCCCAGGATAGGGTGTTCTGAGGACCCGGCTCGAGGCTTCCCTGTCCCCGCCCTTGCTTCTCTGGGTCATGGCCACGCCTTCTTGGTGCCAAATCACCCACCGTGGGGAGGTGCGGCCTCATGTTCTGATCCTTTAAAAGAAATAAAATAAAATAAAATCTTAAAGTAAATAAATTAATATTAATTTAATTAAATAAATACAAAGGAGGACAGCAGCGGGTCAGGGTGCAGCTGATGGAAGGGACTCCGAGTCCATCCACTGGCTCAGAGGGGCTCGTAATGTGTCCCACGACTGAACAGAAAAACATGTGGACGCACTGCGGAGCAACGTGGCCTGACCTTACCTGAGAGAGCTCTTCCGGTGGCATCTGGCTAAGGGGCGCACGGTTTATTGTGCATGCCCAGTGTTTGGTTATTTAGGCTGTGTTTGCTAGTAGAAGGAAAAGGACCGTGTTTGCAGAGCAGAGAACATGCAGTCATGCTCACAGACTGCTGGGTGAGACAGGTGCCTAGGCAAGGCATAGATACACACGGACGAGGTGGACCCAGCCAGCCGCTGTGCTGGGTGAGACAGGTGCCTAGGCAAGGCGTAGACACACACGGGCGAGGTGGACCCAGCCAGCCGCTATGCTGGGTGAGACAGGTGCCTAGGCAAGGCGTAGACACACAGGCGAGGTGGACCCAGCCAGCCGCTATGCTGGGTGAGACAGGTGCCTAGGCAAGGCGTAGACACACAGCGCAAGGTGGACCCAGCCAGCCGCTATGCTGGGTGAGACAGGTGCCTAGGCAAGGCATAGACACACAGCGCAAGGTGGACCCAGCCAGCCGCTATGCTGGGTGAGACAGGTGCCTAGGCAAGGCATAGACACACACGGGCGAGGTGGACCCAGCCAGCCGCTATGCTGGGTGAGACAGGTGCCTAGGCAAGGCGTAGACACACACAGGCGAGGTGGACCCAGCCAGCCGCTATGCTGGGTGAGACAGGTGCCTAGGCAAGGCGTAGACACACAGGCGAGGTGGACCCAGCCAGCCGCTATGCTGGGTGAGACAGGTGCCTAGGCAAGGCATAGACACACAGCGCAAGGTGGACCCAGCCAGCCGCTATGCTGGGTGAGACAGGTGCCTAGGCAAGGCGTAGACACACACGGGCGAGGTGGACCCAGCCAGCCGCTATGCTGGGTGAGACAGGTGCCTAGGCAAGGCATAGACACACAGGCGAGGTGGACCCAGCCAGCCGCTATGGCAGGACTAGGACCCTTGAGGCCTAAGTGAGAGGGCTGAGCAAAACAAATAAATATGGAAAGGCATTTGGCATGGTGGCTAGGATGCTTCCATTCCATATCAGAAACCTTGGGTTCAATACCAGCTCCAACTCCTTCCTCCCACTTCCAGCCAGTGCAGACTCTGAGAGATAGTAGGTGCTGGCTCAAGTAACTGGGTCCCTGCCGCCCACGTGGGAGACTGGATTGCATCCTGGGCTCCCTGTTTTAGCTTGGTCCCAGCCCTAGCTCCTAGATGATGTGGGCATTTGGGGAGTTAATCAGTGGGTGGGAACTCTCTCTGTCTCTCATTCATTCTGTCTCTCTCTCTTTTCCTCAAATAAATAATTTTTTAAAGAAATCGGTTTATAAGTATCTTAGCGATACTTATTTATCTGAGTTGTGTGTGTGCGTGTTATCCTTAATCTGAGATTTGTAAACAAATGGGAACATCACAGAATCAGCTCAGGATTTAAAAGGTGTGGCTCTTAGGGTTCTGCACCCCCAAAGGGTTGTCCTATTAGCCTCAGAGAAACTGCAGGTCCTAGGAAAAAGTATGGGCTCTTTGGATTGAGTAGAAGTGCATTGAACTGGCTGGCACCGCGGCTCACTTGGCTAATCCTCCGCCTGCGGTGCCGGCACCCCTGGTTCTAGTCCCTGGTTGCTCCTCTTCCAGTCCAGCTCTCTGCTGTGGCCCGGGAGTGCAGTGGAGGATGGCCCAAGTGCTTGGGCCCTGCACCCGCACGGGAGACCAGGAGGAAGCACCTGGCTCCCGGCTTCAGATCGGCACAGCGCGCCGGCTGCAGCGCACCAGCCGTAGTGGCCATTTGGGGAGTGAACCAACGGAAAAAGGAAGACCTTTCTCTCTGTCTCTCTCTCTCTTTCTTTCTCACTGTCTAACTCTGCCTGTCCAAAAAAAAAAAAAAAGTGCATTGAACTGAGGCGGGAGATCCGAGCTCTTGTTCAAGGACTTGCGTGAGTCACTGAATTTACCTGGGCTCCCAGCCCTTGTGCACGGCGAAGTGCAGCTCTAGGCCACAGGAATACTTAGGAGCCTTTCAGCTGGAAACGTGCCTAGCCTTTCTGTGTCTACCTTCTGTCATTTGGCTACAGAATAAATAGACAAATAATGTCTTATTCTAGGAATGCTCTTGTGTACCAAGCCATGTGGCCTCCCAGGTGGCCATGGCTGGAGCCGTGGGCTGCAGGCCACCCCAAGCAGACGGAGGGACCAGTAGACTGTCTGGGTGGCTTCGGTGTCCTGCCAGCGCCTGTGCCTGGAGCACCGGGACCACAGATGTCCCCCCAGACAGCAGATCACAGCACATGCTCTGCTCGAGGGCGGAGGCTGCTGAGCTGCAGCCGGGAACAGGCTGAGAGGCGTCCGACCTGAGCACCCCGGGCTCCATGTGCAGGGTGTAATTATGGTTTTGCTCTAGCTGGAGAAGTGTTCCGCAAGGACCCACCCTCTGCCATCTCCACCGTCCGGGGCTTGCTTGTTGGTTCTTGCCCGGAGCCTTGCCGGATTCCACAGCAGGGATCAGCAGGGCCCTCTTCCTGTGCTGCCTTTTGTATGCCTGCTTGGGGCAGGTCAGTTGCCGGGACAAAATCCTCCTCCTCTGCGTGGTCGCATTTCCCGTCTGCCGTGGGCACCAGACCCCATTCCCTCCGTGGCATCCGGGCTCATGTAGGGCTCTCATGCATCTTGCCTTTGATTTTATGTAATACATAACCATCTGATTGCAAACAGATCTGGTTCAGGTTGCTTAGGAGCCGACCCTGATGGGGGCGTCTCACCGAGATGGCTCATCATGGGCCCCCAGAGTCTTGAAAATTAGTTGTTTTCACCTAGACGTGCCAGGACCAACTCACAATCCCATAATGAGAGGCCTGATCTGTATGTCCCCGAAGCTGTTCCCCGAAGTCAGAGCAAGGGTGGGGCACGCCAGGTACTCGGAGTGCAACATTTAAGGAAGCGCTCACTCTCCAGGTCGTGCAGATACAGGGCTGAATGGCACCTGACAATGAGGACCAACTTAAATTCATGCCCCACCCTAGTCTCTACCCATAAAAATGGGCATTAAAATCCACTTCAGGACTCTTACCAAACCGTAAAGGCATCACGCGTTCCACACATCAGAGCTCTTCTTGATACTCATCTCCACCTTGTCGATGAGAAGTACCAGGTATCCCGAATGAAAGACTGACAGTAGCAACAGGAGAAAGACACGGCTGACAAAGTAATTCCCACAAGGCTGACACAGCAGCCAATTCGAGCAGTCCCCACTAGCAAGTCACAGAAAGAGAAGTCTGATGTTGGCACACATTTCTTCTCACTGTGGACTGAAGAGAGGTCCCCACCAGCGTCCCAGACACCTGCTTCTCTGTTTGTTCCTGTCCTTTGCTGTCTGCTCATCTTCCTTTGCATCCCACCGTGGCCCACACCCAGTGCCAGTCCCCACTGGGCTGTCTTCTGCCGCGCATCGGGTCCCCGGAGTGGCCACACGCACTCTGCACCATCCCTGGCTGTTTCATAGCTGAGACTGGACCTATACGAGCATCGGCTGCGTCCCGCACTCCTGCCTCTGATCCTTCCGATCCAAGAGTCTTTGCTTCACACTAAGGCTTAGGAAAGGTCACTGTCTTAGGGAATTTCTGCAGAGTGCCTGCCTCTCTCCCTGTTCCGTGACCTACTGGGGAGGGAGGGTAGGGACCACACTCTGTCTCAACAGGAAGTGAAAGAAAGCCCTCAGACCCAGAATAGTAGGAAAACCCCCTTCCACACAAAGAACTCTTTGACTTTATTGCATTCCAGTATCATCTTGGTTGCAAAATCCTGGAGTTTTGCCATGGAACAATTTCATGCTAATCGTATGTATGATAGAGATACGCATGATTTACACTGAGTTCCAGATCACTGACAGTTACTTGGAGATCTTTGTATGGGTGTGTGTCTCTCTGCCCCTACCTTTCTGTATCTTCTCACAGTCTTAACTCCCCCTACACGTTCTGTCAAATTTTCGTTGGGATAAACTTGAACAAGACACTTTGTAAATGTCCCCACGTGTGTGCCGTGCTGTGCTGGATGCAACGCGGGCATTTTCTTTAGTCCATGGAACACGCTAGAAGGTATGTCATGATTCCCTTATTACAAGTGAGATGACTGAGGCTTGAAGAAGTTAATGACCCTTCCAACGCAGGTTAAGAACTGGAACGTGGAGGGACTGGCGCTGTGGTGTAGCAGGTAAAGCCGCCACCCACAGTGCTGGCATCCCATATGGGCACCAGTTTGAGACCCAGCTGCACCACTTCTGATCCAGCTCTCTGCTGTGGCCTGGGAAAGCAGTAGAAAGTGGCCCAAGTCCTTGGGCCCCTGCACCTGCGTGGGAGACCCAGAAGAAGCTCCTGGTTCCTGTTTCAGATTGGGCTGGGGTTGTGGCCATCTGGGGAGTGAACCAGAAGATAGAACACCTCTCTCTCTCTCTCTCTGCCTCTGCCTCTGCCTCTCTGTAACTCTGCTTTCCAAATAAATAAATCTTAAAAAAAGAGCCCAAGTTTGTTCGATGTTCAAATGGGGTAGCTACCTTTCCCTTGGCCCAAAAAACATGTGGGGGAGTTCATGTCTTTCTTGATCCAAGTACTGATCCATTTTTGCCTCCCTGCCAGGAATGTCCCTCCTTTTGTTCTGGTTTACCCCCAACAGGGAGATACCTAGGACAGACTGATCCTGGAATCCTGCTCTCCGGTGTTTCTGTGCCAGCTGCTGGCTCTGCTGAACCTCCCTGCGGTTGGGGGTGGGGGTGGGGGTGGGGGTGGGGGTGGGGGTCATCTACTGCAGTCAGTGCTCCACCCGCAATGATGGACTCTGTGCTCACATCTGGAAGTCATGAAAGGTGACTTTAAACATACAGTGACTTTAACTAAAGGCAGACCAGAGCCCAGAACCTGGGTCTCTCTCAGATGCTGAATACTGGATTCATCTGTGGGACTTTGGGCCCCCTTTGCCTTATAGTGAAAAGCACCAGGAAACAGTTCTCTGGAATTTTAAAACATGTTGTTTATTGTACTGTGGCGCAATGGGTTAAAGCCCTGGCCTGAAACGCCAGCATCCCACATGGGCACCGGTTCTAGTCCCAGCTGTTCCATTTTTGGTCCAGCTCTCTGCTATGGCCTGGCAAAGCAGTGGAAGATGGACCAGGTCCTTGGGCCCCTGCACCCATATCAGAGACCCGGAAGAAGCTCCTGGCTCCTGGCTTCGGATCAGCACAGCTCCCGCTCTGGCCATCTGGAGAGTGAACCAGAGTATGGAAGACCTCTCTCTCTGTCTCTACCTCTCTCTGTAACTCTGTCTTTTAAGTAAATACAATAATTCTTTTTTTTTTTTTTTTGAGAGGCAGAGTAGACAGAGAGAGAGAGACAGAGAGAAAGGTCTTCCTTTGCCATTTGTTCTCCCTCCAATGGCCTCTGCGGCCGGCGCACCGCGCTGATCCGAAGCCAGGAGCCAGGTGCTTCTCCTGGTCTCCCATGGGGTGCAGGGCCCAAGCACCTGGGCCATCCTCCACTGCACTCCCGGGCCACAGCAGAGAGCTGGCCTGGAAGAGGGGCAACCGGGACAGAATCCGGCGCCCCGACCGGGACTAGAACCCGGTGTGCCGGCGCCGCAGGTGGAGGATTAGCCTAGTGAGCCGCGGCACCAGCTTAAGTAAATAAAATAATTCTTAAAAAATGTGTTGCTTGTTTACTTTTGTATCTTTGTAATCACTTTGATTCTGGTGGCTCCCAGAACATTCATTCAAATTTGTACCCACATCGTAAATTCAAAGGCTACCAGACCAGTGCAAATATTCACACTTGGAAGTGAATTTCTGTTGATAGAACTAAGCTTGCAGGCCAGCTTATCTTTGCAGAATGGTCTGCATGTGACTCGGTATACAAATGTACCCAAACCAAGCATTCCAGCTTCTTGGCCATGATGAACACGGGAAGATCAAAATCTGCAAGTCCTAAAATCAAGGAGCAACACGTGGGAGCTGAAGGTGATGAGAGAGACAGTCACTCCCCGGAGTGAGCAAAGGGAAGGAGAGGACTGGGCCTGCGGGGCCAGGAGAGGCCCAAGGCCAGGCTGTGGGGAAGCGGACACATGTTGAGTGCACGTCTGTGAGCAGCTCAGGGGGTCGACGTGAGCTACAGGTGGAACCCACGGAACCTTCCACAGAACAACGACAACTGCAAGCAGCCCTGAGGGATGCCAAGGTGGCTGTGAACAGGCCCAAGTGCCTGTTCTGGGCTGAACGGGGACCCCAGATTCCTACGAATGCGACTGTGTTCAGAGCTGCGGTCTTCTGCTAGACAGTCGAGACCACATGCGGTCATGTGGGAGAACCCTGACGTGGTACGACTGCTGTCTTCATGAGAAGAAGAAAGCTGGGCCACTGGGAGACACCTGAGGCTCACCTGCACGGACGGACGACGGTGAAGACGCAGCAGCAAGGTGGCCTCCTGCAAGGCAGAGGGGAGGCCGAGAAGAAACCGACCTTGACCTTGACCTTGGACGTGCAGCCTCCAGAACTGTCAGAAACATGCGTCTCTGTCATTGAAGCTGCCCAGGGCAGGGCACCTGCTCGTCACAGCCCCAGCCAACCAATGCAGCCGCCACGCAGGAAACCTGTCCACGGCCATCTTGGTAGCAAACTCCAAACTCAGACAAGTCCACCGCTGAATCTGCCTACACTGGTCTTGATTCTAAACAACTCCTCATTTCCTACCTTCTTTGTCCTGAATGTTCGACTCTCCTTCAATGTTCAAAAGATGGTTTTCTCATCGGATTCTATTTAATTTTTCTACTTTTCTTACAGTTTATATAAACAAATCCGCAATTGAGAAAGAGAAGATCTCCTCCTGGATCAAGAAAGCCCTTTTGTGGTTCTGAGAAGCTCTGTGTGCGTATCCATAATGATTCCCATCCTTGACAACGCTTGCAAGATGACAACAGCTGAAATCAAGACTAGAGTGAGCAAAACCTTTTTTAATTAGTAGAACTAACCAGGTCCTCCCACATAAACAGCCCCAGGAAGCTGCCAGATTTTTGGTAGCAGGGAGATATGTGCATTGGCAGAGAGTTTGGGAGGAAAAGTGTTATTTCGACAGTGGCCAGAACACATGATTGAGTCCAAGCATTCCAGAACCTTTGTAACACAGAAAAGCGCTCTCTTCTCGTCTGTGTGCCCAGGTCACAGATGTGTGCTGCTCACCACACTGAAAAGAAAAAAAAATCACCTCCCAGGTACTCTTCTGTGCTGGTCCTCATCTTGTTGTTGTTGTTGTTGTTGCTTCTAACTGAAAGTAGTTTCTTTTCTACAACTGCCACAGAAGTCACACAATTGGAAGGAAACAACAGAATGACAGATTGCTTGTTCCAAATAATCAGAATAACAGAGCAGCAAGCAGTGGGTTAGGACAAAAATACTCCTCAAAGGGTGTCAAACTCCAGGAACCCGCTGGACAGAGACGCGGAGCAGTATCTTCCAGGAACAGGGAGCTCTTTTCAAACTGGGTTGAAGCTCCCCACATGCCTCTCTGCAAAAACCCTAGGCATGGACACAGCCCGAAAACCGCAGCCCGCATGGAGGCACGAGGCCTTGCAGGTGCATCTCGAGGGTTCGTGCCTCACTGGGGGAAGAGGCGGCTGGGTGGGAGGTGGAACTGGAAGTGATGAGACAAATGCTCATGCTTTTGTGCCTCGGCCAGACCATCACAGGGGTAAACATGATTAACAACAGGGATGGGACGAGGTTGTGCGCCCCCACTGCGGTGTGGGGGACCTGGCTTGGCATCTCTCGGAGATACTGAGACATCCCCTGACACATCATGAAGGCTCCAAGTCTATGCCCAGGGTTTGGCCAGAGTCCAAAGCCAGGTAGTGATGGGGCTGAGGGTTCCAGTTGCTTTTGATCAGAGACTGCTGCAAATCGAGGCTGCGCTGGAGAGGGCGGCAGCAAACCCCACGAACGGCTGCGTCTCACCCCACAGGGCGTGACTAACGGGAGGCAGAACCCAGCCCAGCCCTCCCTTGATTCGGATGGAAGGGAATCTGAGACAATCGCGCCCGCCCCCAAGCCAGCCCAGCGCTTCTCTGATATCGGCAGGGGGTGAGTTTTGTGACCCACAAGGTCTTTTTCAAGTCCAATGTCTGTGTTAAAAGGCATAGCTTTCAGCTTGGTTTAAGCTGACAGTCTGTGAGGCTCTGGGATGCGATGCTTCGTTGGGTTTGTTTTTTAAAGTACATTTATTTCTTTACATTGAAAAGAAACCAGTATCAGCAAATACATATCCAGATTAACTGTCTCCACTGTTACTTGACTGTTCAATGGCTGAGGCGTGGGGACAACTCCAACACCCACCTCCAGCCCCACCAGCCCTATGTTGATTTGGCAAGATGGTGGTCACACATGGACAGCAAACTGTTTGGACAACCTACTGGTAGCTGGTAGGCATCAGGGATTCTAGCAATTCTCAGAACATTCCAGAAATCAAGACAGAAGACAGAAGGTCTAGTGGATGAACCTGCATGCTACCAGAACACAAACATAAAAAAATTCAACAGTGACAGGGGTTATCATATGGTCCCCATCTGGAGACCAGAGAATACAACACGATGTCTCTATAGACTGTTGGGTTACTGGGAACAGCCATGCTCACGTGGCTGCAGCCCGGAAGAACCCAGTTGCTCCAGTAGGTCTCAAGAAGTACTTCCAGGTGAAGCAAACACTAGAAGATTTGCATTTCTCTGGACTCTAGGGGCATCTGTCCAGATGTCCAGATTTGCTGGGAACAGTTTCATGCTGAAAGGATACAGCTCACTCATCTCAAATCAGCTCAAACTCGCTGGCATTAGATCCTCCACCACCTTCCACCTTGCCCAGTGTCCTTTGGGCACAGAAAGAGAGAGAACTTCAGCCGGGAATCTGACAGATGGGGAGCTGAGTCCTGCCAGGTGGTCGCCATCATCAGTCACAGAGCCACTCATGGGGGTCAGGCTGGCCTTGAACCTGTGCTTTGTGTCGCATAGCTGAGACCATCTGTGTTGTGCAGAGCCAAGGAGGGGCTGGGTCGCTGGGGGCCCTGTGTGTCCTGGGAGGGGGGAGGGCCTTACCCTGGAGGTGACAGAGGATACCAAGTTAGTCTGACAGCTTGAGGCAGGTGCTTGGACGTACGTAAGCATCTCACAGCTCATCTGGTGGGCGGCCCAGCAGTTAAGATGCTCCCTCGACACATCTATAACCCAAATCCAGTGCAGTGGCTGGGTCCGAGTCCCAGTTCTGCTCCCCATTCCATCTTGCTGCTAATGCACACCCTGGGAGGCAGCAGATGGTGGATAAAATAGCTCACCCCCTGCCGCCCATAAGTGAGACCGAGACTGAGCTCCTGGCTTTGGTCTGGCCCAGCCCCAGATTTGCAGGTATGTGTGCAGTGAGTCAACAGGTGGGGGATCTGTGTCAGTCTGTCTCTCTCTGCTTTAGAAATCAGCAAAATAAAGAGATACGTAATTATGTTAAAGAAATGACTGAGCCAAATAAACAAACACAAATGAATTCCAAAAACAGCAAAGCTGACCCCCTATCTGCATGGATTCTGCATTTGTAGTCAATAGAGCATTTTTTTCCTCTTTCTGGGCATTTGAGATTTAACGACGCAATATCGCTGGGCACATCTACCAAAAGGAGAGAGGTAGGGGTGGGTTTGAGGAAGAGTGAGACATCCACCTATGGGCTTGGGAGTGTCTGATGATAAGGATCGGACATACAGGATGGGCCTGCGACAGTTACTAAGAATTTTCTCATCTGTATTTTCCGGATGATCCAGGCGATCTATGGCTTTACACTGACCATCAGGGAACTGAGATTCCAGGAGACACCCTCCTGGCTGAGAGAGGAGGAACCGATGGCAGGTAAGCTCCCCATCAGCTGGTCCTTGTTTGTGGTTGGTAGATTCTGTAACTACTCCAAGTCGTCTGTGGCATAATACCCACAACAATGGTTTGCCTTGTTCTCCAGAGACATGTTATGGTAATCAATTATAGGTTAGACATTGGATTGGAAAAACAAAAAGTATTAAATAAGTTATTGCAAAATCTGCCGTGTCATAAAGGGAGGAGTCCCGTAATGCAAACAGTGCAAAGCGAATCCACAACCTCGGGCACGTAGAACGCAGGGGCGTGCGTCCCAGCGCTGTTTTAAAAGTAACGCTTGGGCGCGGACATGTCACAGGCCGGCCAGGGGACGGAGACCCTGTTTTTGAGACACATTCCTGTTTGTTTCTTTCCACTCCTGGCCACCTTGAGGAGCTTCTTCTTCAGCTTTTGTCTCAAACCCGCACCCCAGTAAGTCCCAAGTCCTGAGTACACGGGATGTTTAGTTCCTGTACCTACAGCTTTTCGGCCAGACTCAGAATTCTAGCTCCACCATCTTGGCAAGAGGGTAACCCTTCCACAGCTTAACCCATACAGAGCTGAGGCCCCTCCCAAAGGTGCCACCACCTTGAAGCTGAAAAGGCCGAAGGCACAGCCTGGGACCCCTCGCTGGGCCCCCCGCTGAGCCCAAGAACACGTTCAAGGACTCATGGTCTTGGGAACTTCCGAGCCAGCGAAACACTTTGTCCACATTGATTACAGCAGGTCGCCTGCGACTGTGCCTTTCGCATCTCCACATTGGCTCTCGTCCCAGGTGAACTCCGAAGGAGGCCAAGGCATTTTGGTGACCCAGAGAGGGTCAAGTTGAGTTGGGGACAGAATTGGTTTGGTTGGTGTGTTCACAGTGACTTCCACATCTCCTGATGCAGTAATGGTTTGGCTTTTGGAAGCTGTCCTCTTGCTGGTGCTGTAAACTCAGCTGGCATTAGAACAGGAATGGGTGGGGCGGGAGGTGAGATTGGGATGCGCACGCGGGTGTCTTAGAAGCAGGTGAGCCAAGGAGGAGAAATCAGCTCTCCACAAAGGTCTTCCTCTTATCAGCTGTGCTGTAGTGCACGAGACGAGCAGTCCCACCAGTGCCCGGTAAGAATGGAAGTTGAACCCTGCTGAGAGGGCCCAGGTCCTGCAGTACGGTCAAGTGCAAACTCAGGGAGGCCTTTTCCGTTGATGGAACTGGACGATGGGGCAAATGCCCGGGTACAGTGGCTGAGAGCCGCTGGAGTAGCTCATCCACTAAGAAGCCTGACTGTGGTCTCTATGCGGGACCACGTCTTAAACCAGCTAAGGATGAGCCCCAGAACGGCTTCTGAAGCTGAAAGGAATTTTCTTCCCACTACCACTCATGAAAAATAAATAAGTGACCTTTCTACTCTCTTTGGAGAAGTTGATGTTTCCAAATCTTATATGGGCACACAGACAAAAATGCAGGGGTACAAAACTGTGGGGAGTTCCAGGCTTCCTAAAACTACGTTGTTCCTCTCTGTGGCTGTCGGCTTCCTAAAACACCTGATTTGTTGGGGTGGACAAACGTTGTGTTTGAGGTCCTCTATCACTTCACGTTCTTTTCACGAAGGGGCCGCGTGAGCCCAGCTCTGTGTCTGTTCCCCGCGAACGCTGAACCGAGCCTGGGCTAGCCTGGTTGCAGGTTGGTTTCATCATCCATGACAGAGCGGTCTGGGGTGGAGAGGACAAGGCCCAGCGGCTGCAGGCTATGACACAGGACTTGGCTGCTGCCATTGAGTTATGAGAAGGGCCAGAAATTCAGGAGAGGGGAAACCCACACTAGGTCCCCCAGTACACCTGCATTTACACAGATAAAGATGATGCGTGGTCTGTTTTCCTTGCGGATCCCAGCATCTGCTGGGCCAATCATCAGCACAGTTAGTTATCTTCTTGTCTGCATGGGATGGAGAGACAGAGTGATGGAGCCTACTTGTTGAATAAACAGACACACTGTCAGTGCTTCCTAAATACTAACTCATCTAATCTCCAGAGCGCCCCAGGGAGTTAAGCACCATTGTCACTCCCGCTCGACAGAAGGGGACATGGAGGAAGTCAGCCTCTGTCCCCCAGTGGGTAGGTGACAAGGCAGTGATTAGAAGCAGGCGTTCCTGGTGCTGCCGACCAGGACACAAGCGGAGAGAAGACAGAGCGGGAGGCCGGCTCCATGCAGGCAGCAGCCACACAGCAAAATCCCCTCAAGTTCCACTAGGACACGGTCCGTGGAGGTGATGGTCCCTCCGAGGCTGTGAGGGTAAGTCAGATATGGGGAAGAGACAGATGGCGGCCAGCAGACCAGGCGCACAGACTCGAGAACACATCAAAGGCAGCAGCAAGAGCTCCAAAGCACATGGAACCCCGGGGGGCATCTGTCTGGAGCCTGGTGGGCCTGGGCCCTGGGCGTCCTGGGTCCTAAACAACGGCTCAGCGCCACGGAGAAGAATTAACGCTAAGTACTTCCTTTCCGTCTGCCTTGCGGGCTTTAGAAGGACTCCGTGGCTCGCCAGGTGGCAACATTGTTTGGGATGCTACAAATCAATCGAGAAGCTCCCGTCTAGTGACAGGAGAGCAATATTGGGTCGTGAGATCCCGAGAGATCGGCAGGAGAGAGTGACTTGAAGCAGCCTCCCCCTGGGGGCTGGAGGGGAGGGAGGGACTGAGGAAGGGTGCTGGCTGCCAGGGCGCTTCTGGGATTTGGGTCCTGAGTTTGGCAGGAGAGGGAGAGACTTCAGGGCTGGGAAGAAGAGGTGAGATGGTCTGAAGTGGGGATTTTAGAGACTGGATCGGGACAGTGGGGGCCGCGCCACACACACTAGGAAGGGCTCCCCCAGGAAGCTGCAGAGGGGAGCGGAGTCAGGGGGCTTCGCTTTAGCACAGGGCAGGGGCAGACGTGGGGCCGCTGGCTGCGGCGGGCTCCTCGGTGGCCGGGTAGCCCAGGATGCACCAAGACGCCTGTCATTACAAGAGGGCACGGGGGATCCGGTGGTGAACATGAGGTCACCAGACCCTTCTCGCAGGCGGAGACCAACGGGGCCCTCACCTTGGGCCAAGTGGACCCACCCGCGTTTGTGGTTCCGCATTCGGTCGTTGTGAAGTCGCCTTGCGCCCCTCCCCGGGGCCGCTACCTGCGTCTCTCTTTCACGTGGCGCATCCTTTCGCGTGTAGCGATGCTGTGCTTCTGACCATGCATTTTGGGCAAGCATGCTTGCTGAGGAAAGAGGTGTTAATTTTTAGAAACAATTATCATGGTGACCTTGATGATTAAGTAGGATAATTAAACGGCGTTGTGACTAATATGTTTTATATCATAAACATTGCTTTCTGATCTACTTACTGCAGGGAAATGCCATTTTTGAAAAGAAATGAGTATTTTTTAACATGATTAGCAAGCCATCTGTTGACATTTCGGTGCAATATCCATGCAAGTCCCTAGTTTACAGCTTCAGTTTGATCATAGCAAGAACCCAAAATAGTTCTGCCTTTTGCAGTTATATCAAAATAAGGTGATGTAGAAAGGGCGCTCTTTGCAGAACGCATGCGTCCATTTCAGGCTGACCCAGGCAACCTCTCTAGAGACCCGAGGAAGCCCTTGATTGGCGGTCGGCAAATCCAGAAGACAGCGCCTCTTCCTTGCTCACCTCTTCCCTTCCTTGTTATGGATGGAAAGCACACACAGGCTTTGGAGGTAAGTGGACGCAGGCCTAGATCCTGCTGTCACCAGGCTGCCCTCGGTGCAGGTGACACAGGCCCGACTGGAGAAGCCACAGCAGGCAGAGGGGAGCTGTTGAGTTGTGAATCAAAGTACAAGAGGGACGGGATGGGGTTCTCTTCCGGGATAAGTGATGAGAGACTGGGGCCCTTCTCTCTTGCTGTTCTTGTCCCTACGGGGGGGGGGGCACCTTTGCATTCTCAGTTCTGCCACTCCCTGTGGCCCACACGCTGTGGCAGACAAAAGCAGTGTGGCCCCTGGGAGAGGGAAGAGCCGGGAAGGGCCGGGCTGGGACCACGTGATGCGGCTTAGAGCCAGTCGCTGCAGCCTGAGCACTGGGAACTCGGTTCTCGGGTTGCACACCACGCCCAGCACACACAAGCCACAGGGCTTGACTAATAAGCGGGGTTAGCAGAAGACTGGCCTTGCGCTTAATGCAAATTACCCAACTTAAGGACAATCGAGCCCCTGGTCCAAGACATGGATATGGCATGGGCAGGACCATTTGTGGGAGTGATTTAGGCAGCTTGAAGGCAGAAAGGACAGAAATGAAGCCCAGGTCTGAGCCGCGGCGAAGCCCTTACTTTTCCTGACTTGCATGGACACAGGAGAACAGCCCAGAGCGAAGGATGTGAGTGTGACCGGTTTATGGAAGAGACGCGGGGCCAGGACTGCGGCACAGCGCCTTACGCTGCTGCTTGCGATGCTGGCATCCCTTAGCCGAGTGCTGGATCGAGTCCTGGCTGCTCCATTTCTGATCCAGCATCCTGCCAAGGAGCCTGGAAAGGCAGCGGAAGATGGCCCACGTCCTTGGGCCTTGGCCACCCATGTGGGAGACCCAGATGGAGGACCCAGCTGCTGACTTTGGCATGGATTGGCCCTGGCCATTGTGACCTCTCTCTCTCTCTCTCTCTCTCTCTCCTCTCCTCTCCCTGTTAAATAAGTAAATAAATCTTCAGAAGAGAAGCAAGCCCACTGAGGCCCGATCAGCGCTTCCACTGCTCCCCTGCCCTGGCATCTCTCAGCTGGCCCCGTGTCTCCTCTGCGGCCGCTGTGACTGGCGAGCACACTGAGAGCCGTGCTCTCTCCCGGCTGCCACACCCTTTCCTTACTCCCCATCCCTGCTCTCTTGCTGGGACTGTGAGTCCCTGAAGATCCCGCCTCACTTGTTCTGCATTGCAGTCACCCACGCTGTGGATTCCCCCAGGAGTGGACAGGGCGTCCTTGGACCAGGATACGATTCCCAGTCCTTCCTGTCACTCTCCACTCGGGCGATGGCAGGCCACTGAGTGCATCAAAGAGAGGGCGCGACAGACCCTGGGGTCCCCGAGGAGCGCTAACCTGGCGTGACCATGGTGCACCCAGCTCCTTTGTGTCTCCACGCTTCCTCTTCCTGGTGCAGGTGCAGGCGTGGGCTCTCTGGGGCCTGTGCCTCTGCTGCCACCAGGTTTCCCCACTCGCCATGGCCCTAGGGTCTCCTTAGCCAGTGCAGCTGTCACCTTCAGCCTCCAGCCTCCAGACATGCATGGCCTGCATGGTATCCCCCGCACCCCATCACCGGATCAGCCCAGGACTTCAGTCAGGCCTTCCTCAGCCCTCCTGCCATGGTTCTGGGCCCTAGAGGAATCCCCTCTCCTTCTGTGACTTTCTGGGGCTCACGGGCAACTTGAGCAGGGCCATGATCCCCTCCCTAACAAACCCACACGTTCATCTCATCCTCACCGTTCTGACCCCTGAAGTGCTGGGTTCAGCAAGACAGGACTGTGTTACCAGAATGTCATTCCAGGAGCAGCAGGTGCTCACAGGGTCTCCTGATGCTGGGTCTCCCAGGCTGGAAGCGAGACATCCGGGGTCTTCTCCAGTACCCCCAAGCTGGAGCCGCACAATCACCCCGCCCCAACCCCAACACACCCCGCCCCAACCCCAACACCGAGGGCTTCCGTAGCTCGTCGTGTTTTAGGGAACGCACCTTCTTCCACTTGCACCCTTGTCCTCAGCCTCCCAGTCTGCCCTCTGCCTTTCACTGGGCAAGATAAAAATGCCTTCACGTCATTCCGGGGTTCAGCCCGGCCTTCCCCTGAAACTCAGGGTGCCATACCTCTCTGTCTGGGTTTGGACAAAGGGCCTGGCGGCACCAGGATGGGAACTCTGTGAGTGTGGCCGTGGCTTTCTTATCTCTGTGCCAGCTCAGCTCCACTCCTGATGGGCACACGAGGCCACCCTCGACGCTGACAGGGAGACTTGATGCATGGAAGATCTTTAGTAGCCAAAGCGGGTCTTAGAGTTATGTGAGAAATGCTAAATATAAAGTTAGGAAAAACAGTTATCCAATATGAAAATATTGGTTAGTTAAACCATGATCCATCAACTTTAAAATATTTGTCAAGAACTGAAAGTAATAGCTGCTTCTTTTGCCATTTGAAGACAAAATAAAGTGACAAAAAGGAAAACCAGATGACAAACTTGCAGACACGATACGTTAGCTGTGTTACAAAAAGAGTTCTGCTTTATATGAACAATGGGCGTCGCAGAGCTAGGTGATGGGCAATGCATCCCTCCCTTCCGATCTGATTTATTTATAATGAGATACTAGATGTTTAATTGGAAAGGAGTATTATTTTTATATTGACTATTAATAAGCACACAACCTTCTATCCACACCTCAAGGTGCACTTGACCTCCACCCCCGCTGCAGAGGCCTCCTCGCACATGCTCGCCCCTCACCCATGCCCTCAGCCTGCAGGGCTTCCCCTTCTCATGAGTTCTCCCCAGGACTGTGGCAAATTCCTACGACATTGCTTTTCTCTCCTCTATGTTCTAGTTAGCTCCATGCCTCAAATCCACCCAACTTCCCTTGCAGTAAGAGCCGATCGTTTATGTCCTCTTATTAAAAACCCCCTAGTAATTGCATTTGGTGTATTTCAGTCACTGACATCATCGGATAACTTAGGGAAAGAGGCAGGCAGGTGCAAGTCCAGCCAGACACGTCCCTCCAGGCCTCTCCTCACCTTCTACAGGTTGGGCAGCTCCCCCCCATCAGGTCCTGCAGGAATAGAGAAAATTGAAGTCCTGGACAGGGACCCCGTAGAGCCTCGGATGCCCCCCTGGGTGCTAGGAGGGGGCGCAGCACACGGCGTGGCCACACTCAGCTGGCGGGGAAAACCCCTCCTTTGTCGAGGTGCAAGGCCACTGGCCGCACCTTGGGAAAAGGTGAGCTCAGGTTGGATGTGCAGTGACGTGCCTGCACCTGTGCCCCGAGGAGCCACACGCTGCCTCCCGAGGCAGAGCCGGCCTCTCACGCCCCAGCCACCTGGTGCTGAGCCCAGAGCCTAGGAAGTGCAGCGCGCAGCACGGTCTGTTTGCGTGCCCTCGGGGCTTCGTGAGGCCTCACGGTGAATGTCTGGATCAGTTTGAGTCACTGATGGGTGAGTTCGTTTCAGGGCCTTTCCGTGTGTTCTCTGGGTTGGGGTCAGACGCAGTGCACTAGAGCCACTCAGAGTTTTAAATGCCTTCCGCACTCATTGTGAGGCTACAATGACTCCTGATTAAAAAGTCCTATCAAAGCCGCAGGGCCGGCTGCTATGGCTTTCTTTGAAGGATGTTTCAATTATATTTCCGGGGTATCAATAAAAAGAACGAAGGGCTCAGGGAGCTCTCACGAGCCCCCCCACTTTTATGTGCTGTCCCTTGATCATCAAGGGGCTTACCCATGTTGGTAAGGCCCCCCAAGAATATTCTAATTAAAACATTTGATTTCTGCACCCCCGTATGAAATCATGTCACTGAATGTGTTGTCGCAAAAGGTTAAGGAGTTATTTTTCAAGAAAATGGGAATTTCTAAATTCATTTGGAACCAGGTAAATATGTTCCTGCCCAAAGGGACGATAGCCTTTGTGGCTTTTACATCAATCTGCTCCCAGAGACCCGTGCCCGCATGCTCCATGCAATTAGAAACCCCTTAGTCATCACCTTTGCAGGGAGGCGGCAATGTTCACTAGTGACAGCAGGACTGACCCATCCGACCCCAGCCCTACCTCCTCTTCCCTGCCGTACCCAGGTACCTTGCTTGACCAGTCTTGATGCCTCCGCTTCCTCATCTGTCAAATGGGCATAAAGACCACCCTGACCTCCTGGTGGGCGCGGAGTGGAGCACCACAGAGGTGATCGCTCTGGTCCTGATGGGGCTGTGGAGTCCTGAGCTGGGCGCTGGGGGAGACAAAGTGAGGCTCAGCCGTGGACGGTGCTCAGCCGTGGACGGTGCTCAGCCTTGGACGGTGCTCAGCGGCCTCTGGATGGCCAGAGAGTGAGCAGCCCACCCCGGGGAGTGACACCTGCGCCCTCAGAGCCACACCCTAAGCAGGGTGAGAGCGCACTGCCCGGTCCCCCAATAAGCACGGGTAGCATCTGATGGGCACACTTGTCACATCCACCAAAGATGGAAGCAACATCTGAGGGCTGCTTGTGGTGGTTAACTAGTGTGGGCTTAACTAGTGTGGGCTTAACTAGTGTGGGATTAACTAGTGTGGGCTTGACTTGTGTGGGATTAACTAGTGCAGGTGGACGTAGATGAGGGGTGATCACCATGCACAGCCACCATCTGAGGCTTGCATAGGGTCAGCTCTTGGTGCCCATGAAGCCCTGGGGAGCCCTCTGGTGGGGGCAGCTGCCCAGGTCAGGAGGTCAAGGAGAGGAGAAGTTGCAGAACATAGACTGCACTTGCTCTATTCTTGTCGTCATCACTGCTGGTGGGGTGGTGTAGTTTTCCTGTTGTTATGACTGCCAGGTCTTTCTTGATTTTCTGGTTATAACAGTAGGAGATCACTCACTCTTTTGGTTTGCTCTTACTTGCAGCCTGAAAATGCTGGCCGGCCATGCCTGGGCTGAACCAGCCTGGTGGACTTCAGAACTAAGAAGTGCTCACCCGCACAGGACCCTGGGGCGGGTCTGATGAGCACACAGCTTCCCTGTCCTGTCCGGCATCACTGTTCTCTCTCCCTGCCTTTGGCTCCCTCGTGACCCCTGCACGTGGGGCATTTGGTGCTCTGAATAACAGATGTTCCTTCTTCACTTCAGCCTCCTGTACCCCTCCTCCTTCCCATCCTGCACTTCCCGGGCTCTCGCCCAGGACACCCTGTGCATTTTGCTCAACCCAGCAGGTGAGCCATTGGGGTGGCTGTCTCCAGTAGGTCCCTGTGCACCTGTGCTGTCAGCCTGTCTGTATCTTCCTGTTGCAGTTACCAGAGCCATCCCCACCTTCTTCTGAAGACATTTCCAAGTGAAACTCTTAAAAGACGTCATTGATGAGGCCGTTGATTAATCACAGTCGCATTTGCTGGGGAAAGTGACATCTCTGCACCTGCCACACTTGGCCAACTTCCATGCCTCCCCTTCATTTAGGGACCCTGGTCTGTCCTAGGGCAATACTGCAGGTGAGCACTGTTGGATGCACCTGTAATCAGCACCCTACAACATTCATTTCTCATCAGAAGTGATACATTTGCGGCTGCCGTGAGTAGTTAAGAGCTGCCGGCGTTGCCTTTCCATTTAGTGGAGTAAAGAATGTCAGTTCCGGCCAGTGCCACGGCTCACTAGGCTAATCCTCCACCTAGTGGCGCCGGCACACCAGGTTCTAGTGCCGGTCGGGGCGCCGGATTCTGTCCCGGTTGCCCCTCTTCCAGGCCAGCTCTCTGCTGTGGCCAGGGAGTGCAGTGGAGGATGACTCAAGTGCTTGGGCCCTGCACCCCATGGGAGACCAGGAGAAGCACCTGGCTCCTGCCTTCGGATCAGTGCGGTGCGCTGGCCACAGCGCGCCAGCCGCGGCGGCCATTGGAGGGTGAACCAACGGCAAAGAAGACCTTTCTCTGTCTGTCTCTCTCTCTCACTGTCTACTCTGCCTGTAAAAAAAAAAAAAGAATGTCAGTTCCACTGACACAGTCATCCTCCCTTCCACTGGCACTGCAGCTGTGTGATGCAGCCCAGACCGCTAGGGTGCGAGGTTCCATGTAAATGCTGTCATTTGAATCCTTTAAACAGAAGATAACCACAGCAGGACTCTCTGAGCCAAAGGAACCATCTTGAAATGGGGACTTCCACATGACAAAGGGGAAGTTGTGTCTTGCCAACTAGTCATCTTCTAATGTTGCCTCTTGTTTTTTTCTTCTGAGGATGAGATGGTACGTGGGGCTGAGCCAGCTTGAGAACCAAGGTGGTGGACTTCTCTGAGGTTGTGGCAAACAGGTGAAGGTTCACATTCACCAAGGGAAGGGATTCCGTACGTGTGTTGGGAAATCAGCAGCCAGCTTTGCCTTGGGAGGCCAGGTGTGGCTCCTTACAGCACAAGGATGCTACAGAGACACAAGGCCCTGCCTCTGAGTAGTATTACGGCTGCTTGCTTCTGCGTATGTCTTAGCTTAGCTCACTGTTTCCCAGGACGTGGCGCTCTCCTACACAGCCCCCACGCTGGTGTAAAAATCTCTTACAAACCAAGAGGGAACCCTTTTCTCCCTTAAAACCCTGCCCCTGAGCTGCAGGACCAGGAGGAGTTCTCCCATCTCAGTTATAGGAGCAGGAGTGACAAGGCTCAGAGCAAAGATGTGCCCACCTGATGACACTGGTGGTGGTGATGGTGATGGTGACGGTGACGGTGGTGGTGGTGATGGAGGGTGATGGTGATGGTGATGATGGAGATGGTGATGGTGATGGTGATGGTGATGACGGTGGTTGTGGTGGTGGTGATGGTGATGGTGGTGATGGTGATGATGATGATGGAGATGGTGATGATGGTGATGGAGATGGTGATGATGATGGAGATGATCATGGTGGTGGTGGTGGTGGTGATGGTGATGATGGAGGGTGATGGTGATGATGGTGATTGAGATGGTATTGTGATGATGGTGATGGTGATGATGATCATGGAGATGGTGATGATGATGATGGTGATGGTGATGACGGTGGTGGTGGTGATGGTGATGGTGATGGTGATGATGATCATGGTGATGGTGATGATGGAGGGTGATGATGATAGTGATGATGGAGATGATGATGATGGTGATGGTGATGACGGTGGTGGTGGTGATGGTGATGGTGATGGTGATGATGATCATGGTGATGGTGATGATGGAGGGTGATGATGATAGTGATGATGGAGATGGTGATGATGGAGATGGTGATGATGGTGATGGTGATGGTGATGATGGTGATGATGGTGATGGTGATGATGGTGATGGTGATGGTGATGATGGAGATGGTGATGATGGTGATGATGGTGATGGTGATGATGATGATGGAGATGGTGATGATGGTGATGGTGATGGTGATGATGATGATGGTGATGGTGATGATGGTGATGGTGATGATGGTGATGATGGAGATGGTGATGATGGTGATGGTGATGATGGTGATGATGGAGATGGTGATGATGGTGATGATGGTGATGATGGTGATGGTGATGGTGATGATGGTGATGATGGAGATGGTGATGATGGTGATGATGGTGATGATGGTGATGGTGATGATGATGATGGTGATGGTGATGATGGAGATGGTGATGGTGATGGTGATGATGGTGATGGTGATGATGGAGATGGTGATGATGGTGATGATGGTGATGGTGATGGTGATGATGGTGATGATGGTGATGATGGTGATGGTGATGGTGATGATGGAGATGGTGATGATGGTGATGATGGTGATGGTGATGATGATGATGGAGATGGTGATGATGGTGATGGTGATGGTGATGATGATGATGGTGATGGTGATGATGGTGATGGTGATGATGGTGATGATGGAGATGGTGATGATGGTGATGGTGATGATGGTGATGGTGATGATGGAGATGGTGATGATGGTGATGATGGTGATGGTGATGATGATGATGGAGATGGTGATGATGGTGATGGTGATGATGGTGATGGTGATGGTGATGATGGAAATGGTGATGATGATGATGATGATGATGATGGTGATGGAGATGGTGATGAGAGTCAGTGTTTGTGCTTTGCTGTGAACTAATGTGTTCTTCCATTCAGCCTTCCCCGAGCCCCAAGCATCAGGCTGTATTAATACTCAAGGAGGCAGGGAGAGGCAGTGTGACTTACTCAGGGGCAAACGTGAGGAGGTGGAAAGCCAGGTGTGCAGGAGACCTTGTCAACCATCCCCGTGTTTTGCTCCTGCTGCCCTTCAGAGAAATATGCAATTATCTCTGCAGTTGCACTTGCGTGTGTCTTTCTGCTTGGATCTATCTGATTTGGGCCAAACCGTTTGAACATGCAATCTCACATTGCAGGACAGGGTCCAGAGCTGAGCTGGCTGTCCCTGGTGCCATGACCGAAGCCAATGTTAGCAGCAGCAAAGTCTGTCCAGCACCTCCACGTGTGCTGAGTCCAGAGCAAGCCCTCGTTTCTGAGTCCAATCTGTGACCACATGATAAAGTGCAGGGCAAAATTAAAAACAAAAAAAAGTGCAGGCTTGGCTTTGGGGATCACGTGGTGGGTCCAGCGGCTTTGAAGCCTGCAGCGTGCAGAGCAGGCCCTGCACAACAGCCCTTTTGTGTCTTGCTCGGGGGAGACAGGCGGCTCCCTCCTCCCCCACCTCTGCGCTGGGAGCGGCGGGGCATATGTGGCCGTGACCTTGGCTGTCTGGCGGTCGTCTGGGAGGAAAGACAGAGGCAGATGGAGGACTCTTGATATTTAATAAGGGCCTGACATTGCCCACAGCTTGTCTTGGAAAGGGGCACAGGGCTAAGGGGCAAGGAGATTCTTAAAACCAAGGCAAACACCGATACGGCCGCTGACAAAACAAACCAGCCAGGGCGTGGACCTCGGCATCCTGTCCTGGCTTCCATACCCTGTGCGCTTAGGAAAGAGAAAGTGACTTGGGGCTCGGGAGCAGTGAGCAGAGGTGCACTCCGCACCCCTGCCCAGGGAGGTCCAGTGACCTTGAACCTGCCAACAGAGAAAGAAAGGAGAAGACGGCACCGCTCCACAGCAGACACCCTGGTCCCCAGCGCACTCGGCACTGCTCCTGGGGGACGTCTCGGAGGCCCGGGAGGGATTCGATGCCTCCTTCCCCAGGAAGATTCTGGCATGGCCTCCAACCCCACATCTCACCTCTCCGTCTCTCTTTTCCTGGCAAAGACAAGTTGTTAAAGCTCAAAAAAGCCCAGCAAAAGTAAGAAACATAGAGCAGAGGCAACACCCTTGTAGGGAATCCGTCCGCTCCCTCCCAGTGCTGGCGCAGGTGTCGGTGCCGTGTGGGACCTGGCCTGGCTGTGGTCGTGCAGCCTGGGGGCCACCCTGCCCGGCCCTCCATGGAAATCCTCAGGGCTGCAGCTTTCTGTAGTCTGAACCGAGGTGCATGGTGGTGCACATCCTCCTCCCGGGTGGTGAGACCGAAGGCATCTGCGAGAAACTGAACAGAACCTAATACCTAATCAATACTCAACACGTGGTGTCTATTTACATGACATTGATTTCTCCGTAAAGGTCCCCCAAGGTAAAAGAAGCCAAAATGTGTAGCCAGCAGATGTATTGCCCGGAAGACAGACCCAAAGGTGGCAACTCGCGTGGTTTGCCGTGGTTGCTTCTAGAAGATAAGAAACTTTCCCCCAAGCTGCTGACCTCTGTGGGAGTGAGGCCAGGGCAGCATCAGCTGTTGTGTGGCGTCTCATTGTCTGCAATCACTTCACCCGCTAGAGGCTTTGCTCAGCCAATGCTTGAAGACCTTAAAAAATCAGAGCTTAGAAGAGCTTGGAAATCACTCAGTAACTTCCTGAATTTCCACGAGGAGGCGCAGACGAGACACACAGAAGCACACGACACGGGGTCCTTGCTTCCCTCGGGGGGCCACGTTGCTTGGGACTGTGTCCAGGTCTGTGCCTACCTTTCTAGGCAAGTTACGTCCATCTGACGGAACCTCGGTTTTCTCGTCTATAAAGTGGGCAGAGTTGGCTGCAATGATTCTCTGAGGGTCTTTGCCAGCTCTGAGCGTGAAGCTTCCCTTGCCCCTCCCTGCCCTTTTCCTGTCTGTCGTAAGCCCACCCACCCGTCAGGCCTGGTGCAGGGCAATTGAAGCAGCCCCCGAAGCACCCATACTGTGCGACAGAGCCCTGGCTCTGCCTCTGGTCCCAGCTTCCTCCTGATGCGCACTCCAGGAGACAGCAGGGGAGGGCTCAAGACCTTGGATCCCTGCCCCTCATAGGGGAGACTGGGATGGAGTTCTGGGCTCCCCGCCCAGCCCCAGGAGTTGGGGACATCTGGGGATTGAACCAGCAGATGGAAGATCTCACTCGTCTATCACTGTCTCTCTCCCTGTCTCCTGCCTCTCAAATCAAATGAAAATACTTAAAAGTTAAGACAATTGTTGCGCCAAAATCCACTTGTCTTTTAATTTTATTTTCCTGGACCCTGTTGGACGAGCCCCCATATACTCCGTAACCAGTGAAGCCAGGAGGCCCAGGGCTTTCCTTGGTAAAACTCGAGGCTCCTGGATGGGTGCAGCATCCATTTACGTCAGGCCTCGCCAGCCAACTCAAGCACCAGTGGTTGTCTTTGCTGCGGGGCAGCAACGTGGTGTGGCCGTGCACCTTCCTCCGTGCTGTGCAGGAGCTCTGATGGACAGCTATGGGTTTTTTATTAATTCCCTCCGATTGGGAAACATACTTACTCTTTTTTACTAAGTAAAGTTTCAGATCTCACATGGGAAACCTCGGGACAGTGCAGTCCCTGGAGGGACACGACTGTCAGATCTGACGTGGAGGAAGCACCCTTGCTGCATCCAAAGTGCCTGTGGCCTTGCCACGTGCCTCTGCACCAGCAACGCCTTCCTTTGAAGTGTGGAATCCTCGCAGAAGCTCCCTTGCATTTCATTTGCGCCCCACACCTCGTGCTTGCTCCCCTCGGTTCGTAACTGAGCTGCTTCCAAATTCAAACTCTCGCCGCAGTCACACCAGCGTCTGGCGGGGTCCATGGCCCTCCGGCGTGGCTGCGGCTCTCGTCTGACCCTCCCCCCGCCAGGCTTCTCTCCCCAGCCCGGGACCGACAGTGCCTCCCACCCAGCTCTGATGCAGCCGGCCCCCCTCACGGTCGCCCATATGGCACCGCCATGCCGGCTGCCTTTCTCGTCGCTCCAGACTTCGGGGTCAGACAGGGCCCAGACACGCAAATAATAGTCAAATTATACAGGAAGTTGTCAAAGGAGCCCCAACACAGACGGGGGCCACCTCTGACCCCACGACGGGTCAAAGGTCTGGTTCAAGTTTCTCCTTCTTAATCTGTCACCGCAGCAACATTAAAAACAGTCCTTTCGAATGAGGCCATTTGTAGAGATTCGGCCTTTATTTTGGAAAGTTTTTCTTTTACTGCAAGTTGAATTTTATTTCTTTTAAATTGCACTGACAAGTCTCATGTAAAAAAGACATATTTATAATATTTAAAGACTAAATTCTCTCTCTCTTTCTCTGTCTGGAAAGGGTTCAATTTAGTATACTTTCTCCTTGCTAAATTTAGATGTACATTTTTTAAAAGTCAGAAAAGGCCTAATAAATATAACTGCCTGCCTAATGTTCGTCCACACTTAGAGCAACTCCCAGAGATCTTAAAATTATTTTGAGGCCCACAGCAGGCTGTGCTAAGCAGAAGGAGGAGGAGGAGGAGGGCAGTGGGAATTGTAGACATTGTGACTTAAGGAACTCAGAACAGAGAAGCAATGATTCTCAGGGTCAGGTGTCAAGGTCAGCAGAACCCACGTGGACGCGGACTTGGATGGTCAACCCTTCCCCGAGTCGCATTTCCTGGCATTCCTTTGGCAGAGCAGAGGGAACGTGGTCACGTGACTCCACGCCTCTCCTTTCTCCGGAGGGGCTCAGGGAAGCCAGAGCTTGCTCTGTGCGTTTCACCCTCGTCCGCTTCTGCTGGGCAGGCGGGGGGGGGGGGGTCGCCCCTCCTACGAGGGCTGCTGCGGGACGGGGACACTGACTCTCCTGAGGACAGGCTGCACAGCTGCTCACGCTCTTCGCCTCTGAGGAGCGTCGGACCGAGGACATCCGCACGGCAGATGCAGCCCAGCGGAGGTGTCCATGCAGCGCCTGGAGGACGGGGCGGGCGGAGCAGATGCCCTGCAGGGAGGGGGACCCTGGTCAGCTCTGCTGCCACGGACGGCCAGGCCTCGGGCACCTCAGCAGTGGTGAGAATACAGAGCAGACGTGTCGCCTGCGAAGTAGGCGATTGATAAATATTTGTTGATGAAATAAGTAAAGTTTTTTTCATCTAAATTTTAGAAATAGGTGTCACTAAGCTGCTAGGGAATTTAAGTATCTCTCTTTTTTTTTTTGAAGATTTATTTTTATTTATTTGAAAGACAGAGTTACAGAGAGAGGTAGAGACAGAGAGAGAGGTCTTCCATCCGAGGTTCACTCCCTGGATGGCCGCAACAGACAGTGCTGCACTGATCCGAAGCCAGGAGCCAGGAGCTTCTTCCAGGTCTCTCATGCAGGTACAGGGACCCAAGGACTTGGGCCATCTTCTACTGCTTTCCCAGGCCACAGCAGAGAGCTGGATCGGAAGTGGAGCAGCCCGGACTTGAACCAGCGCCCATAAGGGATGTCAGTGCTTCAGGCTGGGGCTTTAATCCGTTGCTCCACAGCGCCGGCCCCTCAGTATCTCTCTTGTATATACAAAGAGTAGATAGGAAGCTGCACTCTGCTGTACCAGGTAAGAATTCCTGGGGTTGCGAAAAACAGAAATCAATCAATCAATCAATCAACTGAGTGATTAGGAAATTATTATTTTCACAATGAAAATTCTAAGTGTAGTGGAACAGGAGCTTGACCATAGTGTTTGCAAGCTGGGCTCTTTCATGTTTCTTCTGTTCTGTTTCTAGCACGATGGCCACTACTGCTGGCTCTAAGATGGAAACCATCACGTCTGTACTCCAAGGAAAGCACGGGACGCCCTTGGGAGGGGCCAATCACTTCCTTTTCCGAAGATTAAAACTATCTAGAGTCCCTCGTGGGCTTCCCCTGCCCCCATCTGAACATTCCTAGGGCCCTCAGACCTGGTCACCTTCCATTGAATCACCAACCACACAGCCTCAGACGGCTGGGCTGCGTGGGCTCAGAGCTGAGAGGCCGCAGGTGTGAACTCGAGGCACCTGCTGAGCGGTGCTCCCTCCACAGCCTGCAGGAGCCACTTCCCGGCCTCTTCCAGCCTCTGAGGGTCCCCAGCCTCTCCTGACTCCAACCTCTGCCTGCGTCTCACTCGACCGTGTTCCCCTGGGCCTCCTCCTCCTTCTCTCTCGGAACATCTACCTCTGTCTCCAGGTTTCCATCTTTTCATAGGGACCCAGATCCCACTGGATTAAGGGCCCCGCCAACTCCAGCATGAGGCCCTCTTCACCAAGGACGTGGTCAAAGAACCCATTTCCAAATAAGGGCACATCCAGAGGTACCCGGGGTTCGGATTCCAGTTTGTTTTTGGAGGAAGGGACAATTCACTCTGTAGCACCATCCTTAACTTCGAGGGAAGTTGCCCAAGTGCAGGCTGGGTGTTGTAAGCTTGGAGTGGGATGTGTTAAGAGGTGAGGGTGTGGGGGCCGAGGAACGGTGTCATCTCCCCTCTGCCTGACCCCCAGAGGTAGCCTGGTGGGCGGCAGGGGAAAGGGCAACACCTGTGCAAAGATGAGTGTCGGGGAGCCCTAGACAGATGTTCATTTCAGACACCCGTGCTGGAACCACACCCTCCCGAGACCTCAGTGTAGACCGTGTGGTTGAGACACTCCTGTGAAGATTTGCTCAGAGGATACGTATCAGTGGGGAAGAGCCCGACCTGGTGTGGACCTGGTGGGTTTGGGCGAAGTGCGTTCACGGGCTATGGCCAGCGAGGGCTCGGCGACTCCAGGCTAAGCCCAGCGTGCACTGATTCTCTTCGCCAGGTCTCTAATCTCCTTCTGGGGCCAGCAAAAAAATAAATAAATAAAATAAAAGCCCGAGCTGTCTGCTTCAGGCAGCGGTGGAAATGAAAGAAAGCGAGTGCTTTGCCTGTCACACCTGCCGCTCACAGACCTGGGCTCACAGACCTCACAGCAAGGTCCAGTCAAGGGACACGGGACAGTCCTCCTTGTCTACAAAGAGCAGGCATTGCAACCCAGCAAGGGGCGGGATCCAGGGAAGGTTCACTAACTGGACCGTGCCGTGCACCGCCACAGTCCCAGATACTTCCTCGTGTGGTCAAAGCAACACGACGTCCAGGCAAGGGAGCTATAAAACCTCACAGGTGAAGAACGAGGCCAGTCTGGCTGGCCGTCAGGCACGTCTCCCAGCAAGTTAGGGAAACCACAGCTCAGCGAGAGAATTCCTTCTCACATGTTTGCTCTTGCTTCCTCAGCTGGTTGAGCCAGGTAATCTCTGAAATGCGAAAGGAACATAAAAATCATTTTAATGCTTGTTTTTTGCTCTAATTTTTTTATTTATTTAAAAGAGCGGGGGTGGGGAGAGAGAGAGAGAGAGTCTTCCAGTTGCTTATTCAGCCTCCAAATGACACAACACATGGGGCTGGGCCAGACTGAAGCCAGGAGCCCAAAACTCAGTCCAAGTTTCCCACATGGCTTACAGGGACACAAGGATTTGAGCCATCGCCTGCTGCCACCCCAGGGTGCACATTAGCAGGAAGCTGAACGGGAAACAGAGCCAGGAATCAAACACAGACGTTCTGATATGAGATGCAGGCGTGCCACACTTGGCAACTTAACTGCAGCACCAAATGCCTGTCCCTCCACAACTTGTTTTAAAAGCAGATAAAAGGTCGGCGCCACGGCTCACTAGGCTAATCCTCTGCCTGAGGAGCTGGCACTCTGGGTTCTAGTCCCGGTTGGGGCGCCGGTTCTGTCCCGGTTGCTCCTCTTCCAGGCCAGCTCTCTGCTGTGGCCCGGGAGTGCAGTGGAGGATGGCCCAAGTGCTTGGGCCCTGCACCCCATGGGAGACCAGGAGGAAGCACCTGGTTCCGGGCTTCAGATCAGTGCTGTGTCCCGGCTGCAGCAGCCATTGGGAGTGAACCAACGGAAAAGGAAGACCTTTCTCTCTGTTTCTCTCTCTCACTGTCCACTCTGCCTGTCAAAAAAAAAATAATAAAATAAAGAAAGCAGATAAAATAGTGCCCTTGAGGTAAATAGGTACTTTGGGGAAAAAAAATCATGTAGCCAATCTATCGCTTTAATAATTATCATCAAATACTTGACCCGCCCCCCCACCCCCAGTTCTGCCTCTTCCCTTGGGTAAGACACGAAGCAGCATTTAAGGTGAAGTCACAAATACCCAAGTGTCTCCCGTCTCCTGTGTTCCAAGTACTGCACAGGCTGGAGCACATCTTCCCGTGACAGGGGCCGGAGGCTGCGATGGCGTCGCCCTAACTGTACTGGGAATGGAGACTTAGAAGTACTCTCCCTTTAAGACTGTGCTGAGTCTGATTCCTGAGATAGGACTCGGGTGGACCATGTGATTGATTATCTTTAGGAAAGAAAATTAAGGAGAATACAAACTTAGGATACCTGGCAAAGCCACACGCCTGCGTGTTAGGATACCTGACAGAATCAGTTCTTGCTGGATCCATCGCCTGTGCCCTTGACTTGGCTGCACGGCTTCGCCATCGGTGCAGGTGTCAGAGTGCTCCTTTCCCACAGGGCTGGGGAATCGGGTCTGAGTGCAGCAAACAGCAGCGCTTACATTGCCAGGCTACAGCTTTCCTGCTGTTGGCTTGGACGTGTGTTTCTAAGACCTGGGGATCTGGTGTTCTGCTGGACAGGTGGGAAATATTAGGTCCAGAAGAAAAATGAGGCTTGCTACAGTTGGTGAGTGCGGGAGCTGGACCGGCCAACCGCCGCTCCTGACTTCAGTCTTCTCTCCCTGCACATGGGCATCGACCATAGTGACTTCAGCTCCAGGGGCAGACAGAGGCCCTAATGCCGGAGCTCACCCCTACGGAGCTGAACAACCCCTGGGACCCAGCTGTGGGCAGAGCTGCCCTGGAGACGCAGCGTGCATGGATGGTATCCTTGGTCTTTGTCACAGGGATGTCCGTGCTCCTTGTCACTGACTCCGAGGCCAGCTCAGATGGCATCACCCCCATTTTACACATGTACATATACGATGACACAGAGAACCTCCACCCCTGGCTCACAGAAAGTCCCAAACACCCAGCAGTAAACCACGGAGTGAGCCAATGTTCTTGGCTTCACACACAACACATGCCCAAGTCCTATTTGCTCTTCCAGGTGCGTCTTCACCTGTCTTCCACACGTCTCTCTATCCTGACTGCCGCTACTCATCCACCACCCTGCCTTTGTGGAGGGTTTCTCTAGGCCCTCACTGCTGGGGTACAGCGAGAAGAAGGTGGAGAACTTCCTCTGCACCCTGGAGATGGCTTTGCAGCTGCAGAGATAATTAACAAAAAAAGACATAAGCTATGCCGCAGGTTTGAGAGTAACACATGCTGAGAGGAAGCAAGAAAGCGGGGCGGGGGGGGGAATATCAGAGGTGGGAAGAAGTAGACACATTAGGGCAAGAGGCCAGCAAGTCACACATAATACATTGTGCTAACCCTATGCCTTCACACACCCATCCACCCATCCATCTCCCCACTTACCCATCCAGCCACCCACCCACCCATCCAGCCAGCCACCCACCCATCCAGCTACCTGTCTACCCATCTGTCTACCCACCCACTCATCCATCCACCTACTTACCCACCCATCCATCTACCCATATACCCATCCATTCTCCTACCTACCTACCTAGGCATCCACCCACCACCCATTGACCTAACTTCCCACCCACCCGTCCACTCACCCATTCACTAATTCATTCATTCACATATTCCTTCATTCATCCTCCTTCATCAGTCCACTAACTAACCAGAGATGCTTCCAGTCACCCACCTGCTATGGTTTGTATGTGTTTGTCTCCCCAAAGTCCATGGTGATTCTTTATAGCAACAGAAAACATAACAATATGCATTCAATGCTTATTCACTCAGCCACAGATTATCCGCCTGTTTATCAGTGCATACAGACATTGTTTCATTTAATCACTTCTTTATTCATCAATTCATTTTCTTATCCATCTACTTTATTTCTTTTTTCACTTGTTCAAACAGTCATTCAATAACAGACATTCACCGAACTTCCTCACCATCCGTCAGCACTAGGAAAAACAGTGAAGATGCGAACAAGGCCATCAGTGGGAAATTTCCCAGGCTGTCCCCTGCTTGTCAATGTTCAAATATGCTTTCTTTAAATGATCATTTCCCTGTTGGAGCTTTTCATGGATACTGAGTGCTTGCACTGAGCTCCTGGGACATCAGACAACACAGCCCAGTGCCAGGGGCTTTATCACAGCCTAATACTACTAAAAGGATGCTATCAGCCTTAACCCTGTCACCTTGAACCAGAAATGAATAATGAACACCTTTCACAGTTAATATTCATCCAGGCTGTCTCCATATATCATGCACCTGAAGGCACAGCTTCTGTCTGGGTCCAGGAGCCCTGGGACAACAGTGGGAAGGGCGTGGGTGACTCCTAGGCATGATGGCAGGGTGAGTTCATACTCTGGGACGGAGTTTGCTCACCCAACCTCAAAACATAGCAAGATACATAAATTTGAAAAGAGGGAAATAGAGCAGACGCAACAAAAATCGACAGCAAGATGAATATCCACTCGGAACCGAGGCTGAGCTGCCTGCTGGGGGACGGGGGTTTGTAAGCAGCAGCAGCAGCTGGGAATATTTTTTCTTTAACTTAATAAAGACACAATATTATCATGTACACATGCAATTGACATAGCATATTATTGATGAGGTGTTTTACATATAGTTTCGGAACTAAATCTTCAAATTCCGATGTATATGTTGCATGCACAGTGCATCTCAGTCCAGCTGGATTCCAGGGCTTGGTGGCCCACGCAGACAGTGGCTACTGAACTGGACCTGGCTGAGCCCAAGGGCAGTAGTGAGATGAGGTCCAATGGAAGTGAAAGGTGTGGAGTGAGGACGAAAGCCACATTTTCTGATTTGTGCGGAATAAGACCACCAGGCAATGGCACGGAGCCTGGCACTTCTTATTCGATAGGACTTTTGAAGTAGGTCTTGTCTATGTCCTTTTTTTTTTTTTTTTTTTTTTTTTTTTTTTTTTTTTTTTTGACAGGCAGAGTGGACAGTGAGAGAGAGAGACAGAGAGAAAGGTCTTCCTTTTGCCGTTGGTTCACCCTCCAATGGCCGCCGCGGCCGGCGCACTGCGGCCGGCGCACCGCGCTGATCCGATGGCAGGAGCCAGGAGCCAGGTGCTTTTCCTGGTCTCCCATGGGGTGCAGGGCCCAAGCACCTGGGCCATCCTCCACTGCACTCCCGGGCCACAGCAGAGGGCTGGCCTGGAAGAGGGGCAACCGGGACAGAATCCGGCGCCCCGACCGGGACTAGAACCCGGTGTGCCGGCGCCGCTAGGCGGAGGATTAGCCTAGTGAGCCGCGGCGCCGGCCTCTTGTCTATGTCCTTTTTAATCACGAGGAACCCTAGGCCAGTGACGTGCTCACAATCCAGCGCTCAGAAACAGAATACGTGAGCCAGAACTCAGGGTGCTGAAAGCCGTGGCCCAGTGTGCACCTGCTGCCTGCCTGCATGTGAACCCGTGGACACTGAAGCTTGCAGTCTGTGTCACTCTCACCCTGGGATGTTCTCCCCTTTTCACAGCCACCCCTGGCTTGCACGGTGACACAGGAGCTCCTTGGCCCATGTTGCGACCACCTACCAAAGAATACCTTGTGCTATCCTTGCCCTGTTCTCCGGGCCCCAGGAAACACCAGGTCAGCACACTCGGTTCTCCATCTCTTCTCCATCCCGAGGCCCCTGGGGAGGGGCTGCATCACTTCTGTAATATTTACTGCACGTGACAGACAAATGGATCCTTGGAGCTGCCACCAGAGAACCAAGACCCGGACATTAAAATGAATTACGAAGAAGTCGCACATGGTTTTCCTTGTTTGCATCATCAACCCTCCAGTAAATAACCCGAAAGCACTTAGCAAGGACACGAGCTGGTAGTGTAAATGACAAGACCCCTCCGTCACTGACAAAGCTCTGCAGGCTGGAGAGTCCTCCTGGAAGCGGGGTGGGGAATAGGCAACCTGCGGCGCCTCGGGCGTGGCCGCCAGTCCCGCCTCCTCTCTGTGTCCCCTCCCTGTGTACACCATAAAGCTACTGCCACCAGAGTTCACTCATCAGGAAATCGGGGGCTGAGAGTCCCCTCGCAGTTCAGGTACTTGTGCAGGCTGAACGCGCTGTTGTTGTGTTGAAACAAATGAGTTTATATTCGTTTATGTGTCCATTCATCCACTCGAAAGACATCCCTGGAGCGTCTACACTGTGCCAGATAACCTGCTACAGCCTGGGGAAAGTTAGCCATGGGAAACCTCAACTCTTGCCTCCCAGAGCATGTAAACCCATGACTCCAGATTTCTCCCATTCCAAATGGGGAAAACAGATCGAACAAGAAGAGAGAGAGAGAGAGAGAGAGAGAGAGAGAGAAAGAGAGAGAGAGGTATGCATGGATGTTGGTGGAGAGCATGCTATGGGGACATCAGGCAGGGGCACCAAATTCTGGATTTGGGTACCAAAGCAGCCTTTCTTGGAGGAAGAATTTTGTGAACCGAGCTTAGAAGGGTAGACAGTAGCATAGTGAGACAAAGATGTGGTCAGGCGTGTAAAGGTGTCCAGGAAGGGTGCAAACCTGAAGAAGGGTCAGGTGCCCCAGTAGTGCTGAGGCCGGAGAGTGGTCAGCTGCCTTGGGACCGCAGCTGGGAGGCAACAGTGAAAGAACAGGTTTGTGCAAGCTCAGATGCGGCCTACTCTTCCCTGCCGGCTTAGCAAACGACACCCTTGGGGTGGCAGGGGTGTGGCGCAGCTGTTAGACCTTGCCTGCATCCTGACATCAGAGAGCCTGGTTGCAGTCCCGGCTCTGCTTCCAGTCCCGGCCTCCTGCTGATGTGCACTGAGAGGCAGCGGTCAAATTCAGTACTTGGTCCTGCCGTGCACATAGGAGATCTGGACTGAATTCCTGGTTCCTGACCTAGCCGTGGCTATTGTGAATATTTGGGAAGTGAAACAAATATATAGAAGCTCTATCTTTATCATATCTAGCTAGCTAGCTAGCTATCTACCTACCTACCTACCTATCTACTACCTACTACCTACCTACCTATCGTCTCTGTCTCTTTCTGCTTTTCAAACAAATAATTATTTTTTTTAATTTAAATGTACACATATAGATGGGGCTGGCGCTGTGGAACAGCGGGTTAATGCCCTGGCCTTAAGCACCGGCATCCCTTGTGGGCGTTGGTTCGAGACCCAGCTGCTCCACTTTCAATCCTGCTCTCTGCTATGGCCTGGGAAAGCAGTAGGAGATAGCCCAGGTGCTTGGGTCCCTGTGCCTGTGTGGGAGACCCAGAAGAAGCTCCTGCCTCCCGGCTTCAGATTGGCGCAGCTCCAGCCATTGTGGCCAATTGGAGAGTGAACCATCAGATGGAGGACCTCTCTCTCTCTCTTTCTCTCTCTCTCTCTCTTTCTCTCTCTCTCTCTCTCTCTGTGTGTGTGTGTAACTCTGACTTGCAAATAATTAAATAAATCTTTAAAAAATTAAAGTACACATATAGAACAAGAAAGAAATAAGGCCCCTGGGAAAGTCATTGCCACTTCCCTGTCTCAGCTTCTCCCTGTGAGATCGGATTAACGATGAGCGCTGTTAGCGGGTTGTTCTGAGGTGTGAAGGAGCAGAAGCTGTATACTATAGCTCTGGCAAATCACTGCCATGTCCCACGCAGACCCTGCACCTGCAAGGTGCCCTGCGGAGGTCTGTCTGCTCTGCCGGATGTAATAACAACTGTCACAAAGGGCCATTAGGAGTTTAAATGAAAAAATTCTTAGCACCATGTAAAGCTCTTAAATATTAGCGATTATTTATTAGACAGCATATTAGACACACTACTGCTGTATATGGTAGAATATGGCATAATTCCAACTATTGGAGCCTCCAGGAGCTGACTTTTCCATACCTTCGAACTTTTAGCAGAAAGAAGCAAATCACCGGAAAGCCCCTAAGGTTCGCTGAGTCTGTGTCCCAGCAGCCAAGGGGCAAAGGAAGCTTCCCGAAGCTGCCACCCCACGCACACCCCCCGTGCTGTGGGGCGGGACTCGGAGTGGAGACCTGGGCCCTCGAAGAATGCTCGGATTGTGCAGTGGACTCTCCTGTCCAGCGAGGCCTCGAGCCGGATGGAAGCCTCTGATCCGTGGCTTGTGGGGACTCATCAGAGGCGTCCATCCTCACCCTGCCTGACCTCTACCCCGCCTGCTGAGGCTGGGTCTCGCCTTCTTCCACACCTGGGTGAGACAACGCAGACACCAAGGCAGAGAGAGGGAAGTGAGGGGAGGGAGGGGGGAGGGAGAGAAGAGGGAGAGAAGGAGGGAGGGGAGAGGGAGAGAAGGAGAGAGGGAGGGAGGAAGTGGGGAAGAGGGAAGGAGGGTGAGAAGGAGAGAGGGGAGAGAGAGAAGAGAAGAGAGAGAGAAGGAGAGAAGAGAGAGAGAGGGAGAGAGAGGGAGGGAGAGAGAGGGAGGGAGAGAGGGAGGGAGAAAGAGGGAGAGAGAGAGGGAGAGAGAGAGGGGGAGGGGGGGGAGAGAGAGAGGGAGAGCAAAAAAGAAACAAGAAGGAATCCGAGGGAAATTGTGATATTATTCATTGTGATCTAAACTTTTTCTTCCCCTTTTTCCTCTTTGAAACTCACTTCAATCATTTTGTGATATTTCTGGTTTGCTGGGAATTTAGGGTCAGTACATTCTTTCTTTTATTCCAAGTTATAGAGAAATGAGAGGTGCTGAAATTGTTTTTAAATTATAGCAAAAACCCGCTCAGCTTTGTTTTCAGAGCTCTGGTTCTCAACTCAGGAAGCATTCTGGAGAGCTCCCCTCACCTTCTGTATGCTTCCCGTGTGCACGTGTGCTCAGATGCACGTGTGTGCACACATGATGTGTGTGTGTGCGTGTGCAGAACACAGGGAGTGGGGGGTCCGACCAGCACGTGCTGGGTAGTTCCATTCTGTCAAGCCAGGGTGATCTACATCCAACACAGACCCAGATCCAATGACGTCATCATTTTATGATCCCCTAAACAAGTCCACAGCCCCGTTACAGCGATCCTCTGTCGGGGCCTGGAACGTTAAGCTGGCAAACCTTCCATTCAGACCCTAAAACTGGGCTCAGCTAGCAATGCCATCTTCTCAGCTCTATCTGAGATTTGCCAATTAAAATTTTTTTAAGTCTAAATTTGGAAGCAGGTCATTAGCATATCATTATTGATGCCACATGCAAGCTATTTTTTCTTCTCCCTCCAAGAAAAAAATAAATAAATAAGTCACAGCATTTCCAGCACACATTGGTTAATATACAAATTACCATTTCAATAGCACATCATTATTGGGTATGGACTGGCCCTCTCTGACTTCTCCAAACTATTGTCTAATCCAAGGATGCGCGCTCCTGGCGGGAGCTATTATTTACCCGTTAGGATTATTGCTAATTTTTTCGTCCCTGCCCCAAGCGGGGAAGCCGGTCGTTCCCACCAGACCTGACCACAATCCCCCCACCCCTCCTGAGGCCTTCGCAGTCCCACGCCCCTGACAGTGACCTCTGGACGGGGCTGCACGTTCAGGCAGGGGCTGGGGGGACAAAGGAGCGTGTTTTCAGGGAAGAGGCTCAGTGCGGTGGGACAGATGGATCTATGACATAAGCTCTTAATTAGGGCTGACCTCTCGGGAGACAAAAGGTGTGTACTCCCAGCCCACGGGCTCACCTGCTCCTGCACCCTGCCTTCACCCATTAGCTGCGCGCCTTTCGGGAGCCACCCGGAGCCGGCAGAGTTTGGGGAGCCCCGCCTGTGTTCTGAGAGTGAAATCAGCAGTTTAGCATGAAATATTCTCAGCTGACAGATGGGAGAAGGCGGGTTGTCACGTCAATAGAATCTGATCCGATGCTTAGGTAAGACTTGGGGACAAAGATGGAATTGTTCCAACACGGGCCAGCCAATGCGGTAGCGACAATCACCTCCTGTGTTTGGGGGGTGGGGGTGGGGGTGGGGGCGGGGGGGAGAGCGGGGTGGGGTGGGGAAGGAGGAAGCAACCTTGGCAAAGTGCACGTTCTTTCCAGAGCACGTGCTTTTGTCACTCCGGAAACCGCCAACTGCCCTGACAGACGCACTGTACGCGCTCCATTTGGAAGATAAGGAATAAAGGCCCAAGGAGTGAAGTAATCGCCAGACCCGTATCTGTCTGACCCCAAAGCCTACCCCTGCTGGGGCCTGTGTTTCTGGGCCTCATGTCCCCAAGGCCGCCTCTCCTCCCTGCTCCACTGCCGCCGCCCACAGGGTCTTCCAGTTCAGACGTCATTCAGAGCGGGACCGCTGGGTGCACGTGTGTGGCCCCCTCGCCTGTACCCAGCGACACAGCCACTGAGACTCAGACAAGAGTCTCCGACATCGCACCTGCCGGAGCCAGGGCACAAACTCCAGGTCTTGTTTATTTCTTTGAGTGCAAAGCTCTCCCTCCACACAGTCGGCCTTCCTCTTCTGCTGGGCAGCACAGCAACCCGGGGCACAAAGGATCCGTCCCTGCCCCTTAAGTCATCCTGATTCCGAGGGAAGCCTGCCACTCTGCACGC